>NC_040078.1:48970553-49271322 GCF_003369695.1 Bos indicus x Bos taurus | reverse complement strand
TGTGAACTTGAAAAGCATTTGGGGTTAGTTTCTGTAACATTTCTTTACTTCAATAGTGCTTGCTTGTTTTTAAGCCAACTAAATAGAACTCTTTACAAATAAATTTTAGCAATACCATCCAGAGATAAAGAATGCCACATATCAACAATACCTAGGTGTATATGAACGCACGCTCAGCTGTTTCAGTCGTGCCCAAATCTGCGAGTGTATGAACTGTATCAGAATCACATAACCTTATCAATGGATATAGCAGAAAAAGCATTTGACAAAATCCAACACCATTCATGACCAAAACCTCAGTAAATGAAGAATAGAAGTGAATTTCCTCAACTTGGTTTTTTAAAAACATCTACAAAAACCTACAACTAATATACCTACAGCTAATATCACACCTAACAGGAAAAGTTTGAAGTTTTCCCATTAAGATCACAAACAAGGCAAAATGTCTTTCCTGGCTCACCTCTGCTTTTCAGCATCATACTGGAAGTCTTAGCTAATACAAAAAGGAAAGAAAAAATATATATGCAGATTGAAAAGGAAGAAGTAAACTTGTGTTAATTTGTAGACAACATGATTATGTATTAATAGAAAGTCCACCAGAATTTACAAAAACAAGCAAACAACTGGAACTAATGAAAGATACAGCAAAGTTGCAGAATACAAAGTTAATACACAAAAGTCTATTGTCTTCCTATATAAGCAGCAGTGAATAACTGAAATTTGAGATTAAAAGATGCTACCATTTACATTAGCACTAAATGAAATGGACCTAAGATATGTATAAGACTTGAGGGAAAACAACAAAACAGATGAAAGATATTAAAGAAGGAATAAGTAAATGGAGATGCACTTCCATGCTCAGGGATAGGGAGACTCAGTGTTTAAGATGTCAGTTGATTATTACATTCAACTTGAGTCACAGATTCATAAATTTAATTCATAAATTCAACACAATCCCAGTCAAAATCCCTTAAAGTTATTTTATGGATACTGACAAACTACTTCTCAAGTTTATATGAAGAAAAAAAAAAAAAAGGCTCAGAACAGCCAACACAGTATGGAAGGAGAACAACAAAGTTGGAAGACTGACGTTACCCTTGCCAGGCTCCTCTGTCCTCCGCTGTCTCCTGGAGTTTATTCAAATTCATGTCCATTGAGTCAGTGATGCCATCCAACCCAACCATCTCATCCTCGATTGCCTCTTTCTCCTCTTTCGCTCAATCTTTCCCAGCATCAGAATCTTTTCCAGTGAGTCGTCTCTTCGTATCACATGGCCAAAGTATTGGAGCTTCAGCTTCAGCATCATTAAATGGTTACAGTTAATAGTTAATTAGCTATAACTGTTTAATTAGCGATAACTATTTAATTAGCAATTTCTTAATTTGTTTAATGAATCTCATTATTTATTTTTTAATAATCCTGCTTTGATTATTAAAATCTCAAGTTAACAACTTTAAAAAGAAATATCTGAATTCAAGTGTGTAGTAACATTAATACGTTACTTTTAAAGGGTCTGTCTTCTTAATATAATCGTATTAAAGAGGAAAGAAGTGAGAAAGGTATAGAAATAAAAAAAAATGGAACAGGGAAGATTATACTGATTCTGTCACTAATTAATCACAGAATATTGGCCAAGGTACTTCACCTCTCCTTAATTTAGTTTCTTCATCTGTAAACAGGCCATGGGTCTAGATATAAAGGTCCATTCATCTGTTGCTGGACATTTAGGTTGCTTCAATGTCTTGCTATTGTAAATAGCAATGCAGTGAACATTGGGGTACTTTTGAATTATGGTGTTCTCCGGATATATGCCCAGGAGTGGGATTGAAAGATCATATGGTAGCTCTTGGAGAAGGCAATGGCACCCCACTCCAGTATTCTTGCCTGGGAAATCCCACGGACGGAGGAGCCTGGTAGGCTACAGTGCATGGGGTCTCAAAGAGTCGGACACGACTGAGCAACCTCACTTTTACTTTTCACTTTCATGCACTGGAGAAGGAAATGGCAACCCACTCCAGCATGCTTGCCTGGAGAATCCCAGGGAGGGGAGCCTGGTGGGTCGCTTTCTGTGAGGTCTCACAGAGTCGGACACGACTGACATGACTTAACAGCAGCAGCAGCAGCATGGTAGCTCTATTTTCATTTTTTAAAAACTTAATGTTGGGACTTGGCTGGTAGTTTAATGGTGAAGACTCCATACTCCCCATGCATGGGAACCCAAGTTCACTCCTTGGTCAGGGAACTAGATTCTGCATGCTGCAGCTAAAGAGTCCACAGGCTGCAACGAAGATTGAAGATGCTGCATGCCACAGCTAAGACCCTCACAGCTTAATGAAATATACAGATATTTTTAAAAAATTAAATGTTTATTGACAGATGAATGGATAAAGAAGATACACACATATATGTGTGTGCATGTGTTAAGCTGCTTCATTCGTGTCTGACTCTTTGTGATCCCATGGACTATAGCCTGCCTGCCTCCTCTGTCCATGGGATTCTCCAGGCAAGAATACTGGAGTAGGTTGTCATGCCCTTCTCCGGGGAATCTTCCCCATGCAGGGATCAAACATGAGTTTCCTGCAGCTTCTGCATCGCAGGCAGATTCTTTACTGCTGAGCCACTGGGGAATCATATAGATCCAATAGAATACTACTCCACCATAAAAAAGAATAAAATTATACCATTTGCAGCAACATAGCTGGATCTATAGATGATCATACTAGATGAAATAAGCCCGACAGAGAAAGACAAACATCATATGATATCACTTACATGTGGAATATTAAAAAAAATGGTACAAATGAACTTATATACAAAATAAATAGGTCAATAGACATAGAAAACAAACTTAAGGTTACCAAAGGGGAAAGAGAAGGAAGGATAACTTAGAAGTGTGAGCTTAACATATAGATACTTCCATGTAGAAAATACATAATCAACAAAGACCTACTATATAGCACAGGGAACTCTACCCAATATTCTGTAATAGCCTATAAGGGAAAATAATCTAAAACAGAGTAGACATAGATACATATGTCTTGCTATGACTTGAAACTAACATCACATTGTATGTCAACTATACTTCAATTAGAACAAAGCATCAGCATCAGCTTTAGAATCTGTTCGTGCTTGCCTTTTTATAGCTTTCCCCCCTCATAGCTATCATTATGATTTAAATAATCATCTTCTTGTAATTGTTTCACAAAGTAGGGCCCAAATAAATATAAAATAAATATCAAGCATTAAAGTAAACAAAGTAAGTCAGTCGGTTTGGATAGAATCAGGACTCACATTTTAGTTATATTGATTACACATATTGTGATCCCTTATCAAACACTAACTTTCCCCCATACTTGCTAATTTAAAGACCTATAAAATGAAGATATAGGTACTATATTTACTTTAAAAATTTGCATGAAAATGAACCCATTCAGTTCAATCTTGTGTTGTTCAAGGGTCAATTGTATTGGTAAAACAGTGTACATTTTCAGTTGTTAAAAATCTATATAAATAAAAATAATAAAGAGTTCTTTGGCCTTTTTATAGTTTTTTAATTTCAAAACTTTCTGGCTTTATTATTACACATCAAATTTTAGTAACTTCTTAAGTTTCCATTCTGGTGGGTAGCACACAGTGCTAGAGAATCCAGGAATCAGACAATGGCTGATCATCAAACAAAGAGGCTGTGGAGCAGGACCCTAGGCTGGGCAAGCAACTGTGCAAAGTTCTATTTCTACACAGGAGGCCTGAGAAGACTCAGCACAGTGTCTAATCCCAGTTGGGGTCAGGGCAGCACGTTAGTTCTGAAAGAGGGATAAAGTGGTATCCAGATGAGTAATGAGTCAAACATCATTATGGAGGCCATAACTGTGTCTCTTTGACTGGATCCCCTATACAAATGGATGACTGAGAATTTAGCCAGTCAGATAGGGCATCAAAACTTTAACTATGGACTTCCCGGGTGGTACAGTGGAGAAGAAACCACCTGCCAATGCAGGGGACATGACCCTGGTTCAGGAATATTTCACATGCTGCAGGGCAACGAAGTCTGTGCTCCACAACTACTGAAGCTCGAGTGCTAGAGCCCGTGCTCCACAACAAGAGAAGCCGCTGCAATCAGAAGCCCACGTACCGCAACAAAGAGTAGCCCCTCCTCCTTGCAACTAGAGAAAGCCCTCATGCAGCAACAAAGACCCAGCGCGACCAAAAATAAACAAATTTTTTAAAACGACTGTAACTGCTATTTGAATCAAGGTTTGCTTAAAAATGATCGGAACTGAGCATACAAATGTGGGGCACAGTGTACCAGACGGAGAACTGAAGTGAGGATAAATGCAAAATTTAAGTGTAGAAATAAGTGTTATCAGAAACTTGGCTCCTTATAATTCCCTAGCCTGTATTTGTCCTTACGTTGTTCGTTTCAAGAGGGTAGGGGCTATCTTACTTACTTTTGAATTTCTTGTAAGTACGTTCCCAATACATGTGTAGCAGGATAATTTCTTGAGGCATTAGTTTATGTTTCTCCCTATCATTTCCCCTTTCCCTTCCCCATTCACAGAAGAAATCTTCTGCTTCATTGCTTCATTTGGGCTTGGTAGGATGGCTTCATGACTTTTGATTGTCCAAGCTTACACTGAGATTGGAGTTTGAAGACAAATAAAAAGATCATGCCCAAGACTGGAGGAGGAAGGGGGTTCTTAGCTGCATAGTGTACCAGGTCAGTTAAATACTAGATCAGAAGATCCCAGCCTCATCCGAGGTTTCCTGGCATGGAAGGAACTGTGCATGCTGAGACAATGCTTCAATCACAGCTAGCACAGAGGACTGATACAGGAAGGTGCCTCTAAAACTCCTAAGTCATGTAAGAGACTGCAAAACATTGACACGCCCCAAAGGAGGAAAGCTTGAAAAGACTAAGTTTATCTATTTGTTTCATACTTAAATTCCATTTCAAAAATATAATAGGTTCAAAAATAGTTCTAGGACAATTGAATGTTCACATGCAAAAGAATAAAGAAAAAATTAGACAGTTTCACACTAATGTGCAAAAATTAACTAAAGATTAATGAAAGGTCTAAATGTCAAAGGTAAAACTTACTCTGTAAGATAAAACAGATAAATCTTCATGATCTTGGATTTGGCAATGGATTCGTAGATATGTCACCAAAATCACAAGCAACAAAAGAAAAAATAGATAAACTGGACTTGATTAAAAATGAATGTGTCTTAAGGGACATTACCAAGAAAGTGAAAAGACAACTTTAACAATGAGAGAAAATATTTGCAAATCAAATATCTGATAAAGATCTAGTATCCATAATATGTAAAGAACTCTTACAACTTAACAAAAAGACAATTTTTAAAGGACAGAGGACTTGAACAGACATTTCTTCAAAGAAGATACACAAATGGCTAACAAACACATGAAAAGATACTCACCATCATTAGTTCCTAGGAACATGCACATTATTACCACAATGAGTATTTGCACTCACTAGGAGAAGGCAATGGCAACCCACTCCAGTACTCTTGCCTGGAAAATCCAATGGACGGAGGGGCCTGGTGGGCTGCAGTCCATGGGGTCTCTAGGAGTCAGACACGACTGAGCGACTTGACTTTATTTTTTCACTTTCATGCATTGGAGAAGGAAATGGCAACCCACTCCAGTGTTCTTGCCTGGAGAATCCCAGGGACGGGGGAGCCTGGTGGGCTGCCGTATATGGGGTCGCACAGAGTTGGACACAACTGAAGTGACTTAGCAGCAGCAGGTGCAGCAGGTTAAAAAAAAAACAAAAAAAAAAAACAAAAAATTACAGGTGTTGGTGAAAATGTCGAGAAATTGGAAACTTCATTTACTGCTGGTGGAAACACAAAATGGTTCAGTTGCCGTGAAAACCAGTTTGGTGACTCCTCAAAAAATGTCAGCAGAATTACCATACATCCAGCAATTTACTCTGAGGTATACATCCAAGGAATTGAAAACAGGTACTTTAGCTAACACTGTGCATGCATGTTCATAACAGCATTATTCACAGTAGCCCAAAGGTAGAAACAATCCAAACTTCCATTAGTTGATAAATAAAATGTGGTCTGTCTATACAATGTAACATTATTCAGTCCTAAAAAGGAATGCTACAATGTGGATTAACCTGGAAAACAGTATGCTCTGCGGAAGAAGCCAGACACAAAATGTCACATATTGTATGATTTTGCTTATATGAAATATCCAGGATAGATAAATCCATAGAGACATAAGATTGGTGGTTGCCAGGAGCTGAGGGAGGGAAACAGTGGAAATGCTTAATGCGTATGGGGTTTTCTTTTCAGGTAATGAAAATGATGATGATCTAGACAGAGGTTGTAGTTGTATAACATTGTAAACATACTAAAGGCCACTGAATTGTTGATTTAAAAATAGGTAATATTATCTTATATGAATTTCATCTCATTGAATTTTTTTCTGAAATGTATTAGATGATATATTCACATGGTTAAAACATAAAAGGTACAAATTTATTCAGTGCAAATCTTTCTTCCTACTTCTCAATTCCATTCTACCCTTCCTGCAACTGACCAATATGATCAACTTTATGAGTATCCTTTTAAAGGTATTATATTTATCTATAAACACTTTTATGAATGGTAACATATTTTACAAATTATTCTACTCCTAACTTTTTCCCCCCTGGTTAACATTATATTTTAGTATCATTCCATCATAGTACATACAGAATTGCTTCATTCTTTTAGTGCATGTATAATATTCCATTATTAATAAGAATGACATTACAGGAATAATTACATTATAGAATTAAAGAATATTCCCATTCCTTGCTCTTACAGAAAGATGCATCATATCTATGTGAGAGTAAATCTATGGAATCAGTTCTCTGAAATGAATTGCTAGGTCAGAAAGTATGTATATTTGGGACTATTTTAAAGCTTTTTGAGGTAGGAGATAGATGGGCCCTTGGACTGGACAGCTGGTGCTTGTCAAGTGCAGTAAAATTGAAGCTTTGGTCTCAACCAGACACTCCAAGGACAAAGCCAGCGGCAAAAGCTAAGCTCTGCTAAAGTAAAGAGATAAGGTGCCCACTTCTGATGTCAAGGTAAACTTCCCTGTCTGCACCTGCCCAGGAAGGCTTCTTGGAGGTCAAAAAGGGAAGAGGGTGCCACCCCTGTAATAAGTATGGACGTGCACCCATAGGCCTCTGCAGTGGGATCCATCTTAGCAAAGACTTGTGCACACATATTTGGGGGGAGAGGTGGTCCTAGGACCAGGTGTGAAAAAAGAAACAAGATAATTTGCCAAAGGTAAGCAAAATCTCAGAAGAACTGTCCTATGTAAGTGATTTAGATTTCCTTTGTACCGCGCTCCTCATTCAGGATGCCCACACTCTTCTCTGGCTGTGCATTTCTGCCTTGCTTCTGACTTAAACTGATTTTCTATGTGCTCTCCCAGGTGTCAAACTGTGTCTCTAATAATAAACGTTGAACCTGTTTTTACAGTTTTTATCTCCTTGAAACAGCCTTGCTTTCAAACAGGAGAAAGAGCCAAGGACACTTTCCTTCTGGCCTATAGCCTCTTGTGGTCTGGTGGCTAGGATTTCTGATTTTCATACAGGGTACCCAGGTTCAATCCCTGGACAGGCAGCTAAGATCTCTCTTCAGGACCACTCATTGCTGTCTCTCTGAGATCTCTTTGACCAATTATCTTACAGTTTGCTCTAATTTGCCTGGCCCTCAGAAATATTCATTAAAAAATGACACAGTATGTTTTAAAAATTTGGGATCTTTGCCTATTTGGTGGGTGAAAATTGTATTTTAGTGTTGCTTTGTTTTGTGTCACATATCATGTGTGATAAAAGTTTTCAAATTTGAATTTTTTATTCTGTGAACTATTCATATTATTTACCCAGTTTTCTATTTAGCTGTGGCTTTTTTCTTACTGATTTGATGTACTTTTAGGAAAATGAACCTCTAGTGTAAGAAATAAAGTGCAGGTTTTTCCTACAGTTTTCTTTTTGCTTAGTTTATGGTTTTGTTTTGTTTTTTTATCAAGATGACATTATTTTTAGTAGCCAGTATCAATTATTTTCATCTACAGTTTCTGGATTTTAATACTTGTGGAGGTCTTCCTCATGTCAAGATTATAATTATTTCATGAGGAATTCTTTGTTTTCTTTCAATGATTTTAATAGTTTCTTTTAATTTCTTTTTTCTTTTTATTCATTCTTTGAGCAGTTTAGAAATTATTCTGTTTCTTTTGTTTGCAGTATGAGGTATGGTTCCAATTTTTTTATTGAGGTGATATGGGGTTACAGAAAAATAAGGGGCTTCCCTGGTGGCTCAGTGGTAAAGAATCTGCCTGCAATGTAAAAGACCAGGGTTCAATCCCTGGGTTGGGAAGATCTCCTGGAGAAGGGAATAACACCCACCCTGGTATTCTTGCCTGGAGAATCCCATGGACAGAGGAGCCTGGCAGGCTACAGTCTGTGGGGTCACAAAGCGTTAGACACGACTGAGCTACTAACACTTTCACTTTTTCCTGGTGGTCCAAGGGCTTCCCTAGTGGCTCAGACAGTAAAGAATCCCCCTGCAATTTGGGAGACCTGGGTTTTAAAACTTCACTTTCAAAGCAGGGGGTACGGGTTTGATCCTTGGTGGGGGAGCTAAGATCCCATATGCCTTGGGGCCAAAATACCAAAACATAAAACAGAGCAATATTATAACAAATTCAATAAAGACTTTAAAATTGGTCCACATCAAAAAAGAAAAAAAAAGAAAAATAAGACTTGGTTCCTTTCCTTGCTATTTCCATTAACATGAATAAGCATTATAAAGAAGCTGTCACAAAAGTCAGAACAGTGTGCATTAGGGACACCGGAGAGAGGACAAGAGAGTTCAGGAAAGGCTTCACAAAAGAATATATCTCCAATACTTACCAATAATCTGAATTAATTAATCCTATACCCTTCTGGAACTCTCTTTTATCTTGACTTCTGTGAGTATCATGCCTCTGTGTTCCTATACTACCATATAAATTATTCTCACTGCCCCAGCTCTTTTTCCTTCCTTTATCCCTGAATGTAGGTGTTTCATAAGATTATGCTTCACTTCTCAACTGCCCCTTTTTCTTTTTAATTCTTATTCCATTCCAAGAATTCATCTGTTTGTAAACAGAAGACTTCTAAATCCATGTCTGTGTGTGTGCTTAGTCGCTCAGTTGTGTCCAGTTCTTTGCGACCTTGTGGACCATATTCCACCAGGGGTTCTCCAGGCAAGAATACTGGAGTGGGTTGCCATGCCCTCCTCCAGGGGATCTTCCTGACCCAGGAATCGAACCCATGTCTCCTTACGTCTCCTGCATTTGCATGCAGGTTCTTTACCGCTAGCTCTACCGTATATCTTTTCTAAATGTATACTTGAAACTCTTACTGTATTTGGATTTTATAATTATTTTATTTTTTGCTTAATATCTGTTCAGGGTGAGGACTATTCTGTTTTTCTCACCATTGGCCTCAGTTCTTGACCCATGGTCAGTCATTAATAAAAATTTTCAAATGAGAAAATGTTTAGTACTAATCTTTTCTCCTATGAACTAGATCTTAATTTTGTAATCACTGGCTGGGCATTTTCCACAGGGTATTCCTGTTAACACTAGAAAATATTTGCTCAATTTAACAAACATTTGCTATGTGTATGCTATGTGTCAACAGTATACAGGGCTTAGGAATGTACCTACTCCACAGAAAACAAAAAGCACAACTGTGTATGTAGGGGGTGCTTCCCAGGTGGCACTAGTGGTAAAGAACCCATCTGCCAATTCAGGAGACATAAGAGATGTAGGTTCGATCCCCGGGTCGGGAAGATTCCCAGGAATAGGACATGGCGACCCACTGCAGTATTCTTGCCTGGAGAATCCCGTGGACAGAGGAGTTTGGCAGGTTACGGTCCACGGGGTCATGGAGTCTGACACAACTGAGTATGCACACATGTGTGTATGCTTGTAATCAGTATGACCTGCTTCATCAGTTTGCGGTAATACTCACATATCACTTCACATCATTTATTTTTTCAGTTAATTGACCAGTTTAGGTCCTTATTAGGAAACCCAGTACCTGATCTTTGAGACTGCCTTTCTCAGCCAATTCACTTCACGTGCTAATTCAGCTCACAGAAGTTAGTTCTCTGTCTCCACACAAGACAGGAAACTGTTGCCAAAAATCTGTGGCTACTAGCTGGTGTTGCCATTGCGAGTTGGCTTTCCTCACCATCCTTGCTCCTCTGTCATGACATCCTGGGTGCACAGCTTGTAGAGCAGCTGAAGCATGGATCCCCAAGGTGTTTCTATGTTTGGATACTGTTCCCAAAGAATGTGGGTATTCCTAGATGACTGGATTTATTTATATTATATATATATATATATATTTAAATTCAGATGGCTTTCATGGCTTAGCTGGGCTTTCCAGGTGGCTCAGCGGTAGAGAATCTGCCTCCAATGCAGGAGATGCAGGTTCAATCCCTGAGTCAGGAAGATCCCCTGGAGTAGGAAATGGAAAATTCTTGCTTGGAAAAACTCCATGGACAGAAGAGCCTGGCAGGCTGCAGTCCATGGGACTGCAAAGAGTCAGACACAATGGAGCACATGGGCCATGCGTGGCTTTGCCAAGGACTGTGCTGGAAACAGCTCTTGCGCCCATGAGACTCTGTTGTTGAACTGGTTCACCAGCCCAGGCTTCCTATTTCACCTGGGAGTTTCTCTTTAGGATCCTAAGCTGTGAGATAGGACTATCTCAGTCTATCTAAATCTATCAAAAGATTGTAATAATGTTGAACCTGGAAAGCAAAGAGGTTGACATCTTAATCTTTCTTCCCAAGAGGCAATCCCAGGCAAACTTTCCCATTACCAACTTGGGCTAACTAGGATTATTTGGAGGAATGGTCTTGTCCAGATGTCCTGTTACATACTTTCCCCAATCCAATGGGTATAAAACACTCCTATAAATGTGTCAGTAAGAAGGGCCTTTCAAGTGTTTCTTTTCTAAGCAAAGATGAACTGTTCCTGGTGACTTGAAGTTTACTTTGTCAGAGAAATGACTAGCAGTTTGTCTTAAAAGAAAGTTTTAAGATCTGCCTCCTTGATAACCTACTATCAGTTCAGTTCAGTTTAGTCGCTCAGTTGTGTCCATCTCTTTCCAACCGCATGGACTGCAGCAGCACGCCAGGCCTCCCTGTCCATTGCCAACTCCCGGAATTTACTCAAACTCATGTCCATTGAGTTGGTGATGCCATCTAACCATCTCATCCTCTGTCATCCTCTTCTCCTCCTGCCCTCAATCTTTCCCAGCATCAGGGGCTTTTCAAATGAGTCAGCTCTTCACATCAGGTGGCCAAAGTATTGGAGTTTCAGCTTCAGCATCAGTCCTTCCAATGGATATTTAGGACTGATTTCCTTTAGGATGGACTGGTTGGATCTCCTTGCAGTCCAAGGGACTCTCAAGAGTCTTCTCCAACACCACAGTTCAAAAGCATCAATTCTTTGGTGCTCAGCTTTCTTTATAGTCCAACTCTCACATCCATACATGACTACTGGAAAAACCATAGCTTTGACTAGACTGGCCTTTGTTGGCAAAGTAATGTCTCTGGTTTTGAATGTGCTGTCTAGGTTGGTCATAACTTTTTTGCCAAGGAGCAAGTGTCTTTTGATTTCATGACTACTATACATTAACCTGCTATACATTAATAGAATTACATATGAAACAGAAGTAGTACAAAGGAGGGAGTGGTTAACTTTGCTGGGAGTGGGGATGGATGGTGTTGGGGAAGTGGTTTCAGAAAAGATAGTTTGGGGTAGGAGACCATCAAAGCTTCATTTTAAAGTATGTTAGGACAAAACGGGATTGGTATTTCAAGTAGAAGGAATAACATACTCAAGGGAAAACCACAGAGGGGAATAGGAATGTGCATTTGTCTCCTGGGTCAGGGGTAGAATATAGCTGCTGGGGCTGGGGAAGAGTGCAAAGTTAGGAATTCAGAGAGGTGGTGGTTTAATTGCTAAGTTGTGTCCAACTCTTGCAACCTCATGGACTGTAGCCTGCCAGGCTCCTCTGTCCATGGGATTTCCCAGGCAAGATTACTGTAGTGGGTTGCCATTTTCTTCTCCAGGGGATCTTCCCAATCCAGGGACTGAACTCCAGTCTCCTACAGTGCAGGCAGATTCTTTACCAACTGAGCTACCAGGGAACTCCCTTCAGAGAGGTAGACAGAGCTTATATAATTGCCTTTGAATAGGATGCTAAGAATCTTGGGATTTATCTTGGTGATGAGGAACTAGTGAGGAATTCATTTATCTGCATCTCATTATCTTTCCTGACAAGCAGGTGCCATTTCTGCGCCTCTGCCTTTTGGTAAATATTATGGTCCTCTCAGGCACTCAACCTGGAAATTTCAGAGTTAATTAAAAAATAACTAAATAATGATCCTACTAAACAACAATCTCACCCATCTCCATCCAATCTGAATCCACAAAGTGCTTTCCTTCCTGTTTGCTCTGTGCTGCTCTCACTCGGATGCCCACGACCTTTTATCTAGATTATTTCAAAAGTGTTCAAACTGGTCTCTCTACTCTCCTTCAATCCATCCTACACACTACATTTCTTAAATGATAGCTGAGGCCCCTAAACCTGCAATACTCCCTTTTATACATAGAATAAAGTCCCAACTGGTTATCTTGGTGTTTTAGACCTTCCATTAAACATTGCATCCTCGTCTGTCATTTCACACCCCTTCTTGAACCTCCATCCACACCAGACTTAATCATCTTCCTGTTCTGTATCTTTTTGTCTTTGTGTCTTTTTCCTCCTATTATATCTTCTCCTAAAGTCCTTTTCCTCTACCCATTTTACAAGGGTTAGCCCTAATCACATCAGCTGCATAATACATTACTTCAAAATTCAGTAGTTTAAAACAGCGATCAGTATGTATTCTCATAGCTTGTGTCAGCTAGGAATTCAGGGGTATCTGGGTTTAGTGTTCCAGCTGGTGATGGCTCATGAGGCTGCAGTCATCTGAGACTTGACTGGAAATGAAAGATCTGCTTCCAGGGCTCAGTGACCTGGTGCTGGCTCTTGGCTGCTGCTGCTGTTAAGTCGCTTCAGTCGTGTCTGACTCTGTGTGACCCCATAGACGGCAGCCCATGAGGCTCCCCCGTCCCTGGGATTCTCCAGGCAAGAACACTGGAGTGGGTTGCCATTTCCTTCTCCAATGCATGAAAGTGAAAAGTGAAAGTGAAGTCGCTCAGTCGTGTTCGACTCTTAGCGACCCCATGGACTGCAGTCCACCAGGCTCCTCCGTCCATGGGATTTTCCAGGCAAGAGTGCTGGAGTGGGGTGCCATAAGTCCTCAATTCTTCCCCAGGGCTGTTTGTTCCTTGCAGCAGTTGGCTTCTCCAGCAGCAGCAATCTGAGAGACCAAGGCAGGAACTACAACACCGTTCATGATCTAATCTCAGAAGTCATGTATCACCTTTGCCATCTTTTGTTCACACACATCAGCCCTTGTATGTGGGAGATTACCCAAAGGTATGAATACCAGGAAGCAAGAATCACCTGGGACAGTGCTGGAGGCTATTCAAGAGGTTTTCTAGATTCCTTAGCTCCATATACCCCTCTCTTCCCTATTCTCAATAGTTCAAATACTTTAAAAATCAGAGCTCCTGGAGATTGCCCAATAAAATCACATTAAAAAAAATTAAAAGTATGAATCTAAAAAATTGCTTTGGTTAATTATTGAAGGATACAGTACTAAGGAACCTTCTCTAAAATCCTAGGTTGACAGAAAATTGTTTGGAACTCCTATTAGTGAGGGGCTTCCCAGGTGGCACTACTGGTAAAGAACCTGCCTGCCAATGCAGGAGACAAAAGAGACTTGGGTTTGATCCCTGGGTCAGGAAGATTCCTTGGAGGAAGAAAAGGCAACCCACTCCAGTATTCTTGCCTGGGAAATCCTATAGACAGAGGAGCCTGGTGGGCTACAATCCATAGAGTGCAAAGAGTTAAACACGACTGAAGTGAACTTAGCACACACACGCATATTCTACATTAATCTTATCTTTCAAGAATCAGATCCCCTAGTCTGCTTCTCGATGCAGGTCTGATATTAATTCCTTTACATATAGATCTGATTTGCTCTGAATCTATTAAGTACTGTTTCATTTAGTCTACCTAAATTCTTTCTTTCCCCTAATATGATAATCATCCACTTTTCCTCCCTTTTTTGGAGACATACCCATAATTCCTCGGTTTCCTCTGCTCTGTGGTTTCCTCCGCTGCAGCAAATTAGTAAATGTAACTTTGTTGGGTTACAGATTTGTCCCTGGTGGTATTTATATGATGGAATAAAATTATTTGAGCTCATATTTAACTAATTTCATTATTAAGAATCAGTTATGCTTCTTTTTAAAATTACTTATTTATTTTATTTTTGGCTGCATTGGATCATCTTTGCTTTCTCTAGTTGCAGTGTGGGGGCTACTCTTTTTTTTTGAGTTTTAAACAAAAATTATTTTTTTAACACCAAAAACATTTTCTGCTGGGGTATAACTGATTAACAATGTTGCTGTAGTTTTAAGTATGTAGGGAAGGTACTCAGCCATACATATACATGTATCCATTCTCCCCCAAACCCTCTCCTATCCAGGCTGGCACACAACTTTGAGCAGAGTTCCATGTGCTATCAGTTCAGTTCAGTCCAGTCACTCAGTCGTGTCTGACTCTGCGAGCTCGTGAACCGCAGCAGGCCAGGCCTCCCTGTCCATCACCAGCTCCCAGAGTTCATCCAAACTCATGTCCATTGAGTCGGTGATGCCATCCAACCATCTCATCCTTTGTCATCCCCTTCTCCTCCTGCCCTCAATCTTTCCCAGCATCAGGGGCTTTTCAAATGAGTCAGCTCTTCACATCAGGTGGCCAAAGTATTGGAGTTTCAGCTTTAGCATCAGTCCTTCCAATGAACACCCAGGACTGATCTCCTTTAGGATGGACTGGTTGGATCTCCCTGCAGTCCAAGGGACTCTCAAGAGTCTTCTCCAACACCACAGTTCAAAAGCATCAATTCTTCGGTGCTCAGCTTTCTTCACAGTCCAACTCTCACATCCGTACATGACTACTGGAAAAAGCGTAGCCTTGACTAGACGGACCTTTGTTGACAAAGTAATGTCTCTGCTTTTTAATATGCTGTCTAGGTTGGTCATAGCTTTCCTTCGAAGGAGTAAGCGTCTTTTAATTTCATGGCTATACAGTAGGTCTTTGTTGGTTGTCCATTTTAAATATAGCAGTGTGTACATGACCTTCCCAAAGTCCCTAACAATCCCTTCCGCCAGCGGGGGCTACTCTTGATTGCAGTGCATGGGCTTCTCATTGCCCTGGCTTCTCTTGTTGAGGAGCCCGGGTTCTAGGCACGTGGGCTTCAGTAGTTGGAGCATCTGGGCTCAGAAGTTGTGGCTCATGGACTTAGTTGCTCCGAGGTATATGGAATCTTCCCAGACCAGAGATCTAACCCATTTTTCCTGCATTGGCAGGCAGACTCTCATCCACTGGGCCACCAGGGAAGTCCACTGATGCGTCTTGAACAAGGGTATTTTTAGAGTATCTTGCCCAATGAATCATTCTTGTCTTTTCTCTGATCTGTAGTCTACTTCCTAAATATATCTTTTTTTTGAAATAAAATCTATTTACTAAATAGACATATTTTGGACTAACCTTGCATACCCTTTCTTCACTGCTAGAAACTCCATGATAAACTTTCTCCACTTGTTCCTAACACTTTCACAGTGCTATGCAATTTTTAAATGAACTAGTAATTTTCCCTTTCGCCTTCTTGAGTGATTCTTGTCATCTGTATCAAGAAATTGTCAATTTAAATTGAGAAAACACCTTAGGAAACCAATGTTTTATGGGCTACTTCAAATGGGCTACTTTAATATACAAACTTGTTTTCTTATTGACACACCTGCTTTTTTCTCCTTTCCTCAACTAAAGACAGGGGCTCACTAGTCACTGTACAAAGCCGTCTAAATGCTAAGGATTTCAGTATCACAGGCCCTAGCTGAAGAATGCTGTAATCTCTAATGCCCTTCTGATTTCGGGAGTAAGGCCAGCATGATCACAATGCACTCTTGTTATGGCTGAATGTCCCTCTGCAGAGAATAGTGTTTCTCAAATGTGTTTGATCAGAGCCACATTAAGAAATACATTTTGTTTCACTTCTCGGGGCACATAGATCCAAAAGATTGGTATAAAAATTTCTCAGAACAACTCCATTACACGTAAAGCACGCTGAGATTGTTCTATTCTATATTTCATTAAAAAAAAAAAAAAAGTGATGGTCTCCATCTACCAAACCGATATATAATCCCCTAGAGGTGATAATTTATGGTTTAGAAAACACTGGCTTGGAAAAAGACTTTTGATTTGTAGTCAGTCTTTCCACGTTTCCGTACACCTCTGAGAGTTTCCTACAGTTGTTTTCCTCTAAAGGATTACTGTGCCCTCAGTTTTGTGTAAAGGATCTGTGATGGGGCCGGTCCCCTTCTTCCTGGCTCCTTTAAGAGGCTGGTAACTGCCCAACAGTGGAGGCGGAGTGGCAAGTCTCACCAAGCCGCTGACACAGCCCAGGGCCGCTTTTCCAGTTCTTGTGAAAGCCTTGTGCATGTGCATGTGCGTGTGCGCGCGCGGAGGTGGGGTAAGGCTGAGACCGCGGGATAAGAGCGAGCAGCGGCAAACAGAGCCTCGGGGGCGTCTCTCCGCTCGCGTGCTCGGCGAACCCAGGAGGGTAGGCGCGTGCGCAGAGCTAGTCTGTTCCGGCCCAGAGGCGCCCGCGCGCGCTCCCGCCGAGCCAAAGTCCAAGGTGGGCTCCGGCGCGCGGCCGGCGCGGCGGCGCGCGCCAGGGGACGGCCCTGACCGGTCGGCACCGCCCTCCCTCCGCGCGCTCCTCTCCTCCCAGTCTCCCTCGCGCTTCCTGCACTACGGTAGTCGCCGCCGCGTCCGCGTCCCCGATCCCTTCCCTGTCTCGCTCGTGCTGGCTGTGCCATGGCGGCCTTCAGCAAGTACCTGACCGTGCGAAACTCCTCGCTGGCGGGGGCCACGTTCCTGCTGCTTTGCCTGCTCCACAAGCGGCGCCGCGCCCTCGGCCTGCACAGGTAAGAAGGCCCGTGGCCGCGCCGCCTTCCCGGGCCCGAGCTGGAGCTCCCCGGGCGCTCTTCTTCGCCCGGCGGACGATCCCCTTTGCCCCGTGGGGTCGAGTGGAGCCGGGGCTGGCCGCGGGCGCTGCCGGGCTCCAATGTCAGGGTGTCCGGGTGTCCCGCGACGCGGGAGTTCTCCGTGTTCCCTGCGCTCCGCCTGCCTGTCCAGCTGCCCACTCTGCCCCCGGGGGTGTGAATCTTTTTCTTGCACCCGCTAGCAAACCTGTGCCTCTGACCCGAGGAGTCGTCCCCCATATCCTCCCCTTTTTACATCAACTCCACCACCTCCTTTTTTGCATCAACTTTCTGGGTGTGTTGTAGTTTTGCCATCTCATCTGACTGTCAGTGGATTTGCTTTGTGGACGTTTATGTGTGATTTGAGGATGGGGATTGGACGCACAGGCTGGAGGCTGTTGTTTAAGGCAGTGGGTGAGGTTTGGCATGAATCCTTAGTAGTTGCCATTGAAAGTCGCTAGGATGGTTCACGTGAACTATCCCGGATCCACTTGCAAAGTTGCTTTCTAAAGTGGTGTCCGTTGGAGTTGGTCAGTGGACGCCCTGGCATTTCAGCCGAAAAGGCTGAATGGGTTCCGAGGTATTTGGAGGGCAAGGTTCCCTTTCCTGATTCGCAGGTGGAAGGTGCAAGTGTGCTTTAGATAAGGGTTAGGAGATCTTTTGATTATACTCCGTTGCTTCTCCCTCGAGAATTTTAATGTTTAAATTTAACTTTGGGAGATTATAAGATTAGAGAAGGAATAGAGAATTGAGTTACTTGTTGTGGGGTTATAGATATAATTTATTTGCTTCAGCAAATGAATGAGAAAAGGCTATGTCAAGCATGCTTGCCTGGAAAGTATTAGGTATTTCATATGGAATCTTGGCATAGTGTTTTCATACATTTTATCTCATTCATTTCTTTGGGCAGGTATTGTTGCCTTCTCTTTTGGTTTGCCTATTGTATCTGATTAGTAGTAAACGTTGATTTAAAACATTGACAAGTGGGCTTCCTTCCCATGAAGTTCTTCCTAAACCTTCCCCTGTCCCTGATTTCTTTATCTTATTAAAGTTTGAAGTAGTGGCCTTCTTTTCCTTCGTAAATCTGCTTAACAAAGTTGAAAATGATTGGCATCTTCGTCGGAACAATACAGAGCTTTTTCTTCTATCCAGTTTGCTTTTAAAATTACTTATTCTGGAAAATATAAACAAAATTTTAGATGAGATTGTATGTTTTCTGAGCTCCCAGTTGCAAATGGAAGTTATGCATTATCTGGGAATATGCCAGTAGAAAATGTTGAATGTTGTAAAATAACTTTGAATTACACTTTTGCGGAGAAGTACTTAAGGGCATGGAACAGGTGTTTTATTATGGGAGAGGGGGATTTGAGGACTGCCCTAACAGCTCTGGCTTGCTTTTATGATTTCTTTAAAATAAAAACTTCGTTTTATTGTAGAATTACATACTTGTAGAAAAATACATGTAAGTGTAGGGCTTGAAGAATTTTCACAAATGAAACTCACTCATGTAATCATCACTCAGATCTGCACCCAATTAAGAACATTGTCAGCATCCCAGAAACACTCTCCAAGTCCTTCAGGTCCCTTCCAGTCACAGCTAAAGTAGTTCCTGATTAATAAGGCCATAGATAATTGAGTAAGGGAAAGTTTAAGCATAATCTGATGGGAAATAGTAGCAATAATAGCAAAACAATATAATCTGGCTTAGTAAGTAATTTTGGGTGTTTATTCATTATTAATGTAAAAGGCTCTATAGATCTCTTTTTGAGAAATTTTGTGAACTTTGGAGGGGATTAAACTATGCAGCAGTTAATTTACTAAATAAAAGATTCTTGTTAATCTTTTGCGCTGGCAGTACAGTACTAAGGAAAATCTTTATTTTACACATTAAATAGTTTGTGGGAGGCAAATGCAAATTATGAGCAGATAAGCTTGAATTTTAAATTACAGAGATAAAGTGGTTGAATTATTTTAAAGTCATGAAGAATGGTGTCAAATCTATCTTTGTGGATAATATACTTCCAGAATCATTTGGATATCTTTCAGTTGCCGTCTTTGGCATCATAGTGTTGTAGCCACTCATTCCGGCAAACAAACTCACTCAGAAGGACAATGCAGATGGTGGAGTGCAGTTATTACACTGGCAGGCCCAAGGCAGAGTCTCCTCTTAGCCAAGAACCCTGACAAGTTTTTGTGAAAACCTTATATACTCTTAAGTGTACGTGCCCAAACCCACCTCCCCAAATTCCCTGAAACTAGTCTGAACAAAGGAAAAGAAAGATACAGTCAAAGTTAATCCGTGATTCATATGCCTTAAGCCTAGGTAATTAACAGTGGACAGTTATCAATAGGCCTGTGGCTATACCCCAATAAGCATAATAAAATTTATGATTCTATTTGGTTACACAGATGATTAGGATATTCTTTTAGGCTACTGAGAGGCTAGGTACGAGCCCTGGGGCTCTTACATCCTGGGCGTCTGGTTTTCCAGTTGGTATGTCGTTTCCATAGATATTGGGCATATAGCTCAAAGTCCACAGTCCGGCCCAAGATGGGGTGCTGCTTTCAAGATGGAGCTTGTTCTGTCTGTTTCCTCCTTCAATAGTTTGAAGATTAGAAAATTCTAACTTTATATTTTACTGGCTTTTTGGGTGTCTTTGGTAACAGGGCTAATTAACTTTACTATCTAGCACCTAATTAAGGAAATTGTGACTGCTTGACCTTTATAGCTTGTCTGTGCTATTGACAAATTTGTCTTAGAAGATATTCCTTAGAACCAGATAGGTAATAAAGATAGTGAAATCACTTTAAAAGATACAATGTTACATTATTCCAGACATTGGGAGAATGAGTAATTTAATCTTCTGAGTAGTTTTTTAGTTATATATGATTTGACTGGGAGAAATGTACTTTTTATTACAGAAAATCTCACACACATTCAAAGTAAGCAGAATAATTTTGTGGACCCCCATACACTCTACACAAAAAGTACCGTCAACATTCTACCATTCTTGTTTCATCTATAGCTCCTTGCTCCCTACCCCTTGTTTTTTAAAGATTTTTAGGTAAAATTTGTATATATTGAGCTGTACACATCCTGTGTATTTTTAAAATAAATAGATGCAACAGTTTAACACATTCCTTTTGCAAAATTAGAACGTTTTCATCTCCC
Organism: Bos indicus x Bos taurus; assembly: GCF_003369695.1. Classification (NCBI taxonomy): domain Eukaryota; kingdom Metazoa; phylum Chordata; class Mammalia; order Artiodactyla; family Bovidae; genus Bos; species Bos indicus x Bos taurus. Next base: position 49,250,893 of record NC_040078.1, on the reverse strand, counting down.
CAGAAAGTTCCCTTGTATTTGTTCTATATGACCACTGTACTAACTTTTTCACCCTAGTTTTGATTAGTCATACATCTTATGTGTTTATTATTTATATGGAGAATAGTGGAATCATTTTATTCATGGATAAAGGAGACTCATGTATTCAGTTCAAAGGAATTATCTGTTTCATAATGTATTACCACACTAGGTGCTGTGAGATGGAGGTGTTTGTATGCATGTGTCACACGTACATTCAGACAATATATGACATCTTTAAGTGTGAATTAGTTAAAAATGTAAGATGATGACAGTGCAGTGTACAGACAGCCAGGCCTTAGAAATTTCTGAAAGAAGAGATTAATGTGGTTGGGAAGAGTTAACGAAGGTTTTATGAAGGATATGAGCTAAGCCTAGAATGAGGGTAGGAATGAATGACTGGAGATAAATTGAATGTTAACAGAAGCCTTTAACAGATTTTTGTTGCATTTTATGAGGCATGGTCGTGCTCTTTCAGTCCAGTGTCCACTGCCACAAGAGCTCTTTTTAAGAAACACAAATATGGTCATGTTATTTCATCATTCAACTCCTTCAGCTATTCTAAAATACAAAATTCTTAGCGTGAGAGAACGGTGTTCGTGATCTGGTCCTTTACTACTTAGCCAGCCATATGAAATTAATAGTCTCTGAGCAGGATGAGCTCTGCCCAGCCGTTGCCGTCTAATTGTAATCATTCTCATCCCCACCACTTCTTCCCACCCTTTGATGTGTATTTTCCTTCATGACTCAGTTCAGTTAGCACTTTCTTTTAAATGTTGTCTGTCTTTTCCTGATCTCCAAACTGATGTTGTTGTCCTCTGCTCTCATGCTGCGCTAAGCATTCCTCTGCTCTGTATTGTACCAGTTTATTTTCTTGGCTTCTGTCTGCATCAGACTGTGAGTTTCTGGAGGCTATGGACTGAGTTATCTTTACATTCCTAGTTTGCATATGTCACAGGATAGACATTCAGAAGCATTTATAGGGTGGACAAATGATACAGGATAGTTGAAGACTTTTTAAGGATAATTGACAGGCAGTTGGAGATGGGGTACTAGCACAAACATGAGTTAAAGGCATTATCTTCAGAGAGGTGATAGTTGTGTGCCTGAGATTATATAACAGGAACTGGGGGTAGGGGAGGGTAGGAAATCAGTGGGCCAGTTTTAGAAGGCAAGGCAGGGACCAGTCAACATTGCCAAACTATTTTATGATCTTAAAAAAAAACAAAGAGCAGAAGCAGAACAAAGCAGTTTTCTTTCTCTTCTCATGAATGCTTGTCAGAGTTCAGATTTCTCATCCTGGGTTTCAGAATCTGCCTTTATCTGTTCTCACCTTACCTGGCTAATCTTTTATTCCGTTACCTGTTCCAAATAGACCAGTTTCTGCACTGTTTTCTGAACAGGCCACACTGCTTCATGGCTTTGGAGCCTTATTCATGGTTTAGCCGTACCTGGAATATCTCTTCCTATATTCTCTGTTCTTCAACTCTTATCCTTTAAAGGTTAGGCCAAGGTCACCTTTTCCATGAAGTGTTTTTAAACAACTTTTAATCTGAATGATAAGCATTCCCCTTTAGTCTTATGAACCGTGTGTTTAGGTACTTTTTTTGTTTCATCTATTAATTGTTTGAGTGTGATCTAGTTGTTGGCCATCAAAGTGTAGCCATGTCCACCAGCTTATGGTGTGGTCCTTCGTCTTTTTCAAAGCCCCAGTCTGTAGATGGTAGGAATAGCCAAATGTTTCTGAAGAGTTTCAGAAAGCTGTGTTTTTCTTAGTCATGCCTTGCTTCACTTCTATGTTTCTGCTCTATTTTAGCTTCCACTTATATCTTGTCTCTTGAGCCTGTCATTTTGGTATCTGCCTTGATTCCTCTAAATTCACAAATCAGGTTTTGGTGTAGAGGTTTTTGAAAATTTGGAAGTAGTGGCAGGGATTATATCACAACGTGTTGTTGTTGTTTAATCACTCAGTTGTGTCCGACTCTTTTGCAACCCCATGCACTCTAGCCCACTAGGCTCCTCTGTCCATGGAATTTCCCAGGAAAGAATACTGGAGTGCTCTTCTCCAGGGGATCTTCCCAACCCAGGGATCGAACCCAGGTCACCTGCATTGCAGGAGGATTCTTGACTTCTGAGCCATTGGGGAAGCACCATATCATGACACAGAGAACAGCTTAAAATGAAGTTCTTTTATTTACAAGTTTCTTGGACATTCCCATATGGGGGCCACCCCTATAACATCCACTCTCATGGTTCACCCTAAGGGTCTCATTCCCCCTGTTAGAAATTTGTTAGCTTTGTTGGATGCTATAGGGGTTGGCCCCATATGGATCCTCAGAATAAAAAGGAGATGCTTAAGTAATTATAGGTGAAGAAGATCTCAAAGGATTTGCCAGGAAAAGCAGCTACATACAGAAACCAACTGATGCAGTTCGTTTTCTCAGAACTGTGTAGCTGTCTGTGGTATGCTTCAGGTAACTGGGTACAGACTGCTTAATAAATACATGTCTCAGTTTTTGGCACATTAGCATCATTGGCCAGGCAGTCTATTTTAGGGCTTTTGCTATGGCCATTCCCCTGCCTGTAATTCTCTTTCCTCATTTATCACTACTGTTTTCTCTCCCATTTTTCAGTCTTTTAGCAGATGTCTTCTCAGTGAGACCCTCCACTGGCACTTAGTGTAAAATTGCATCCTTCACATACACACTCACTGCCTGCTTTCTTGGCTCTATTTTTCTCCGTAGCACTTAGCACTATCAATTGCTTATTTAATTCACATATTAACTTACTTATTGTATCTCTGCTGCTGGAATGTAAGTTCCATGAGGGCAAGAAATTTTTGTTTGTTTTGTTCATTGTTATAAGTCCAGTGGCTAGAGCTGTGGCTGGCATATAGTAGGCACTCAAAAAAGTTTGTTAAATGACTACCTCTAAAATGCTCATTTCTTAGAGCTTTAGTTACTATTGTTTTAAATAATAGTTTTTTTCTTGCTACAAATGTAAATGTTGTCTCCTTAAGTATATTATGAACTCTTTAGGAGCTGGGCTGCTTCTATATGCATGTGTAAAGCATATCTTAGAAATTTATAAAAATAATATCATTATTATTATATTTTATAACCTGCTTTTGATAGTTAGCAGTAGAGTGAAAACATTAAAAACAGTTATAAAAAATTGAAAATCATGTATAATGTCATCACCATAATATACATATTGTTTTATTTTTATTACCTTTATTATTTATATGCATATTTTTACATAGCTGTATGCATGCTTTGCTACTTTCATTTTAACGCATAGACATCATTCTTGTGTTTTTACATGAACCTCTACTATATTTTAAAATAAATCTATAAACACTCCTTTGTGTGACTGTATCATAATTTATTTTACCCTTAAATATTGGATATCTAGATTGCTTCTGTAATTTTTATGGACAATACTGTATATATTTGTGAGTGAACATTTCTCTCTCTGCTGAATTATTTCCTTGGAATAATTGCCAGAAATAGGATTAATGAAGGAAAGTTACAAGCTTTCCTTAGTGTAGTTTATACCTTAGTTTATACCTTTCCTTTTCCAGAAAAGGTGTAAACATTCTGGAGCTACACAAGTTCTACATATTACTTTTTAAGAATTGTGCCATAGAATACTATGAATGAGTGCTAATTTAATTCTCTAATCATCGTTAGAAGATCATGGTATCTGGTCCCATCACTTCATGGGAAATAGATGGGGAAATAGTGGAAACAGTGTCAGACTTTATTTTTTGGGGCTCCAAAATCACTGCAGATGGTGATTGCAGCCATGAAATTAAAAAACGCTTACTCCTTGGAAGAAAAGTTATGACCAACCTAGATAGCATATTCAAAAGCAGAGACATTACTTTGCCAACAAAGGTCCTTCTAGTCAAGGCTATGGTTTTTCCTGTGGTCATGTATGGATGCGAGAGTTGGACTGTGAAGAAGGCTGAGCGCCGAAGAATTGATGCTTTTGAACTGTGGTGTTGGAGAAGACTCTTGAGAGTCCCTTGGACTGCAAGGAGATCCAACCAGTCCATTCTAAAGGAGATCAGCCCTGGGATTTCTTTGGAAGGAATGATGCTAAAGTTGAAACTGCAGTACTTTGGCCACCTCATGCGAAGAGTTGACTCATTGGAAAAGACTCTGATGCTGGGAAGGATTGGGGGCAGGAGAAGGGGATGACAGAGGATAAGATGGCTGGATGGCATCACTGACTCGATGGACATGAGTCTGAGTGAACTCTGGGAGTTGGTGATGGACAGGGAGGCCTGGTGTGTGGCAATTCATGGGGTCGCAAAGAGTTGGACACGACTGAGCGACTGAACTGAACTGAATCATCATTAAGGGATATTAGAATTTTTTTGATAGGGGGATTATTTTAGAGGGGTAAAGTAATGTTGCAGACTTATTTTAATTGGCACGAATGCATATTTTTACATGTGAAACTTACCTTTGTTATGGAGACACTTGGTATAGTATAAAACATAGTCATTGGTGTTAGATACAGGTTCAGGGTTTTATTCAACTGTCTGCTAGACCTGTGATCTTGGTCAATTAGTCAACTTCTTTGAGCCTCAGTTTTCTTATCTGTAGAACATGAATAATAGTATTTACTTAACTGAGTAGTTGTGAGGATTAAATGAGGAAATGTCCTAACTCAGTAGCTGGAACAAAGCTCAGAAGATAAAGTGAAGTGGCTCAGTGGTGTCTGACTCTTTGCAACCCTGTGGACTGTAGCATCCGTCCGTGGCTCCTCCGTCCATGGGATTTTCAAGGCAAGAGTACTGGAGTGGGTTGCCATTTCCTTCTCCAGGGGATCTTCCCAACCCAGGGATTGAACCCAGGTCTCCCGCATTGTAGGCAGACGCTCTTACTATCTGAGCCACCAGGGATAAAAGATAACTTTAACTTTCCCTTTGCTTGCTAACAGACAGCAAAAATCCCATTGTGAGGTTCTCAATAATTATTGAGCCTTCCTAAAAATTTTCCTCACAAAAAAAATATGCCCACAAAAATTTCCCTAAAGAAACCTTTTGAATCAGAGTTGGAAAGTATTTAAGTTACTTTTTATGTGACATGGTTTCAGGCCTTAGTGTTTTTCAGTTGTTGCTTCCTGAATACGATACTCTTTTTCCCAGCCCCTTAAAGAGGAGGTCTGAAACTGAATTCATTATTCTAAGTGTGGTCTGATCGGGTGGAATAGGTTGTTACCTGCTTTGTAGATCCAAAGCTTTTGTTAAAATAGGGGAAGTTGCATTCATTATTGTGGCAGTAAGTATTCTTTACTCATATTTTAGCCTTCACAATTGTTTCCCTCCTTTCCCCTTCTCAACTTGCTGGTTTGATTTTTTTTTTTTTTAAACCTGGGTATGGGTATTTACAAGTTATCTTTGGGCATGTTACTTCCTGCTAAATTTTTTTTATCCTGCACATTAGTATTCTTTCTGTATATTTAGTCAGTAAATTAAGTTATTGGATAGGACTAAGTATAGAACAATATATTTGTAGCACTGTAACCTTTCTTTTAAATGATGCCCTTTGGGTGTTATATTGGTTCTCATCTTTAACCTGGTTCCTTTTCACATGTTTTCTTCTAGTGATGATTTGGCCTTCTGACAACAGGGCTAGGCATCAGGGCCAGAGTCCTTCCTGCTCTGTGATGTTTCTGCTGGAGTCAGTGGTGAGGGGTCTTTTCTTTTTTCGTCATGGATGATGAATATCACCACTTTCCACTCTACTGCAATGAATAGAAACTGAAATTACAATTTTTGGCCACACCACATGGCCTGCAGGATCTTAGTCTCCTGACTAGGGATCAGACCTGTGCCCCCCGAAGTGGAAAGGCGGAATCCTAACCGCTGGACCACCAGGGAATTCACTGAATTGGAATTGTGAAGAAGAGATAGGCACTCTTTGTAATTTTCTTTATAGAGTTACATATACCAAATTAGGTTTTATTCAAAATGGGTAGTGTATTTCTCTATTGTTATTTTTTTGGAATGATTCTTTACAGAATGTTAGAGATGTTTAAAAATGACATGTGTAGTCATTTCTAGAAAAAATTAGGCATAAGGCCCTTGGTTAAGAATATGGCTTTTATCATAACTTTTTTTTATGAGGAAATAACTTTTGTTTTAGGCATCTCTGTCAGGAATGTAACCTTCCATAGCATTAGGATAAAATGCTCTGGATAATTGATCGGTTGTTCCCAATAGTTGTGGGGACTATTACACATATTTAAGATAGTTTGAAGCCCTGCTAGGTGAAACTAGTGAGTGTGCTTAAAGGTGTTTGTTTTTTTTAATTCATTTGTTGTCCTTTGGATAATTAGCAGTCCTAAATGAATGCAGTTAGATTAATAAAGTATAAAACTGAAAATAAAGCTCATCAAAGCATTCAGCTATATTGATATCTGTGAATCACTGCTATAATGATACTGTAATAATAGAAATAAACGTGGGTTATATGATTTATTCTCTGCTTAAGAAGTTATCTATTGGCATTAAAAATAAATGAATTATGTGAAATGCATGTGTTTTGCATATCTTCAACTTGCTTGTAAAAAATGCTTCATAATAATTTGCATCAAACTCAGTCTTCTGGCTCTAAATTCAGTGTCACTATCATTCTCTCTTCATTGTATCTTAGAAGTGAACTTAGGTTATAGCAGAAGAAGGAACTGAGGTACGGTCAGATGTTTTCCTCATTTCAGAACAAGGACTGGAGGCGTAGGTTGGCGTGGGAATCAGTGAACCACTCAAAGAAAGGAACCCAAAGATCATGCACTAACTCATAAAATGTTGCATGCCTGCTACATGTTAGATGCTGGGTTTATCAGTTCAGTCGCTCAGTTGTGTTCGACTCTCTGTGACCGCATGGAGTGCAGCACGCCAGGCCTCCCTGTCCATCACCAGCTCCTACAGCTTACTCAAACTCATGTCCGTCGAGTCGGTGATGCCATCCAACCACCTCATCCTCTGTCGTCCTGGGTCCATAGAGATGAACAAAAGCTCCTGTTGTCAAGAGCTGGGGTATGATCCAAGTCTGTACCTTCATTCAACACCCAGTGGTGGCTCCTGAGGACACACAGTAGTGAGTGAGGTAGGCCTGTTTCCCAGATGGATCCCATAGTGGGAGAAGACCTATTTCATTTTACTTTTGTATTGGGCACTTGGGAAGATTAAACATTGAATTAGAATTCTTGCTCTTAAGAAACTCACAACTATTGAAAGAATCCTGTGTCTTAACATTTCACACTGAATTTCTAGTTTAAAACATCTGGTATATTTTATTTAAAATATTATTTCTCCATTTACCTGTGAATACAGTTTTGTTGTATCAGGAAATGAGATTTAATTCAACATTTTAAACATTTGCTTTCCCCTGCAGTAATGCCCAAGATGTGGTGTTTAGGAAGCAGGTGTCAGAGAATCAATGAAATGATCCCCATTTTTAATAGATGGGATAATTAACAGTTTAACTATTGATGGGTGAATACATTTCTCTGTGTATTTTATCACTGGCTCAACAAAATAGCTACTTCCCCATCACTGAAGAAAGTTTCAGTGTTGGAGGAAATAAAACATTGATCCAGTACATTCTACTGAATGCTTGTTATGTGTCACTAGGCTAGGTAAGTACTGAGATACAAAATTGATGAATGTTATTTCTAACCTCAGTCTTATGGAAATGCAAATACATAGAAAAGTTGTATTGTACAAATCAATATCATTAGACGTTTGGTCTAATAATAATTCTGTGGGAGAGAGCTCTGAGCTGAGAATGTTTGATTGTTTTGGTTGTTACCTGGGGAGGTTTCAGTCTTGTGCCTGACCTTAAGAGATAAGGAGTAAAAGGCATTCCAGGTAGGGAAGGTAGCATGAGCAAAGGCATGGTGTGGGTGGAATTACGATTCGAGAAGAAGGACTTTCAAGACATGAAGCTGGTAACATTACTATTAACTGTTTATTGAGCACGTGTATTATAGGTTTAAATATTTTGCATTTATTCCTTACAACAGTCTTTTGAGATAGTTGTTTTATTATGTTTATTTTATTGGGGAGTAATCAGAAAGGTAAAAATGACCCCTGATGATAAGAGTTCTTATGGTTGAATTAGCCATGTAGAGGGTAAAGGACGGAGTAAAACATTTATATCAGTCCTTCAGATTGACTTAGATTTGTAACCAAGCAAGGCCTCATGCGTCCATTGACACAGAAAGCCAGACTCTTGACAGCAGGTGTTTTCAGCCAAGTAAGGGTTTGTTGCAAGGGGCCAGGCCGGGGAGTGAGAGCCTGTCCTCAGATCCATCTTGTTTTTTGAGTTGGAGATTGTCTTAAAGGGGAAGAACAAAGAGAATGGGCCTAATCATCATCTGTGACGTTTCTTAATCATAGTTTTGGGAGTCAGGATGTTCTAGCTTAGGAGTCTCAGACCAGGTGGTCCGTGGCTTGGGGGTCTGTTATCTGATCTTGCCCTGGAGAAACAACCTGGGTTAGTATGTTAATGATGATACACAGACTAGCGATTTTAGTACATTAACGATGTTATCGACACCAGCAATTTTAGTCATCTGACTGTGGTTGATTAGTGTTCAGTTAGCACAGGATTGAGGTCAGAGGGGACAAAAAAGGAGTAAAGAATTGGATAGAGAGATTAATCATAAACTCAGTAAGGGAGCTTAGATTCAAAAGAACAGCCAAGAATCATTGGGGGTGGGGTAGGGACAGGAAAGAATTATTCAGAGGTTAGAAAGAAGTCTTACGTTGAATTCAAAGTGAAGTTAATTGTTACAGTAACAGTTTTGTCATAGTACATTAGTATTGAAGTATTATAATCATTGGAGGAGGTAGTGGTAACCCAGTATTTTTCCAGGAAAATCCCATGGACAGAGGAGCCTGGTGAGCTATAGTCCATGGGGTCGCAAAAGAGTGGACACAACTGAGCAACTGGGCACTGGGCACATTATAGTCATGGTGAAATACTGTTTAAGATCTTGAAAGCTTTTTTATTGTACATTATACAACAAAATGTCGGAGAAGGCAATGGCAACCCACTCCAGTACTCTTGCCTGGAGAATCCCAGGGATGGGGGAGCCTGGTGGGCTGCCGTCTATGGGGTCGCACAGAGTCGGACGCGACTGACTTCAACTTAGCAGCAGCATATTTGAACTACATCACTTTGTTCTCTTAGAGAACTGAGGTTTTGAGGACTTCACTTTGCTGTTAGGCCTTAAGTTAAGGTTTCTTGAGTGACACTATAAAAAACAGCAATTGAAAACTCACTTTAAATGTTACTTATGACATCAAGTCAGAGAAGGCGATGGCACCCAACTCCAGTACTCTTGCCTGGAAAGTCCCATGGACGGAGGAGCCTGGTAGGCTGCAGTCCATGGGGTCGCTAAGAGTCAGACACGACTGAGCGACTTCACTTTCACTTTTCACTTTGCTGCATTGGAGAAGGAAATGGCAACCCACTCCAGTGTTCTTGCCTGGAGAATCCCAGGGATGGGGGAGCCTGGTGGGCTGCCGTCTATGGGGTCGCACAGAGTCGGACACGACTGAAGCTACTTAGCAGCAGCAGCAGCAGCAGCATGCAACAAAATGTAGAAAAGTGCATGAAATACATATATGAATTAATGTCTTTTTTTTTTTGTATAACTAGCACCCAAGTCAAGAAATATCTTTGCCATCCACCCAGAAGCCTTCCACTTGGCCCTTCCTAATCACAGCCCCTTCCCTCTATAGTCCTGACTTCTCTGGTAATGGCATCTTTGTATTTCTTTATAATTTTTATCATCCAAAGCTACACTCCTGAGCACTGTAATTTAATTGTGTTTGTGGGGTTTTTTTTTGTTCAAGTGTGTCTTAATTTCTGTGTCCCCATGCCCTTTCTCTTTCCCTTTTCTTTATTATAGTTTATTTGGTGAAGCAACCAGGTATTTCCACCTATAGAGGTTTGCTAATCTGGCTTATGCCTCTTGTGTCATTTTTTCTCATTCTCTGTATTTCCTCTAAATTGGTAGTTGAATCGAAGGGCTTGATCAAGTTTAGATTTTGGTTTTTGGACAAGAATGCTTCCTAGGTGTTGATGTGGTATACTCTGTTGCAAGGTATATAATGTCTGGTTGTTTCTCTTTTTGTAATTTGAGCAGCCATTGATATTTGATACCTAGAACAATGAGCTTATTAGGGCTTACAAAATGGTGATATTTGAATTCTGTTCTTATTTCCTTTGTAAGGTGGAATGCTTCCATAAAAAGAAACTTTTCTTCATCTGTTTGGTTATCCAGTGACACAGTTCAGTTAGGAAAGGCAGGATAGATATTTTTTTCTATATTAGTTTTTAAAATAATACAGTTTATATGGCAGAAACCAACACAACATGGTAAAGCAATTTTCCTCCAATTAAAAAAGACAATAATGTATTAGTTTCTTATTATTCTCCAAAGGTGATCAATGATTTTTTCTTAAGTGTCATTATGAACTTATTGATTTACTCCTTGAAAAGAAGAATTTACTACTCTTTTAGATGCTTTGGAGGAACCTTTATGCATGCAGTGAATCTTATACATATATGAAATGTGCCTCAGTTATCAACTCTTGCATTGGCACCATTTCTATTTAAATTTTAGAATCAGCATGTTGGGATATTGATGAGAATTTCGTCTCATTTATAGATTAATTTTTAATACTGGTTATATTGCCCTTGCCCTTTTTTTGATCAATCTTGCTATGATTGTAAAATGTGTCAGTTTTTTAAAAAAAATTGACTCTTAGTTTTGCTTTACCTCTATTGTCTTTTGTTTCATTTATTTATATTTTCTTCAATTAATTTTGTTCTTTTTCAAATGTTCAGATAGATAATGAATTTTCAGTCTTCTTTTCTAATGTATGCATTTTAGGTTATAAAGTTCTCTAAGCACTGTTTTGTTGCATCCCACAGGTTTTTTTGATATGTAAACTCTTATTTTGTAAACATATAATTTGATGTATATGTCATTCATTTCAAATATTTAGAAAAATTTCTTAGACCCATGGCTTTTCACAAGAAAAAGTGAATCTCTTTCTGTCAATTGTAACACACCATCCCAGCAGTTATTTCTGAGTAGTTCCTTTGCCAGGTTTGTCTAGCTTCCCTTATGAGCTGTATTCAGTAGAGGACTGGCTGTGCTTTGTGGTTCGTATCTGGTAGTTGGTGCTGGCTGGTGGCTGGGATGCCCTGGTTTTCATTTTAGTGACTTTGTATCTTTCAGTAGGCTCAACAGTTGCTCAAATGGTAGTCTCGGGTGAGCATTCCAAGAAGTCAAGGTGAAAGCAGAAAGACTTCCACACATTCTGTTGACTGGAGCAAGTCACAAGCCTGGCCCAGATTCAAGGATGGGAGAAGATTTCCTCCATTTTAGGAATTTGTCTCAGTATTTAATCTACCACAATTTCCAAACATTTAGGGGTTTTTCTTGTATTTTTCTTTTTGCTGTTAATTACCAGCAAAATTGCTTTGTGGTTAGAGTATTGATTTGTTTTTTCATCATTTTGTTTTTAACCTGTTTTAGTTGTTTGGAAGTTATTCTCTATTTAAATTAAAAAAATTTTTTTTACTGATTACCCTAGAAATTTTGACATCTGCTTGCCTTTTCAAGTCTAAACCATTAATCAATAAGAAATGCTTCATCATCCTCCCAGGCAGTAAAAGGACTTCAGAGCAGTGACCCCATTAACTTTACCCCTGATTTAGATGCCATTTGTTGCTGTTGTTGTTTTTTTTAGTACTGTAAGTCATTATGTTGTTGTTTTATATAATATTCATTTAGAGGTAATTATATATTTGCCATATTTGCTTTCCATTCCATCTTGCAACCTGTGCCTTCCAGCTGGAATCAACCCTCCTCTTCCCCATAATATGTCCTTTAGAAATTTCTTTAGTACAAGTCTGCTCCTGATGAACCCTCTCCATGTTGTCAGGTAATTTCTTTATTTGCCTTCATTCGTGTAAGTGTCTTTTTTCCATAAATGTTTAAGTGTAGATTGGCAGTAATTTTCTTTTTGTACATTGAAGATTTGATTCCATTATCTTCTGGTTTCCTTTATTAATGTTGAGAAGTCACCTGTCAGTTTGTAACTGTTGCTCCTTTGAAGGTAATTATTCTTTTTTTCTCCCGTAGCAGTTTTTAAGAATTTATATTTGTCTTTGGTTTTCTGAAGCTCACTATAATTTGGTTAAGTGTGGATTTATTTTTTATCTTGCTTAGGATTCACAGGCCTTTTAACTTTTATGGATTGATGTCTTTCTTCCATTTTGGAATATTCTCAGCCTTTATCTGAGATCTGTTGAACCAATTGATTAGATATTTAATTTTAATTGTTGTATTTTTTATTTTTATTTTTGAATTCCATTTGGTTTTAAGTCTCTGTAGCTTTTTATTATTTCCTTGTCTTGGTAGATATCTTTATTTTATTTTATTTCCTTAAGTACAGTCTGTGTTGTCTTATAGGATATGTTTGGAAATTCAAGTATCTGAAATCTTTTTAGGTCTGCTTCTGTTTTCTCTGATTTCTGCTAGTTCTTGCTTATGGAGTTTAGTTTCCCATGTGCTTGGTTATTTTTGATTATGATCTGGACATGTTATTTAAAATCATTTGTAGGAATAATTTTGAGGTTTATAGTAAACAATACTTTCATTTTAAGAGGAACATTTACTTCTTAAAATGCCTAGGAGCAGTGTTAGTTAGGGAACAACTTAAACCAAATTTCTTAAGAGAACATACTAAAATTTTTAATACAGTATCTTAATAAGCAGACGCAAGACTCACATTTCAGGTTTCGTAGTTTTGTTTCCCAAAGGAGTTATATCATTATATATTCACATTATTGTCATGTTGTTGTTTAGTGGCTAAGTCGAGTCCATTGTCAGGTTAATTCCTTTGAAATTAACATCTCTACTTTTGAACTTCAAATCTCAGCTTAAAAAAAATTATATTCTGGACAATCCCATATAGTTATCTTATTGGAACCTGAAAATTAGCACATTCACATTATTATTTCCCTGAATGCTTCTGTGGTTATTATGGTAAATAGAATCACTGTCCTCAGGTCACTCAAGGTGTAAACTATTTGTGAGGCAAGAGTTAAAATGATCTTTACCTTTCAGGGCATAAATTTGGAGCTAATACTTCCAGTCTCTTTACGTGGTTCTTTAAATCTTTGTTCTTCTTTCATTTCCATATTTAGTTAGGCCTTTATGGCACCCCACTCCAGTACTCTTGCCTGGAGAATCCCAGGGATGGCGGAGCCTGGTGGGCTGCCATCTATGGGGTTGCACAGAGTCGGACACGACTGAAGCGACTTAGCAGCAGTAGCTCTTATCTATTCCGTCATCCTGTTACTTCTAGCAAATATTTTTTTGCATCTTTCTTTCCATTTTCTTAGCTACCACCTTTGCTCAGCTCTTCATTATTTCTGGTCCCTGATTGACCTTGGCTGTGTGTGTGCCTGTGTGCTTCCCCCACCCCCACCCCCACCCCCCACCCCCCTTCCCCTGCCTTAAATACACTCACTGTTTGATGTGGCTATGGAAGTGAAGTGGGAGAGAATAGAAATGACAGGAAAATCCTTCTTAGAAAGTAGGTGGGAAAATCGTTAGTACATGAGAAATTTTGAGAGCCTGAATTGAAATCGGGGCAATAGAGGAAGAGGAGAGCATGGAGAGAGATTGGATAAAAAGAGTATGCGAAAGGGAGATTATTCAAGTTTGTGGCTGGGGTTGGGTAGAAAAAGGTACATTCACTGAGTGAGGATCCATTTCAGTATGAGAAAATGGAAGAGTAGGTTTGGGGTGGAACAGTAAGTTCAGACATAAAAGTACATGGAAAGTTTAAAGTAGTTTCAGTAGATACAAGTACAAATATCTTATTTTAAAAAATGGATATTCAAGTCAGGAGTTCAGGACAGATGAGGGTACTAGAGGTTTGGGGAGTCTTTTGAGTACAGGTGATAGCTGTTATCATGGTTTTGACTGAGGTGTTCTAGAGCGGTATCTCTAGACTCTAATGGATCTAATGATTCTGATAATTTTTTAACTTTGTTAAATTTTTCATCTTAGTGATGTTATAAATAAAAGAATATATGCACCTCTGGGTCATCTGAATGACTATTGCAGATTTGTGTTTCTGTTTGTGTTTGAATGGTTGTTTAATTGTCTCCAAAGAGACTACATGTAAACAGTAAACAGACCTGCTGCATTAGAACCTGTATTAGGTTGACATGTAGTAATGTAAAACTAAGAAAATCATTTTAAGCTTTTACATTCATGTTGTTCAGTTGCTAAGTTGTGTCCGACTTTGCCAACCCATGGCCTGTAGCACATTAGACTCCCTTGTCCTCCACTCTCGCCTGGACTTTGCTCAAATTCATGTCCATTGAGTCAGTGATGCTATCTAACCATCTCATCCTCTGTTGCCTCCTCCTCCTCCTGCCCTCAATCTTTCTCAGCATCAGGGTTTTTCCAATGAGTTGGCTCTTTGCATCAGGTGTCCCAAGTGTTGGAACTTCAGTGTCAGCCCTTCCATTGACTATTCAGGGTTGATTTCCTTTAGGATTGACTGGTTTGATCTCCTTGCAGTCCAAGGGACTCACAAATCCTCTCTAGCACCACATTTCGAAACCATCAAGTCTTTATATTTGTACTGAATTTTTTTGCTGTTAAAAGTTTCTTTTGTAGTGATAATTACAGGTGAAACTTGTCTTCATAGAATTTCTAAGTAACTGAACTCTTATTATAACGAAGCTTTGGATTTAAATAATGAAAAAGACATAGAGCAACTGAGCAGTGTATTACTGTAATTGTCACAAACTGATAAAAGAACGTAGGGCTTTCATGTGGATGATGTGTTGAGGGCAAGTGAAGGCTTCATAAATGTCATGGTACACACTGAATAAGATATTTTATGAAAGCTTGGAGGGAGAAAGTGATGGCAGAGTTGACTGATCGTGTGGCCTGTTGTGGGTGTGTGTATGTATATGCTTGTGTGGGTGGATATATGTGTGTATATATGTGTGTATGTATGTTTTATTTATGCAGAGTTCTCTTTTTGTGAGCAGTTATATTACATGAATCCCTGTTTATCTCTATAAATACCAATTTGTAATATTTATTTGCAATAAGGCTTATGATATTTTCTCTGAGTATTTTGATTTTTTAGAATTTTCTTTGGGGATATAGTAATAAATTCATTATCATCAGCATTAATAAAGCAGTGATTTAAAACCAGTTCATTGTTTACAAAGGAAAAATAGTATTATTAAAAACTCTCAGCTATTAACTGGCATATGTAACACATAAATAGTTGCTTCTACTTTTTTACCCTGGCACTGGTGATTAGTTGTAGCAGTGCTGTTTCACCTATCACTTTAAATGAACATTGATTCCATTTTTATTGGCTTTAACGTTTTTGCTTGTTTTTAAGTGATACACTGTATTTTGTGAATGTAGAGGAGCTGTAAAGGAAAAGAATATATTCAGCTGACTCTTGAACAGCATGGCTTTGAACTGTGAGAGTGTGCATACGTGTGGATTTTTTTTCACTAAATACTCACTTCAGTACTACACAATCCTTGGTTGAATCCAAGGATCTGGAACCTCAGATATGGAGGGCCTGCTGTAGAGTTATAAGTGAATTTTCAGCTTCGTGGAGGATCAGTGCCCCTAAACCTCATGTCAAGGGTCAGTTGTACTTAACTGTATTCTTATACATATTTAAGAAAGAACCAATTTAAGGCAATGCTGGAGTCTGTAAGAATTTTTTTTCCTTCAGGAGAGGTTAATCCATTACCCCAAGTCTAGAAAACACTGGTCTAGGAAAATGAACTAAGTGAGAAATTCTAGGATCAGAATTATTGTTCTGGATAACTAAACTCTGATTAAAGTTTTCTGAATTGTGTTCTTTTTTTGCTTAGTCTAGAAATTGTCTGAAAGCTTCTCTTCAGTTTTTGTCAGTTTCTTTTTCGTAGTCTCATAGTTTGTTGGGGGAAGTTTCTGCTTATTAATTTTACATATTTTGTTGACTTTATTAAAGAACAGTTAACTCCTTCTCCCTTGCCTTTCCAATAAAGAACAAACAAAATTTACTTTTATATTGTATTCTTAGGAAAATGTCTCTCCTAAATTTTGGTCATCTTCCTTTGCTGCTGCTGCTGCTGCTGCTGAATCGCTTCAGTCGTGTCCGACTCTTCATGAACCCATAGGTGGCAGCCCACCAGGCTCCCCTGTCCCTGGGATTCTCCAGGCAAGAACACTGGAGTAGGTTGCCATTTCCTTCTCCAATGATGAAAGTGAAAAGTGAAAGTGAAGTCGCTCAGTCGTGTCCGACTCTTAGCGGCCCCATGGACTGCAGCCCACCAGGCTCCTCCGTCCATGGGATTTTCCAGGCAAGAGTACTGGAGTGGGTCATCTTTTCTTTTAGAGTTTTATTAAAGCTTTATTGATGCATAATGAACTGCTTATATTTAAAACACAACTTAGTAAGTTTTCACATGTAAGCATCAGTGAAACCATCACTCCAATTAAGATAACAAACATCTCCATCACTCCAAAGGTCCCCCTTGCCCCTCTGTGGTCAGTCTTCTCCCCTCCACCAGCCTAAAGGCACTACTGACCTACTGCATAAAACTGTAGATGATATTTGGCTGCTCTGGAATTTCATATAAGTGGAATCTAACTATGCACATTTTTTGTCTAGCTACTTTCAGTCAGCATCATGATTTCGAGATATATTCATATTGCATTCATCATTTTTTTAAATTGTTGAATACATTTTATGGAAATACTTTGATTTTTAAAATCCACTTGCTTGTTGAACATTTGGATGTTGCAAGGTTTTGGCTATTAAAAATAAAGCTACTGTGAACATTTGTGTAAGGTCTATGTCTGGAAACACACTTTTATTTTCCTTGAGCAAATGCTTAGTAGTGGAATGGCTGGGTTATATGGTAGGTGTTATGTTTAACTTTTTAAGAAACTTTTCCAAAGTGAGTGTTCCATGTCATACTCCCATCAGAAGTATAAAAATATTCCAGTTGCTCCACATATTGATAACACTTGCTAGGATCGGTCTTTTTAATCTTAGCCATTCTAGTGGATGTATGTAGTGGTTTCTCACTGTGGTTTTAATTTGAATTTCCCTTAGAACCAATGATATGGGGCATGTTTCCTGTTTATTTTTCATCCGTACATTTTATGTGGCAATATATCTGTTTAAATCTTTAAATGAATTGCTTCTTACTTGATTCTGAGAGTCTGTCATTTATTCTGAATACAGTTTTTTTCTTGGGTGTGTATTTTACATATGTTTTCTCCCACTTGGTGGCTTGTCTTTTACTTTTCTTAGCAGTATCTTTTGAGAAACAAACATTTAGGATTTTGATGAATTCTAATTTATTGATTTTTTTTTACTGTGCAGTTTATCCTATTTAATGAATCTTTATTTAACTCTTTGGAGAAGGAAATGGCAACCCCATCCAGTACTCTTGTCTGGAAAATCCCATGGTTGGAGGAGCCTGGCAGGCTACAGTCCATAGGGTCGCGAAGAGTTGGACACGACTGAGCGACTTCACTTCACTTTACTTATTTAGCTCAAGATTACTGAGATCTTCTGTTCTCTTCTAGAAATTTTGTAGTTTTAGCTCTTACATTTAGGTCTCTGTTTCACTTCAGGTTAATTTTTGTATATGGTATGCAATAATGTTTGAGATTCCTTTTTTTTCCCTCGCATATGTCTGTCCAGTTGATCTAGTGCATGCATGCGTGCTAAGTCACTTAAGTCGTGTCTGACTCTTTGCAACCCCATGAACTGTAGCTCGCCAGGCTCCTCTGTCCATGGGATCCTTTAGGCAAGAATGCTAGATTGGGTTGCCATTCTCTTTTCCAGGGCATCTTCCCAACCCAGGGATCAAACCTGAGTCTCTTATGTCTCCTGCATTGGCAGTAAGGTTCTTTACCACTAGGGCCACCTGTGAAGCCCAGTTGATCCAATCAGATCAGATCAGTCGCTCAGTCGTGTCCGACTCTTTGCGACCCCATGAATCGCAGCACGCCAGGCCTCCCTGTCTATCACCAACTCCCAGAGTTCACTCAGACTCATGTCCATCGAGTCGGTGATGCCATCCAGCCATCTCATCCTCTGTTGTCCCCTTCTCCTCTTGCCCCCAATCCCTCCCAGCATCAGACTCTTTTCCAATGAGTCAACTCTTCGCATGAGGTGGCCAAAGTACTGGGGTTTTAGCTTTAGCATCATTCCTTCCAAAGAAATCCCAGGGCTGATCTCCTTTAGAACAGACTGCTTGGATCTCCTCGCAGTCCAAGGGACTCTCAAGAGTCTTCTCCAACACCACAGTTCAAAAGCATCAATTCTTTGGCACTCAGCCTTCTTCACAGTCCAACTCTCACATCCATACATGACCACAGGAAAAACCATAGCCTTGACTAGATGAACCTTTGTTGGCAAAGTAATGTCTCTGCTTTTGAATATGCTATCTAGGTTTGTCATAACTTTCCTTCCAAGGAGTAAGCGTCTTTTAATTTCATGGCTGCAGTCACCATCTGCAGTGATTTTGGAGCCCCAAAAAATAAAGTCTGACACTGTTTCCACTGTTTCCCCATCTATTTCCCATGAAGTGATGGGACCAGATGCCATGATCTTCGTTTTCTGAATGTTGAGCTTTAAGCCAACTTTTTCACTCTCCACTTTCACCTTCATCAAGAGGCTTTTGAGTTCCTCTTCACTTTCTGCCATAAGGGTGGTGTCATCTGCATATCTGAGGTTATTGATATTTCTCCCGGCAATCTTGATTCCAGCTTGTGTTTTTTCCAGTCCAGCGTTTCTCATGATGTACTCTGCATGGAAGTTAAATAAACAGGGTGACAATATACAGCCTTGACATACTCCTTTTCCTATTTGGAACCAGTCTGTTGTTCCATGTCCAGTTCTAAGTGTTGCTTCCTGAACTGC
The DNA here is from genome assembly GCF_003369695.1 of Bos indicus x Bos taurus. Classification (NCBI taxonomy): domain Eukaryota; kingdom Metazoa; phylum Chordata; class Mammalia; order Artiodactyla; family Bovidae; genus Bos; species Bos indicus x Bos taurus. The sequence goes on along the minus strand of NC_040078.1, from coordinate 49,231,848 downwards.
ATACAGATTTCTCAAGAGGCAGATCAGGCGGTCTGGTATTCCCATCTCTTTCAGAATTTTCCACAGTTTATTGTGATCCACACAGTCAAAGGCTTTGGCATAGTCAATAAAGCAGAAATAGATGTTTTTCTGGAACTCTCTTGCTTTTTCCATGATCCAGCGGATGTTGGCAATTTGATCTCTGGTTCCTCTGCCTTTTCTAAAACCAGCTTGAACATCAGGAAGTTCACGGTTCACATATTGCTGAAGCCTGGCTTGGAGCATTTTAAGCATTACTTTACTAGCGTGTGAGATGAGTGCAATTATGTGGTAGTTTGAGCATTCTTTGGCATTGCCTTTCTTTGGGATTGGAATGAAAACTGACCTTTTCCAGTCTTGTGGTCACTGCTGAGTTTTCCAAACTTGCTGGCATATTGAGTGCAGCACTTTCACAGCATCATCTTTCAGGATTTGGAATAGTTGATCCAAGACCATTGGTTAAAAGATTATCCTTTCCTTAATGAGTTGCCTTTGCACCACATATGTATAGGTCTACTTTGGACTTTTTTATTTCTTGACTTCTATTTATACTCCAATATCAAACTCTCTTAATTAGCATAGCTTTATGATAAGCCTTGACGTCAGGTGCAGTTCCTCTAACTTTGTTCTTTGTCAGAATTTATTGGTTATTCTAAGTCCTCCATGTTTCCAAATGGAGTTTAGATTCAATTTGTTATCTTTACAGAAAAGTCTGGTAGGATTTTGATTGGGATTTCATTGAATTTCTAAATCAATTAGGGAAGAATTGACATTTTAATAATATTGACTCTTCTTATCCTTGAGCATGATAGATCTCTCTAGTCTTCTTTGAACATTTCTTTGCAGGGTGTTGTATTTTTCAGCACGCAAGTCTTGTGCATCTTTTGTTTTCATTTTAATACTAAATATTTAATATTTTGATGCTTTTGAAAATGGTATGTTTAAAATTTCAATTTCCAGTTGTTCTACACTCATATTTAAAATGCAGTTGATGTTTGTGTATAGATGTTATATCCTAGAAACTAGTTGAACTCCCTTAGCTTTTTTGTAGATTCTTTAGGGTTTTCTATATAGATATTAATAGAGTATGTGATAAAGGTAGTTATACTTATCCATTTTCATTCTATGTGCCTTTTGTTTCTTCTCCTTGCCTTATTGTAGTGTGTACTTCAGTAATGATATTGAATAAAAGTGCTGAGAGTTGGCATCTTTGGCACGTTCCAGATCTTACAGAGAGATTAAGTCTTTTGTTTTTTGGTACGGTGATAGTTGTAGGTGTTTGTTGATGTCTTGATGTCCTTTTTTATATTGAGGAAGTTTCTTTTATTTATAGTCTGAGAGTTTTTTAGGATGAGCAGGTGTTGGGTTTTGTCATAAGGTCTTTCTGTATCTATTGATATGATCATGTTTATTCTTTAAAAACTGTTAATAGGATGAATTGCATTGATATTTCAAATGTTAACATGATCTTGGAAAGTTATGACCAACCTAGACAGCATATTGAAAAGCAGAGACATTACTTTGTCAACAAAGGTCCGTCTAGTCAAGGCTATGGTTTTTCCAGTGGTCATGTATGGATGTGAGAGTTGGACTGTGAAGAAAGGTGAGCGCCGAAGAATTGATGCTTTTGAACTGTGGTGTTGGAGAAGACTCTTGAGAGTCCCTTAGACAGCAAGGAGATCCAACCAGTCCATCCTAAAGGAAATCAGTTCTGAATATTCATTGGAAGGACTGATGTTGAGGCTGAAACTCCAATACTTTGGCCACTTGAAGTGAAGAGCTGACTCTTTTGAAAAGACCCTGATGCTGGGAAAGATTGAAGGGCAGGAGGAGAAGGGGATGACAGAGGATGAGATGGTTGGATGGCATCAGTGACTCGATGGACATGGGTTTGGGGGAACTCCGGGAGTTGGTGATGGACAGGGAGGCCTGGCGTGCTGCTGTTGATGGGGTCACAAAGAGACGGACATGACTGAGCAACTGAACTGAACCCGATCTTGCATTTCTTGGATAAAACCCTCATAAACGTTTTTATAAATAGTTAGTTACTATTGTCTTTCTTTTTTGTAATGTTTTTGGCAGAGAAAAATGAGAAATCTGCAAAAGTGCTTCATGCAGTGTACTAAGTATAGAGGTTGTCTTCAGAGAAAGCACTGTTCAATTATTTGAGTTGTGAACTGAACTAGCTACTTTGTGTGTGACATCATTTTTACTTGGAAGAAAGACTGAATAACTGTGTTTATTCAGCCTTGAATATTGCAGATGTTTTCTTGTATTGCCTTCAAGGAAAAACAACTGGCAGTATTTGTTGCTAATGTTATAATTTAGGCTTTCAAGTGAAAAATCGGAATTTTAAAAAGTTGTTTGCTACCCTGAGCTTGCTAGCTTCCCAGTGCTTAAGGCCTTTCTGGTAAGATGGGTGGCAATATTAACAAGTGTAATTTTGAAAAATATTGTATAATGTGTTGCAATTGGAAGGCCTGCAGTTGAACTCAGTGAAGCATTGTTGTCCAAATGACTAATACATGATCTTAAAAAATCTAGAATGGGTAAACAGAGCCATTGAAAGTGGAATATAATGTAGATTAGTGAATTTTATTATATCAGAGTATAAGTTTATTGATACAATTTTCAGACTGCATCGCCACATTATAGTATCACAGAAGAATATCCACACTTACTAGAATACTCCTGTTTTACAGCTACCTAGTATTCGTGCCTGGGAAATCCCATGGACAGAGGAACCTGGTGGGCTACAGTCCATGGAGTCGCAAGGAGTAGACGCGACTTTATCGACTAAACAGCAACAGATCTGTATTGCCGTAGATAGAATAAATACAGACTCAGATATGAGAATCCACTTGTTCTCTGTTAAGCCAGTCGTTAAGGAGATTTGTCAAAATATGAAACAATGCCACTTTTCTTACTAAATTGTTTTTTCTAGGAAAATACAGCTTTTTTTAAATAAAATTTTATTTAATGTGTAATGTGTTTATTATCTTTAAATGAGTAAATAAGTATTTTTTAAAAATTTCTGAGATTGAAATTCTGTGTGATAAGTATTCATGTAACACAAATAAATAAAAGTTCTTGAGAATCCTGAGACCAGAAGGTTCGAGAAGTGCTGATCTAGAACAGTCCTTAGCATGCAGTAAGCAATTAGTAGATGTCTGAATGATTCTTGACCATGTTACTGAAAGGTTGTTGTTGAATCACGCGAATACACCGGGATTCTTGGCCCCCGGAGGAGAATTCAATCCGGGGCCAGAGACGAGGCTTGATCGCTCAGAGCTTTTGTGTAATAAAGTTTTATTAAATAATAAAAGGAGATAGAGAAAGCTTCTGACATAGGCATCAGAAGGGGGTAGAAAGAGTACCTGCCTGCTAGTCTTCAGCTGGGTGTTATATAGTCACTAGCAGTCTGTTAATGAAAGAAAGGAATGTCTTAAAATTCAGAATGGCACTAGGCCCCTCACCCATAAGATGCATTTTGGGATAGTCTTGGTGCCAAATGGTTTATCCTGGGCCATAAAATGATTAACTTGAATCTTGAAGAAGGGCAGATCACCATACAAATAGTTTCATTTACATAGATTAGGGGAACAATATCCATACTGGTTTGTCAAGTAGGTTCTGGGCCAAGAGGGGAACCAACTTGGAGACAGAGTTTGGGGTAAAGGCATAGTACATTAGCATAGCTTAAGATGAACATTTCCATAAGAAAAAGGCATTGATTATCTCTAGGCTCGAGAAGGCTCGAGAATAGCTAACTTCAGCCGAAACCAGGTGTCATTATGGCAACACAGTATTTTAAGAGAAACCTCCCTTTAAATTTGTATAGAGAAGGAAAAAAATATTGCTAGTTTGTTTCCTCCTGCCGCTTGAGAGAGATAAAAATGTCTGACACTTACAGGCTGTTTCCTCCATTTGGAGACCCCTGGCCTTCCTGCCTGTTACCCTCTCATTCCCCCCTTTTCTTTTAGGAGAATTATGTTGCCTAGGAAAAAGGGGCGTCCTCATTCCATAACTACTTCTGAGCTGACAAGGGGCGTTGTCCCTAAATTGGTGAGGCAACATATTCTCCTAATCCTCATATTGAGGATATCTGATCCAGGGGCCCCAAATAGTAGCTGGAGGAAGCTACAGCAGTAGCAGGAGTTTGAGCAACCATTTGTAACTTAAAAGCTTTCATGTGGCTAGAAACAAATCCAGTTATACAATTACAGATGCAGGGAGCAGACAGCAAGAACAAAACAACCATAAGATAGTTGTCCACCATGGGGAACTAGTTAATGTCTCCCAAAGTGAGGCAATTGAGGAATCAAAATTAAAAGTCACATTATGTCCATAGTTAGAGTACAAAGTTGCACCAGTCCATTTTAGGGTTGCTAGATGTCATCAGATGAAGAAGAGGCATCGCATGTGATTGTTGTCGAAGGTATTCACAGACTTGGAGAAAGTCTTTTTCTTGAAGTGGAGATGTCTACCTCTGGAAGCCTTCCACTGATGAAGAGGGGAGTGCTCCACAGACACAGCAGTTAGTCCGATTGTGGAATGCAGCATAGGAGTGAGCCCAGGACAGGAAGGCATTGTCTTGAGGCTCAAACAGCAGACTCAGGATTTTTGGAGTCAGCAGAAGTAGACTCACATAGATTATCAGGCCCATCCGCTGCCCTTTGCTTAATTCTAGAACTCGGGTCAGGGCCACAAGCTCCGCTAACTGAGCACTGGTTCCCTGGGGGAGAGATTTTGCTTCCAAAACCTGTTCAGCAGTCACCATAGCGTAACCTGCTTAGCGCTTTCCATCCTGAACAAAAGAACTGCCATCTGTAAATATTTCCATGTCAGGATTGTCTAATGGGGTATCCTTTAGATCCTCCCGAGCTGCATAGTTCAGAGTTAGGAATTGAGAACAATCGTGATCAGGTGTTTCATTTTCCTTTTCAGGAAGGAAAAGTGGCAGGATTTAAATTTCCACAAACTTTAAGGTTAGTTACTGGTCTTTCTAACAACAATGACTGATACTTAAGAAGCCTACTGTCTGTCATCCAAATATTAACCTTAGAATTTAAGATTTCACTCACATCATGAGAAGTCAGTACAGTAAGGTTTCATCCATTAATTATTTTTAAAGCTTCAGGTGCTAATAAAGCTGCTGCCCCAATTACTCTTAGGCAGTGGGGCCACCCACGTGAAACTACATCTGATTCTCTGCTTAGATAAGCAATAGGTTGCTGGTGAGGCCCTCGGGGTTGTGTCAAAACTCCCAATGCCACACATTTTCTTTCAGTGACAAACAAATTAAATTCTGACCCTGTGGGCAAGCTTAGAGCTGGAGCTTGCAGGAGAGCAGTCTGAAGAACCTTAAAAGCCTTTTGAGTTTCTGGAGACCAAACCAGTTTGTCGGTTTGGGCCTGCTGAGTTTCAGCTATAAGTTTATATAAAGGCCGGGCAAGTTCCCCGTAACCCGGAATCCAAATGTGACAGTAACCTGTGATTCCCAAAAATCCTCTCAATTGTCTTAAAGTCATAGGTAGGGGGTGATTTAGTATAGGTTTAATTCTCTCAGGGCCTATGGCCCTAGTCCCTTCTGATATGATTAGGCCCAGATATCTAACCGATTTTTGACAAAGCTGAGCCTTCTCTCTTGATGCCTTGTAACCACAGTCTGCCAGAAAGTTTAAGAAATCTTCTGAGGCTCACGAAGAAGCTTCCTCTGTCTCAGCACAGAGCAAAATATCATCTACATATTGTAACACCACTGCTTCAGAGCTATTAAAGTTTTGTAGATCCCGTGACAAACTTTGTCCGAATAAGTGAGGACTGTCATGAAATCCCTGGGGCAAAACTGTCCAGGTTAACTGAGAAGCTGGCTGCGTAGGGTCTTCAAAGACAAATAGGAATTGACTTTCTTGCGCCAAAGGCACTGAATAGAAGGCATCCTTTGAATCAATTACTGAGAAATATTTGGCCCGTTCAGGAATTTCAGACAATAAGAGTATAAGGATTAGGCACCACGGGGTGTAAAGGAACCGCGGCCTCATTTATTATTCGTAAATCTTGAACTAGTCTCCATTTACCATTCGATTTCTTTATACCCAAAATAGGAGTGTTGCAAGGACTGTTACAGGGAATTAATAGTCCCTGCTCCTTTAAATTTTCGATGATGGGTTTTAACCCTTCCTTAACTTCAGGTTTCAGTGGATACTGCTTCTTATGTGGAAATACGTGTGGGTCTCTGAGCTTAACAACTACAGGAATAGCATTTTGTGCTCGACCCACAGATTTTCCATCAGCCCATACTCTAGGATTTACATTTTGTTCAACTAAAGGGAGAGAAAGGAAGGGCTCCATATTCATGAAAACAGAGGCATGGACCTTGCTCAGTATATCCCTTCCCAAAAGGGGTGAGGGAGATTCTGGCACAATCAGAAACTCGTGTGAAAACAGCACAGAATCCCAGTTGCAAGATAAAGAATAACTGAAATAATACCTTTTGGCTCGTCCAGACAGGCCCATTATGGAAGCAGATCGGGAAGAAAGTGGGCCAGGGGCTTCAGTAAGCACAGAATAAGTTGCCCCAGTATCTAAAAGGAAATCGACGGATTGGCCCCCCACAACTATTAATACCCGGGGTTCCTCAGGTGTAATTAGGACGGGAGCTTGTGTGGGGACCCCCGGGCACCTTCAGTCCTGATTGTCTTGAGAGTCCGACCCGGGAGACCTACGCCTCTGGGGGCAGTCTCTCTTCCAGTGTGGTCCTTTGCAGACCGGACATGGAGCCGGGGGCGGCTTAGATGCCTGAGGGCAATCACGCTTGAGGTGCCCCTCCTTTCCACAGTAATAGCAAGCCCATCACTTTTCACCTGGGACCCTCTGGGCATTTTTCTCAGGCTGTTTAAGAATGTTTTTCATAGCCATGGCGAAGGCTTCCGCCTTTTCCTTTGTCTTTTTTTGCCTTTCTTTTCCTCATATTCCCTACCATAATAGACTGTCTGAGCCAGTTGTAACAGAGTATCTAAAGACTGATTTGGTCCATACGCCTGTTTTAGTAGCTTACGGCGGATATCTGGAGCCGACTGAGTGAGAAATCTATCCTTTAAGATCACTTTTCCTTCTTCACTTTTGGGATCAATCTCAGTGAATCTGCGAAGGCCTTCTCTCAGTCTATCTAGGAATTTACCAGGAGCTTCTTTTTCCTCCTGTTCTATATCTGCCAATTTGCCATAGTTTAAAGGCTTAGAACGCGCCTGCATAAGTCCCTCAAGAATACATCTAACAAAATGACTCTGATCCCATCTTCCTTTAGCTGTGTTGTAGTCCCAGTCTGGTTCTATAGTTGGGACCGCCTGATTCCCAGTGGGGAGGGCCGCTATCTCATTCTCCCTCTTCCCTACTACTGATTCATTACCAAGCCACTCATCTCCATAAGCAACCGCTTTTCCCAAAACTCGAGTCTTTGACTCAGGAGTCAGCGTTTGTCCCAAGATATACATCACATCCTTCCAAGTGAGGTCATAAAGCAGAGTAACACCTTTAAAAGCTCTAATATATTTTTCTGGGTCCTCTAAATAGTCTCCCAGATCCTCCTTGATTCTTTGTATTTCTTGATAAGAAAAAGGCTTATTAACTCTCACAGACTGATTGTTTCTCCTGGTGGGTGTTTCATAAAGAGGCAACAGCTTGTGTGGGTGTTCCTCAGTCTCTCTGGCTGCTCTGCGCATATGATCCCAGGGTTAGATTGGAGAAACCTGTTTTTCCTCTTCTCTTTGTCTCCTGTCCTCCATCTCATCTCTTATTTCGATGGTCTGAGTATCTACTGAAACCAGAGTAGTCTGAGGTCGTACTGAGACAGGAGTTGTTTGGACCTCCATGTGGGCAGTTTGAATCCCAGTTTGGAGTCCCGGGTACGGCGGCAAAGTAAGAGGACAGGAGGGAGCTGAAGATCCCACGCCCAAATCTATACCCTTAGGACATAAGTCTGGCATATTTCGCAGAGAGAAAAAGGGCGACACATATGCTACTTCTACCCATTTTCCTTGTTCCTTACAGAACCGGTCTAATTGTAGAACAGTATTATACTTAAGAGACCCTCCAACTGGCCACTGTTCGCCATCCTCCAATGGATACCGTGGCCATGCGGTATCACATAGGAAGACCAGGAGTGTCTTCTTTAAGCCCTGGGGATCAAATCTATCCCAGTTTTTCAGGACACAGTTCAAAGGAGTGAGGCTGGAATTGTTAGCTCCCATCTGTAAGAGAGAAAAAAAGCGACCAGCGCCATTTTTCTACCGGAGGCGTCCCTCCCTGCTCTAGATGGGGGTGTAGACAGACGTTACACCAAAAGCTTTTCCTTCCTGGTTGGACTTAGTCTGTCCCTTACCGACGCAGGCGCCGTACTCGTCCCTCCCGGTTCTACCACCGAGATGGGGTGGGGATGTACCAGGGGTAGACTTGATAGCATCCCTACTTGACGTCCAGCTCTTCACCCTTAACCTTGCTTGCCTCTGATGTCACCCGGGGTGAATCAGAGTAACCTTCCGGAATGCCTCCCAAGCTAAGACTACCGGGGGAAACATTTGTCACCTGAGTGCCTGTGCACGACCCTGAGTATTTCCTGACCACAATAAGACCGACACGAACACAAAACTGAGATGTTCTTTCCAAGCATCACCACACCAGTATAATAGCCTCCTCTGATCCACTAAGAGCCGGCGTTAACAAAGAAATAAAAAAACCCATTGCAGTCCCAATCTGAGTAACCTTTAACCTCAGAGATGTTCTGGGAGCTAGAGCTCCATCTAGCTTCCGAACTTTCAATTCCTAGTGAGGGTAGGCGCTTTCTTGACTACCAATTCAAGTTTGGGACCTAAGCCACAGTACACAATAACAGTATAGATCACAAGTCCCTTGAAAGTCTGTGATCTGATAGATTAGGTTAGTACTTCTAATTCCCAAGGAGTTATGAAATGGTCAAAGAGACCGAAAAGTTTGACCGAGAAAGGAGAGTTCGGTCCGCACGCTTTGCCCATTTCTGGTCGGTTCCTGAAGGAGACATTGGGTGCCTCTTGGCATTGGCAGGTCAGTATAACGCCCTGACAGGTTTTTGCCATAAGCCGTACGAGATCACCGTGGAACCGCAGAGCAGGGCCCCTTACTTGTTTTACGCAGGGCATGCCATTCATTTACACAAGCGCACCGTAGAGTTAGTAAAGCACAGCAGAAAACATGTTCGCTAAGAGAACAAAGAACTAAAGCTCCAAGCATCCTTACCTTGTCCTGAAGGATCCCGGACGAGCCCCCAAGATGAAAGGTTGTTGTTGAATCACGCGAATACACCAGGATTCTTGGCCCCCGGAGGAGAAGAATTCAGTCCGGGGCCAGAGACGAGGCTTGATCGCTCAGAGCTTTTGTGTAATAAAGTTTTATTAAAGTATAAAGGAGATAGAGAAAGCTTCTGACATAGGCATCAGAAGGGGGGTAGAAAGAGTATCCGCCTGCTAGTCTTCAGCTGGGTGTTATATAGTCACTAGCAGTCTGTTAATGAAAGAAAGGAATGTCTTAAAATTCAGAATGGCACTAGGCCCCTCACCCATAAGATGCATTTTGGGATAGTCTTGGTGCCAAATGGTTTATCCTGGGCCATAAAATGATTAACTTGAATCTTGAAGAAGGGCAGATCACCATACAAATAGTTTCATTTACATAGATTAGGGGAACAATATCCATACTGGTTTGTCAAGTAGGTTCTGGGCCAAGAGGGGAACCAACTTGGAGACAGAGTTTGGGGTAAAGGCATATAGTACATTAGCATAGCTTAAGATGAACATTTCCATAAGAAAAAGGCATTGATTATCTCTAGGCTCGAGAATAGCTAACTTCAGGCGAAACCAGGTGTCATTATGGCAACACAGTATTTTAAGAGAAACCTCCCTTTAAATTTGTATAGAGAAGGAAAAAAATATTGCTAGTTTGTTTCCTCCTGCTGATTAAGAGAGATAAAAATGTCTGACACTTGCAGGCTATTTCCTCCATTTAGAGACCCCTGGCCTTCCTGCCTGTTACCCTCTCATTACTTTATAATTTACCTGTCTTTTCAGTAACACGTGCATTTGATAATGTATCTATTCTGTGCGCCTCTGTTTCTTACTCTAGCAACCAAACTGTTTTTATACATCTTATCCTGGTACTTTGATTCTCTTTTCCTTCCCTCTGCCCAGGCTGAGCTATTGGGAAGGCAATGAAAAGAATTGATGTAGGACTGCCATCCAGTGTGCTGATTTATTGAGCAAGAAGAAAATAGATGAGCAGCTCCTGTCTGAACATAACATCGATTTTGATATAATAGACTGGTTTAAGGTCATCATTCACATAGTCACAAAATTAGATTAAAAATAATTTAATTCGGTTATACCCTGAGATGTAACAAAACAGCTGATGTTTAGTGACTGCTCCAAATCAGATTATAGATACCTCACCTGGTGGCTCAGCTGGTAAAGAATTCAGCCGCAATGCAGGAGACCTGAGTTTGATCCCTGGGCTTGGAAGATCCCCTGAAGAAGGGAATGGCTGCCCACTCCAGTATTCTGCCCTGGAGAATTCCGTGGACTGTATTATCCATGGGGTCGCAAAGAGTCGGACATGACTGAGTGACTTTCACTTTCACCATTTGTGTTCATACTGGTAATATATTTTGAACACGTTGAATGCTTTTATTTAATGAATTTAATTTAGCTGCTAAGTTGATTTTTTTTGGTAGTCAAAAGAAACATAGACGAGTAGAAGACATGTCTGTTGTAGAGCCTTTCTAGTTTCATAGGATAAAAATAAAAGGAAAATACTGAATTTTTGTTAGACTTGAATCTGCCTACTAGTAGATCTTGTTTTTGGAAGTACATTAACTTCTCTCTACACTTTAGACATATGAAGTAAAAAAAGAAAAATAATCTTTATGACGTATGAAGTAAAAAAAAAATGTAATCTATTAAACAGGATTCTAATATACTGCTCTCATATATCCTAAGCAATTTTTATGTGTTTATATAGCTGGTAAGGGCTTCCCTGGTAGCTCAGTCTAAAGAATCTGCCTGCAATGCAGGAGACCCAGGTTCGATTCCTGCGTCAGGAAGATCCTCTGGAGAAGGAAATGGCAACCCACTCTAGTATTCTTGCCTGGAGAATCCCATGGACAGAGGAGCCTGGCAGGCTATAGTCCATGGGGTTGCAAGAGTTGGAGATGACTTAGTGACTAAATCACATATAGCTGGTATCTTCAAAACTGAGGAAACTTTAAAAAATTCTTTAAAAATAGGAATTTAGAAAGCCTTATAAAAGGGGCTTATAATTAACTGTGCATGCTTGAACATGTGTGTGTGTGTGTGTATATATATATATATATATATATATATATATATATAAAAGGCATCTTCTGAAATGGTTTTGTAGTCTCATGAAAATTTAAAAACAGATGAGCAATCCTGCAGTATAGTTGAAATTAGAAACAGTAATAATATGCCTAAGCACTTTAAAAATGATAGCATTTACTGCGTTGTAGTTGTGTGTCTTCTTGCCTTACTCAGTGACATGGTGTCCTGTAATGAAAATGTTCAATCTGCAAAACGCTGGGGCTCAACTAGGTATTGAACATAGAGGATTGGGTAATATATGACCCTTGTAGTAGAAAAGGAGATGTGCTATCCAGATTCCCCTTCAAAGAAGGGCTTATTGTCCAGCTATGAGCAGTGCGAATCACCAGGTAACCCCTTCTGCACACATCTTAGGGTCTGCCTCAGCTGCAGAGCTACCTTCTCCAAGGTCATGGTCTTGCTGGAGCAGGGTAGATTTGCTTATTGAGTTAGGAAGAGGTTTAAAAAACCCTACCATTTCATCCCGGCTCAGAGCACTAGGATGAACATTTCTTGCTTCAGGGCTTCCCACCTGGTTGGCTGAAATTTTGTTGGTGTGTATCTCAGTTTTGAGTTCTGCCTAGCTTCCTTCTTTGCCTTTCTTTCACAGATGCTGATCTCTAATAGACCTTTTGTACTCTACTTTGGAGAGACCAACCTGCAGTAGCTCCTGATTTCATGGAACTAATTTACTGGGAGGAAACGTACATTAAACAAGAGATTTTAACTGTGATCAATATTATATAGAAGCATAGGGTGAGGTGGTAGTGTATATAAACAGAAGCCAAGTTTGGTTATTGGATTGTTTAGGGGAGGAAGCCTGGGTTAGTAGTCAGATCTGGGTACAAGTGGTAGATTAACTACTTTGAGTTGCATGAACCTTGGTGGTGCTACTGACTCTTCTAAGCCGGTTTTTTCATTCGTACACATAGTCTCCCATCCTTTAGGCTACTAACTGGGATCGCTCACAGGGCTGGGAAAGGATTCGCAGCAGCAAGAGAGTGAGCCTAGTACACAAATGTTTTCAGGCCCTTGTTTGTATCAGTTTGCTAATGTCATGGCCAAGCCTTGATTCAAGGATGGAAAAATAGATTCCATATCTTCATGGGAGAAATCATAGAATTCATAGAAATCATATTTGTGTGTGTATGAAAAAATTACAATGTAATGCCTGACACATGATAGTGGTAGTTAACATTTATTGAGCATTTTCTGTGAATTATAGTTAGTAAGAGGCAGTTGGACTATTGTATTTAATATATTCTGTCTCAGTATGACATGTAAAAGAAGAGACTCATTTGGAGAATTTGGTATATTCTTTTTATTTCTTAAAATAATTTTTTTATGATGGAAACAATTTGCAAATAAAGCTCTCTTGCTCTTTTTTCTTTTTCTCTGCAGTAAGAAAAATGGAAAACCACCATTACAGAACAATGAGGTAAAATTTATATCATTTACTCTTTGGGATTTCATGCATTTACTTCATTTGTTTCATTATATATTTTTGAACTAGGATAAAGTCATGGAATTTTAGGATTAGAAGGGAACTTAAGTATCATCCCAAACCCACTACATATCCTAAGATAGAAAGCCTTGATAGGTAACTTCCAGTATTTACTTGAATCTGTTCATTTGGTGGAAAGTACTACCTAGGAGACAGCTGTAACTTTGTTAGTTCAAATCCAAGGTGCAAGTAATCTTCTTTCTCCAAGATTCTATTTTGTCTTCTGTAGAGACACAGAACAAGTTTACTCTGCTTTCTCTAACAGACTCTGATGTTGTGTGAAGATAGTTGTATTTTCTGAATCTTTTTTTTCCCCCCATGCTAAGCAGTTCTCATTCTTTCAAGTGTTTCTCAGGTAACATGGTTTCTGATTGTTCTTAATTATGTATACATTCCTCTGGATCTGTACTAGTTACTTCCTCCAGACACTATGTTTAGGATAAAATGTCGTTGTCCAGAAATGGTCTGACTAGCATGGAATGCATCTGCACTATTACATCTCTTGATATGAATACCATATTGCTAAAATTCAGCCTAAAGTTGCTTTTACTTTTTTAGCCATTACTTCTGTTTACATTAAGTGGAGTTTATGGTAAATTGTAAGCTTGAGGTATCTTTCTGATGAACAGCTCTTTTAACAGACACCTGTATTCATCAGTTATTTCTTTTTTTGGGTAACAGTTTTATTGAGATGTAATTCATATACCATAAAATCCATCCATTTAAGTGTACAATTTAGTGGTTTTAATATGTTTACAGAGGTATACAGCCATCACCACTATCTAATTTTAAAAAAATTTCAATTCCTTATGAAGAAATTCCACACCCATTAGTAATCATTCCTCATTACCCTCTCCTCCTGTCCCTTGGTAACCACTGAGCCACTGGTCTCTGTTGATTTCCCTATTTTGGACATTTCATATAAATAGAATCATGTGGTAATATTTGGCATTTTGTGACTGGCTTCTTTTATTTAACATGATGTTTTTAGGGTTCATATGTGTTGTTGAATGCATCAGTACTTCATTTTTTTTTTTTTAATTGCTGAATTGTAATCCCCTGGTGAAGGAAATGGCAACCCATTCCAGTATTCTTGCCTGGAAAATCCCGTGGACGGAGGAGCATGGCAGGCTATAGTCCATGGGGTCATAAAGAGTTGGATACAACTGAACGACTTCACTTTACTTCACTTCATTTCATTGTTTAGATATACCGCATTTGTTTAACCATTAGTTGTGGGAAATTTAAGTGGTTTCCTCCTTTTTGATCATTATGAATTATGCTGCTATGAACTTTCATGCATTCATGTACAGGTTTTCATATGGACATGTGGACATATGTTTTCATTTCTCTTGGGTGTATACCTAGGAGTAAAATTTCTAGGTCATGTGGGAACTCAGGTTGTTGCTTTTAGATAAACATTAAGTCAACCTGCAGTGTCTATGCTGCTGCTGCTGCTAAGTTGCTTCAGTCGTGTCTGACTCTGTGCGACCCCATAGACGGCAGCCCACCAGGCTCCCCCGTCCCTGGGATTCTCCAGGCAAGAACACTGGAGTGGGTTGCCATTTCCTTCTCCAATGCATGAAAGTGAAAAGTGAAAGTGAAGTCACTCAGTCGTGCCCGACTCTTAGCGACCTCATGGACTGCAGCCTACCAGGCTCCTCTGTCCATGGGATTTTCCAGGCAAGAGTACTGGAGTGGGTAGGGTCTATACTAGTAGTCTATTCTATAATATATGTATTCTGTTGCTGTAATTTTTTTTTCTTTTTGGCCACACTACACGGCCTTCAGGATCTCAGTTGCCTGATCAGGATATAAACCAGGGCCATGGCAATGAAAACCCGGAATCCTAACCACAAGGCCACCAGGGAACTCCTAGTGTAATTTTGAATATAATTCTAACACCTAATGTGTTAGGTGGAAGGTATTATGTACAAATTTAATTTGTCTTCTCTTTCTCACAATTGCTGATAGTATTGTCTGGGTTATGACAAGAAAATTCCTCTGTGGCATCTCTTAATCTTTTGTTTTTTTGGTTACAGTTTATTTAGCTGTGACTATATCCAGCTGTCACAAAATCTGGTCTGTATTTCTCCATTAAGGCCACGATAGTTTTATAAGAAATATCAAATTCCTTTTATTGAGTCATTCTGTCACCGTGTATTGATTGAGCACCTCATGTATGCCTGGCATTGGTCTGGTTTTGTGTGTATAGCAGTTAGAAAAGTTCCTACCATCATGGAGCTTACGTCAGCTAATATACTAGTACGATATTCTTGTCAAACAACAAAATTAGAAGGGTTTGATGTGACTCATTCCTAGTAAACTTCTGCTGGCTTCTTGTGATTAGAGTCTCTTGGGTCTTCCTGAGCCCTCATATTAATATCTGTTCTCTGCATATCCTGGATATTGATATCAAATTGCTGCTCTTTAGTTTCCATAGTCTAAAAAATGGGACATTTTATGCTTATCTTGTTATTTCCATCTTCATAGTCTCTCATATGTAAGTTATACCTGAGTCTTCAAAGCTTAGTTATCTTAGTTATATCACTCTCTGTATACCACCATATCTGCAAGTTTTAGGACATGACTGAAACTATTCAGTACATCAGTATTTGTTCACACATTTTAAAATTCTTCCTATTTTTTGTATATTCTAAAAAACATCTACTTGTTTGCTACTTGTATAGTATAAGCAAGATAAATTTAGTTTTAGAACAAATGGTTGGCAAAAAAAGGTTTAAGACAGTGTACATATTGGTACCACATTTGTAAAATTTATAAGAAGTGCACACACGGACATATTGGTAAGATACGTGCCAAATGTTAATAGTTGACTTCTCTAAATGGTAGGTATAGGCTCTGTTTTTGCATGTCAGAATTTTCTAGTTTTTCTACAGTGAATGTGTCTCTTATGAGGGGAAGCAATTAGAATTTTTTTCATTGAAATTTTTAGTCTTTGGTAGGATGGGTTGAGATGAGATAATTTTCATAAGACATGAGATTTAAGGAGAAAAAATTTTAGAGAAGAGTATAAAAAGAGTGTTGACTTTAAAATATTAATTCTTTTAATTTTGATGTAATACACAAGATATAAAATTCAAAATATGTAAAGGTAACTCTGTGCTGGGTTTGGCATTTAGCATTCCCATGCATATTTTTATCCTTTTGAGGTATGTGTATAGCTCCATAAACACTATGGGTAGAATTATTTTGCTTATTGGAAACTTTTATAAATCAAATCATTGTATTTATTGTTCTACTTTTTTTCAGCATATTGTTTTTTTAAGATCCATATAGACCTAGTTAATTTAACCACTCTGTAGTATTGTCTTGTATAAATATGAGCTGCTTCCTTTTCTGCAATTGTATAGAATCTTCACTGCATAAATTTGCCATGATTTATATAGTATCTCATAATTGATGCACATTTAGGTTTTTAATTTTATAGTATTATAAAACAGTATATGAGTTTTTTCATTTTTTATGTATTTAAGCACATGTGCAGGAATACCTCTAGGATATGTTTCTGAAAGTAAATTTGCTGGATTGTTTTACCTATGACAGTGAGTATACATTGTACATTTTGATGGATACAACATAATAGTTGATTTACAGTTTCTCTAACAATATACAGAGGTGCTTACACTTTGTCAGTACCCTATGACCTTTTATTTGCTATTTCAAGCATCTGTCTTTTGGTCAACTCTAGTTCATGTCACCTTTCTAAGTTGGTTGACACATCAATAGAATCTCATTGCCCTTTGGCATTGTTGCCTCCTGAATGTCAGGGACATATATATATATATATATATATTTTTTTTTTTTTCTGAACGCCTTATTACTTTAGCTTCTTAAATGGTCTTTAATGTTTTTTCCCCCCTATGATTTGCATGTCAGATTTATATCATCAAAGTGTTTTTTAATATTTTAAAAAATTACTGGGAAGTTTATAGGTGGGGGAAGTCAATTGTGAATTTAAAATGAATTCTTAGAAGAGACTTGTAGTGTTTATGAGCTGTACTGTCTCTGTAGTTATTTGTATTTAGATTGGTTTCAGGTATGAATTTTATTATGTGTCAGGAATGGTAGAGCACCTTGATATTTCTTCAGCCTTTCTGAGTCAGCCCTCCAGTCCAGGTGTCTGGTGTTTCCTCATTTTAGGAAGTATATAGTTGCCTTCATGGATTCAAATTTAACAAAAATAATAAAGTCAGCTTTCAGACAGCATAAGAAATAGGAGCAGTGACAATAGGAACAGGAGAAAAAGAGGAGGGGAAGTTATACACCAGGTAAAGTGCTAATTATATACCAGGTGCTTCATTGTTACTTTCTTATAACTTTTTTTTTTAAACCTTCCTCATGGTTTGCCCTAGATCCTTTCTTTAGAGCAGCTAGAAATAGTAGTTCTTTGTTTAAATCAGAGGTGGTCATTTTATCTTGAAATTATTCTAAGGCTCAAGCTAGAAATGGAGAAGGTATTAACTACAGGTGGGATGAAGTGAGGTTGGGAGGCAGTTTAACTTTTTCTTTTTAAGGCAGTTGATGTTATATTGCTTTCTCTTTATTCTTCCTATACTTAGTTTGTGAGGGGGGTGTGAAAGGAGAGATTTAGGTTGAAGTTGTAAAGTTTGGCTTGAGGAGAATAGACTAGCTCGAGTGAATCGACTGTGAATAGGGCATTTTAAGTTTTGCTCACGAGTGTATCCCTATGATTTAGAACAACGCCTGGGACCAGGTAAATATTGAATGAATGAATGCATATACATGTGAATGGAGTAGACTTTGGCCTGTGACTCAGTAGGATGAGGTTTATAACCGTTAGAAGTTTGGAAAGACCTGAACTTTGTTCCAGAGGAATCAAAGGTACATGATAAGTTGATTCTTATCCAGTTATTTCTGTCTTAGTCTTTCTGACCTAACTCCGCACATTCAGTGCCTTCATGTTTTAGTCTACAATTCTGTAAGCTATGCAGTAACTGTTTATTAGGATTATATATATAAAGCACTTAGTACAGTGTCTAACATGTGGATGGTAGCTTATTATTTTAATTCAGTTTACAGACTACTCACAAGGTTTAATAAGATATTAATTTAATTAAAGCACATTTATAACAAAGTTTGTTTAATAGAATTTACTATACCATGGCTATTTGTTTATCATGGGCATAGTATCAAGAGCATAGTAGTTAGTAAATAAGTGAGCAGAGATTATGGGAGTTGGGGAAAAGAGCTAAATTGAGGATGAGGTCCTTCTGGAGAGTCTTGCCAGTTCTGATAAGTTTCTTCTGCCCGTTCTTCCAGACAGCCCAAAACTAATAAGGTAAATAATGTCCACTATACCGAGTGCACATCACTTTTTTCTTATCCTTGCAAGTGGTTTGTATCTAGGTTTTCATGGACCAGTGGCAATGAAGAAATGTCTGAGAGTAGTCTCTCTAGCTCAGATGGTTAAGAATCTGCTTGCAATGCGGGAGACCTGGGTTCAGTCCCTAGTTTGGGAGGATCCTCTGGAGAAGGGAATGGCAATCCACTCCAGTATTGCCTGGAGAATCCCATGGAGAGAGGAGCCTGGCAGACAACAGTCCGTGGAGTCGCAGAGAGTTGGACACGACCGCGTGACTAACACTACTAGTAGGATGGCTTACTGCTCTTAACTGTCTTCAGTGGTTCCCCTCCGCACTGACAGTGAACTCTGAATCCTGCCTGTGGCTTCAGAGCTCTGTTCTTCGGGGCCCTGCCCACCCCTTCTTCTCTCCCCTTGTTTCCTCTGCTCTGTCATCTCGTGCTTCAGCGTGCACACCAGCTTTATTCCTGAACTGGGTTTTGTGCCTGGTGTTGCCCGTGCTTTACTGCCCTCACCCAAAGGGATCTTTCTTCTCATACTTTTCTGAAGTCATTCTTTTTCTCTTGACCCTGCCTGGACTATCTGTAATAACTTGGTTATTGGTTTATTTTTATCTGTGTTTCCCCTGCGAGAATGTGAACTGAATGAGTAAGGGAACCTTGTCTGTCTTTGAATTCTTAAGGAAGAGAGTGCACATTAGAAATGCTAAATGATAAATCTAGGAATCCAAATGTTTCCTGTACTTGATAGAAGGAAAATTCCTGCTCAAGATTTTTTAAAAATTCTGTTGTTAATCAGGAAGTGGATAATGAACAAACAGTAAGTACCTGACCATTTCTTAGTTGTCCTCTGACCTCATCTTCTACTGCTGTCTCTTGCTCACAGGTCCAGCCAGATTGGCCATTTTGTTGTTAAATGGGCTTTCACCTTGGTATATGGCCCGTACTGTTTCTTCTGTTTGCAGTGTTCTTTTTCCATATATTTTCTGAAGTTTCAGAACTTATCACCTCCTTTTTCAGTTTTTGGTATATCTTATTTTCTTGAAAGCATGTTTGAATATGAAGAACAGTATAGGACTATATTCTTCAAATACTGTATCCATCTTGATAGTTGTTTATATTGACTTAGATGAAACATGGTTTTAAAATCTTATTTGTTATAGCTATTTAAAAAGCTTTCTTTCTTTCTTTCTTTTTTAACATAGAAAGAGGGGAAAAAAGAGCGAGCTGTGGTGGACAGGGTGTTTTTTTCAAGGCTCATGCGAATTCTGAAAATCATGGTACCTAAAACATTTTGTAAAGAGGTAAGTCTTATGAAATTATTGCTTTATGAAACTGTTCACTGTTCACCTTTAATGGTTACATGAGGTCAGAACAACAGAATTATAAAGCCTTTGTTCTGCTACAGGTCAAATATCACTATTGTTCAGTGCCAGTTTTTAAATGATTTTCTATTGCTTGTGAAATATTATTTTATTATATTTTATGTGAAATACTGGAGTACTTCAGTACAGCTATCCTAAATGGTGTTGCTTTATTATATTGAAGACAAGATTAAATTTAGAAAGATCTTTTTATTACATTAAGATGTTAACAAGTAACATTGATACGAAATATGTTTGAAGGTTGCTTTTTCATATTTGATTTAATGTTTTTAAGATACCTGAATTCTTTATTTTTAGGAAGTGAACTGGTTGTCAGAATAAAGTTTTATTATTCTTTCCTTTGCCCTTCTATCAAGATTATCTTTGTCACTATTTATTATTCTTAATGATTAAAAAATAAAATAATACTGTGTTCTCCATCTTTAATTACCTTACTATTCTCCTTTTGTACAACTGGAAATATTATCACCTTTGACTCTTTCTCCTCTCCATACATACCTGTCATCCTTTTAGTCACTGGTGTCTGCTAATTTTTCTTTCTGAATATTCTTACCTAGATACTACAGTATTTTTCAATTAGCCTCATTTCAAAGAATCTCTCCTTTTAAAATCTTTTCTGCCAAATTTGTCTTCTTCAAACATAATTGTTTCCTACTCTTCACATTTTAAAAATCATTAGCCTTATAATCTAGTGACATCAAGAAAGGGGTAAGACATTAAAGCACTGTAATTCTCAGAGAAAAGACACATTCCTCCGTACACTGGGCTTGCTCTCCTTCCCCTCACTTAGCATCGTGTCTTGTTGACTCTACCCATAAGAAACTCTAGTAATGTAATAACATTTGTTTTTTTCCTGATTAGATAGAGATAATGTGTGTTTAGATAGTATCACCAACTCAGCAGACATGCATTTGAGCAAATTCCAGAAGATAGTGAAGGGCAGGGAAGTTGGTGTGCTGCAGTCCAGGGATCACAAAGAGATAGACACGCCTTAGTGACTGAACGACAGTATGTGTTTTGTGGAGGAAAGTTGGATATGCACTTTTTAAATCTGCTTCATCCCTTATATTTTAAATGTTTTTTTTTTTCCCCAAGTATCCTTGAGTTTCTCTTTGATTAGTCCCTTACTTTCCTTTTATACTGTTCTCCATTACTTAGATTATTGTAATCTCTTAATCGGTCTTCTTTTCTAACTAGTCTTTCTTTCTGAAACACTTACAAGGACATTTGGGTTCTTTTATCTTGTAAATCACCACCTGACTTTGCTTTGCTTTTCAATATTATCTACTTATAAGATTCTTCGCTGTTTTATAGCCAGGCCCTGTGTTCTCATTTTTTAATGACACCATGTTTATGACAACACCCACAACAAAAAATATGTTTTGAAAATAGCTTAATGCTCACTATCTTCTTTGTGAAGGCGCCCCATGTATCTTCAGGGATAGTTAATTGTTTCCTCATTCCACAACCTACCTGACTTTGACGAATCTTTATTTAAAATATAAGCTTCACTGGAAGGATTTGTGTTACATGTCCCCCTCCCCCTCCATCACTTTATAGCTTAACGTTCATTTAACCTTTTAGCAGGGGTTTGCTGAATATAAAATGAATGTGAGACTCTGGATAGATCAGCCTAACTTGGCCAACCTTCCAGTTCTGTCAAGGTGTATCCATGCCACAGAGCCATTTTATGAATCATCTTTGAGAGACAGAAAAATCCAAGCTTAACCCCAGTTCAAGAAAGTGAAGTAAACTCCAGTAGAAATCACAGATAATTAGACGTAGAGATCGAGATTATGGAATAAATAAAAGTACTGCATATGAATATATGGAAGTTCATCTATATCATGAGGTGAGGGACTGCCTAGATCAGGTTGATCTTTAGTTTCTGACATATTCTACAAACCCAGGAATGGAATTATGGTGATTCTAAGGACATCTTTTGCACAAAAATACATTTCTGGATGGTCAGTAGTCAAAGTTTACTAGATTTTGCTAAAGTGAGCCAAATAAACTTGGTAGTTATTTTGAGAATAAATTAAGCAAAAGTACATAAAATAAAGGAAAATATAAACTGTCTTTGTCTAATGTTACCTTTATTCCTCAAATGATTAATTTAGGAGTGAGACTGTATTTAAGGTCTGAACTAAAAGTTAGCATTATAGTTAGAGTGTCATCTACCGAGAGCATTTATTAAAAATCAATGGGTTCTTCTGTTGTCAGTTTAATACCTAACTTTGAGGTGGTGGGACCAGGTAGGAAGATGGTACCCTTCCTGCCAGCCAACTCTGGGAAACGTTGGGGGAGCAGCTGTCACAACTCAGTCCCATAGACTCTTTTTTGACGTTGTTTTCTTTCTTATGGATTCATTTGTTACTTCTGTGTTTTTGACTCCCTGCCTTGTCTTTGACATTTTTAGTACCTTCACCTTTTTTGAAAACAAGATTTGTTTGCAAAAATTGCAGAAGTCGTAGATGCATTTGCCCCTCAATTCTGTAAATTCAAAATCAAACACTTTATCCAGCAAACATTTCCCCTGCCATACCCCTCCTCTCTGACGTTAGCATCTTTGTTGCTGTATATATTCTTCCAATTTAGAAAGATTAAGGTCGGCTTTGAGTGGGTGTGTGTGGGAATTAGAGACTGGAGTGTAGATTCTTGCCCCGCACACAAGACAGTTACTCCTCACCAGCACCTCAGTCTCTCATCTCTCCTCAGTAATCTATCTCTCCCAGCATTGCTTAAGTAATGTTCTTTAAACAACAGTTTTTAATATTTTGTTCAAGCTGAAAGCTTGCAGTAGTTTTTTAAGCTCTGCTGGATATGATAATTCATGTGGTTTTAATCTATTTTTTATTCTCCATTAAATCTTTTTTTTTTTTAACTCATAATCCTCATTCTCTTTTTGGTTTACTTGGTTTATTTGATGTATTTCTAATGTCATAACCCTCTTTTGTTACTTCACACCTTCCAATTTGCCACTTACTGCAAGAAGCGATGCAAATATACTTACTTACATTGGTCTGTTTTCTTGTTGTGTGTAAATCTTGCCTTAATAACTAAATTGAAAGCCCTGCTGGGGCAGGGGCACTGCCTATTAAAGGTTTTCCTAACAAATTGAACCAAATTTATTCTACTTAAGCAAAATTTTAGTCTTCAGTATTTGTTGATAACTGTATGTTGGTAGTTGTCATTTTTCTTTATTAGAGTCGCATATTCGAAACATAGGACAATCACAGTACAATGTAATCTAGGTAGTCTAGGTTATACTGCTGGTTTCTGTCATTGATTATGTGAAGGCAAATCATTGACCTGCCTAGGATTCACTTTTTAATGTAATTCTGGTTAACGGTGACCTTCAAGAGGGTTTACACCAAAGGGACCGTGCCCTCCTAGTGCCCCCATCCCTGTAGGGACCCCTCTGACCCACGCCTCTGCAGGAAGCCCTCCCAACACTAGCAGGGACTTGTGTTTCAGTCTCCTGTGGGATCGCTACTCCTTTCCTCTGAGTCTTCAGTTCAATTCAGTTCAGTCGCGTCTGACTCTTTGCGACCCCATGGACTGCAGCACACCAGGCCTCCCTGTCCATCACCAACTCCCGGAATTTACTCAAAGTCCTGTCCATTGAGTTGGTGATGCCATCCAGTCATCTCATCCTCTGTTGTCCCCTTCTCCTCTCGCCTTCAGTCTTTCCCAGCATCAGGGTCTTTTCAAATGAGCCAGCTCTTTGCATCAGGTGTCCAAAGTACTGGAGTTTCAGCTTCAGCATCAGTCCTTCCAATGAACATTCAGGACTGATTTTCCTTTAGGATGGACTGATTTGATCTCCTTGCTGTCCAAGGAACTCTCGAGAGTCTTCTCCAACACCACAGTTCAAAAGCATCAATTCTTCATTGCTCAGCTTTCTTTATAGTCCAACTCTCACATCCATACATGACCACAGGAAAAACCACAGCCTTGACTAGACGGACCTTTGCTGGCAAAGTAATGTCTGCTTTTTAATATGCTGTCTAGGTTGGTCATAACTTTCCTTCCAAGGAGTAAGCGTCTTTTAATTTCATGGCTGCAGTCACCATCTGCAGTGATTTTGGAGCCCAAGAAAATAAAGTCTGCCACTATTTACACTGTTTCCCCATGTATTTCCCATGAAGTGATGGGACCGGATACCATGATCTTTGTTTTCCGAATTTGGAACTTTAAGCCAACTTTTTCACTCTCCCCTTTCACTTTCATCAAAAGGCTCTTTAGTTCTTTGCTTTCTGCCATAAGGGTGGTGTCATCTGCATATCTGAGGTTATTGATATTTCTCCTGGCAATCTTGGTTCCAGCTTGTGCTGCATCCAGTCCAGCGTTTCTCATGATGTACTCTGCATAGAAGTCTTGGTGTGTGCAAAGTTTTGTTCGTGCCCTCCCTAGACTTCCCTGGTGGCTCAGACGGTAAAGCGCCTGTCTACGATGCGGGAGACCCGGGTTCGATCCCTGGGTTGGGAAGATCCCTTGGAGAAGGAAATGGCAATCCACTCCAGTACTATTGCCTGGAAAATCCCATGGACAGAGGAGCCGGGTAGGCTACAGTCCATGTGGTCGCAGAGAGTCGGACACGACTGAGCGACTTCACGTTCACGTTCCCAAGACTGGAATCTCTGTTTCCCGCAGTCCTGTGGAAGTCTTGTGATCAAATACCACTGGCCATCAAGGTCAGATACCCTGGGGATTCCTAATCCCTTTGTTAGATCCCCAGGCTGGGAAGCCTGACGTGGGGTTCAGAACCTTCACAACAGTGGGAGAACTTCTTTTGGTATTTTTCTCCAGTTTATGGATCACCCACTTGGCGGGTATGGGCTTTGATTTTATCACGATTGTGGTGCTCCTCCTACCATCTTGCTACAGTTTCTCCTTTGTCTTTGGACGTGGGGTGTCTTTTTTTGGTAGGTTCTATCATCCTCCTGCCGATGGTTGTTCAACAGCTACTTATGATTTTGGTGTTCTCGCAGGAGGAGATGAGGGCACATCCTTCTACTCCACCATCTTGAGCTGGAAGCACTTTTTAATTCTGGATGAAAAAGATTAACTGATCTACAAGGCCTTTTCCATTTGTAATATATATTTAAACTTCTTTCAAAATTATATTGATGTATGGCAGAACCAATACAATACTGTAATTAACCTCCAATTAAATAAATTTATATTAAAAAAAATTACCTATCAGTAAAATGTCAGCCAACTACAGTAAAGGTAGAGTAAAGCTTTGAATTTAGAAACCAAAAATCTTTATCAAAGTAATGTTTCTTTTAACTTTCTAAAATGCACTTAATTAATTTACTCTACCTGGTTTATTTTAGACAGGTTACTTGATACTTATTGCTGTTATGCTGGTGTCTCGAACATTCTGTGACGTTTGGATGATTCAAAATGGGACGCTCATTGAAAGGTACTTTTCATCTTCCTCCTTTTTTGTATGAAATACTAACTTGTGTCATATTTAAGCATTATCTTAAGCAAGAAATAGATTCTAATTAGGTATAAATAACGTAAGTCAGATTATGTCTTTGTTCATTTATTTAGTAGATATTGATTGATTGTCTCCCTTGTGCCATAGGCAGAGATAAGGATGTACCTATTAGTGAACAGGAGAGACCCTAGCAGAGCTGGCAGTTTATAGAGGGTCAGAGACAAGTAAATGGAAAATTATGGGACACCCTGGTGGTCCAGTGGTTAAGACTCTGTGATTCCACTGCAGGGCCAGTGATCTGGTTCCTGGTTGGGAACTAAGATCCTACGTGCTGTGTGACATGGCCAAAAAGAAAAAAAATAAAAAGGGATGTGCTGTATATTAAATTCTGTAATGGAAACTTAAGTCACCAAATTGGATGTCTGATATTAATGAGATAATGTGAGGAAAATATCAAAGCATTTCAGGGAATAATGTTGTGAATGTTTATTAAACAAAAATTATAAGGCATTTTCTTCAGTTTCTGAAGTTAGTGCTTTGTGTATATTTTTTATAGTCTTTGTACATATTATATTATTAATTGCTGTAATAGATGACTTTGAATTTAAAAACAAAAATAACAGTTGTGATATTAACTTTTATCTGTAAATGAAGGGTTTATTCCTTGTGATAATACCAATTTGAATGTCAGTAAAAAATTTTTTCTTGAAATTTTGTTTCTTGGCATGTAGTATTTTATCAGAAAATTTCTTAAAACATTTAAGATAACTTTTTAAATGACAGTACTTAAAATTTTTAAATGCTCCCAAATTTTGAAGGTTTTTTTTTTCTTTGACATCCTTGATTCCTGATTTAAGAGGATTTGTAGGAGAGGAAGAATGTTTTATGCAGGTATTTTCTGACTCCTGTCTCTAGGAAAACTAAGAAGGTTGTCTGCATGGGAGTAAGGCCCCAACCACAGATCTCTGAATGTGTAAATTCCACATGCCTTAGAATACGTGTATGGGTGTCCCGGGGCTTTCCTAGTGGCTCAGATGGTAAAGAATCCACCTGCAGTGAAGGAGACTTGGGTTCAATCCCTGGGTTGCGAAGATCTCCTGGAAAAGGGAATGGGCTACCTATTCCAGTATTTTTGCCTGGAGAATTCCGTGAACAGAGGAGCCTGGCAGGGTAGTCAATGGGGTATAGATGCCAGTATTCAATTCAGGATTCCCTGAATCCTTTGGTTAGCCCCATGGCTTTTTATTTTAATCAAGATAATGTATGGATAGCTTAAGAAGTAAAACGTGAATATAGTTTAATATCAAATAACCTTACAGAACTTAATCACAAAGCCATCGATCCTCTGTGATTCCTGGAGCCGCCTGCCCTCTGTTTTTACTGTTTCATCTCTTACTTTGTCTGCATTTCTTTGTAACATACTTACGTTGCTGTCTCTAGATTTTCAGTTTTAGACACTATGTGTGTATTTCTTTATCTGTTAGAAGAGGAGAGTTAGCTCTCTTACAGTCCTACGTGTGTCGATGCTCATTCTCTCAATGTTGTACCACAGTTTTTTGTTCAATCAAAATTTATTGTTTACATAATTTTGATTATTATTTACAGCTGAGCCACATGCTCTTCTTTGGTAGTTTCTTTTACATACAACGTTTTGTTTTTCCTGCCATTTATAAACTGCAGGTTTTTGTGTACATTAATTTTTTGCCTACTTACTAATTCAGCTCAAGCTTATTGTCAACACTTTAAAATCTCAATTTTGTAATATGCCAAACACATCAGATAACTTACTGATTTTTATTTCTATTACCATCCCTCCCCATACCTCTTGTTAGTTTTCTGTCTTCCTGCTCTCATCAGGATTGATTGTGCTTTAGCTCCACTAAATAGCAGTCATGTTTGAATTTACTTTTATCATGATCTTAGGAATTTTATTCATCTTCCTCTCCTGCATTGAATAACTCGTGTCTTCTGGATCTTTGGTTTTCCTCTTCCTCAGTTTACTTTGTCTTTTTGGCAGATGCAGTCTTCTTCTGAGAATAGGTTACAAGGGAAGTAAAATTTTGGGACCTTGTAGGTCTGATAAAGTCTTCTGTTCTCACACTTGATTGGTAATTTAGCTTTATTTATGCATTCTAAATTAGAAATCACTTTTTGTCAGAATGTGGAAAGCATCACCCTATTGTCTTCTATAGGGCTCTGTGGTTCTCAACCCTGGCTGCAGAATAATTAGACTCATCTGGGGAATTTTGAGAACTACTAATGCCTGGGCCTACCCCTCGGGATTCTGATTCAATTAGTTATTCCTTTTTTGAAGCATCCCAGGTGATCCTACTGTGTAGCCAAGGTTAGAAACTACTGATCCAGTTCCCACATTGGATGTTAGGCCCATTCCTGTGCTGGTTGCCCACCCTTAGTAGCAGATCTGCTTTTACCCCCTTTGGAAGCTTTATTATTTCTTTATTATTGATTCTGTATTGCTAGGGTTTAGGCATTTCACTGAATGTTAGTGTGAATTTTTTTTTGCATTCCTTGTCTTTGTGACCCTTTCAGTCTCATTCTTCATTCCAAAGTAATTTCTTGTGTTTTTAAAAAAGTTCTTCCTCTCCATTTTTTTTTCTTTACTTTTTCTGGAATTCTTACTAGTTGAGTGTTGGACTTCCTGGACTGATCATCTGACTGTAATTTCTCTTCTATATACATCTCTGACATTTTATTGTATATTCTAGGAGATTTCTTTTATCATCCAGTGAATTTTTGTTTTATTTCCAAGTATTGTCTTTTTGTATGAATGTTCATTTTTGGTGGTAGTCATTCTTTCAAGTCTTTGACTTTCACTGTCCTTTGTTATTCTGATCTTTGTCATTCATGTTAGAGCTTTCCTCAAGCAGTCACTCTTGGCTATGTATTCATATTTAACTTGTCAGAAGCCAAGTTGTGGGATTGTTGATTGTCTGGTGTCCCTGAAGGGGATTTGTAGGGAGAGTCTGGCCAGTTTGTGTGTGTGTGTCCCAGTGAGAAATCTTCTAAAGAATCCTAAGAAATCTAAAGAATCCTGAGAAGTAAAGCATTAATATAATTGAAGTATTTGTTTATTGCTGCTAGCACATCAACTTTAGCTAGATCAGTTTCATTGCTAATTTCTCTTTCTGTGAGCTTTGTGCACAAGTAATTTGAGTCCTTTGTATAATTAATATAGAGAAGACTTATATGTCCTTTTACAAACTATAGAATTTTATATATTTTTCCTTTGGCTTTACTTATTATTTAACTGCCATATCTATTAATAAAAATAGGCTTCCTAACTATAGTGTTATTAATTACCTGTGGCAAAAATAACAGGTTACATCCACTGTGAACATTATATTAGATATGTATGTAGAATATGTCACATGATACATATAAAGAACCCTGCACAATCATGGTATAGTATAGAAGATTATTTTTAAACGGTTTTTCCCTTTTATTCAGATTTTGTGATTTCATGTTTTTGTAACCTAAAAGAATAATTTTTAATTTTCTAAACTAGGGATTTCCAACTTTAATTAAATAGATGCTTATTTTAATTTTCTCAAAGACTGAATGCTCTAGAGAAAATGCATTACTAAGAGTAGTTCAGTTCAGTCACTCAGTCGTGTCCGACTCTTTGCGACTCCATGAACTGCAACACACCAGGCCTCCCTGTCCATCACCAACTCCCAGAGTTTACTCAAACTCATGTCCATTGAATCGGTGATGCCATCCAACCATCTCATCCTCTGTCATCCCCTTCTCCTCCTGCCCTCAATCTTTCCCAGCATCAGGGTCTTTTCCAATGAGTCAGCTCTTCGCATCAGGTGGGCAAAGTATTGGAGTTTCAGCCTTAACATCAGTCCTTCCAATGAACACCAGGACTGATCTCCTTTAGGATGGACTGGTTGGATCTCCTTGCAGTCCAAGGGACTCTGAAGAGTCTTCTCCAACACCACAGTTCAGAAGCATCAATTCTTCAGCACTCAACTTTCTTTATAGTCCAACTCTGACATCCATACATGACTACTGGAAAAATCATAGCCTTGACTAGACTAAGAGTAGGTGGTGCATTAATTGGTGATGATAGATAAGAGGAAATTATTGTGTAGCATGAGCCAGCTTATAATTCTGCCAGAGTAATCAACTTGTTAGGTATTCAGTTTTAAAATTTAGTTACGAGATGTAGAAAAAGTAAGAAAACAAAAAATTTTAAGAGTTTTAAGAAGCATATTATTTTCCTGTAATTTAAACTTGCAGAGGTGTTGCAAGAATAGTACAAGGATCTCCTTATTGTGGACTTAAAAAATTACTCCTAACCTAAAAGCTGAGAGTTATGTTTTATTCAGTGGGAATTTTTAGGACTTCAAACCTGGGAGACAGCATCTCCAGTGGCCCAGAGAGAACTGCTCCAAGGAGGCGAGGGGAGGAGCCAGGTTCTATAGAAGTTTTGCAGCAAAGGGCAGGTAGTCTGAACATCAAGAGGTTATTGTTACTTAAAGAAAACCAAATATCCCAAGTTAAGGAATTTAGCTCTTTTCTATGTATGGGAAAATGCAAGAGTCTGGGCTCACAGAAATTCATCATTCCTTTAACATGCACCTCATCTATCTGGGGCCAGTGTTCTGCTTTCACATCCTGAGCCTCCTTTCCTCAGAGCTCATTGAGGGAGCAGCTGCAGTCTGATGGCTGCTAGATGGCAGGTATTCTTTCCTTCCTGAGTACCCTCAGGGCTCAGCAGCTTAACCATCTGTGGTGGCTTCAGTTGCTGATGACTGTGACATCCTTTGTTTACTGATATGACAGGAAATATTCCATTTCTCGTTATATTCTTAACATAACACTCATGGGTTCTAAAGCAGTTGTTTTAAAGTTAATTGTTGAGGTCAGGGGTTTTGAGCAAGAGCCACCCATTCTCCTTGCTTGACCTTGCAATAAACCTTTCTCTGCTCTAAAAATTAAAAAAAGTTAATTGTTAACTTTCTCCTGAATGTTTTTGAGCTTCTGCTGTGCATGAGATATTTGATATTTGGTCAAACTTAAAGTTCTAAGATACTGTGAATTCGTAATATAAAACAATTTGATTTGAAAAAGTAACACGTTTCTTTAACCTGCTACTAAAGCTACACTGTAAGTTTGTCTTTTCCATTTTGACTCTGCCAAAGTGTGTTTAGATTCATATACACTTCTGCTAAAATAGAGTCTCGAAGAGACTTGTTATGATCCTTGATTGCTTAATTTTAGTGTCCTTTATAACTGATGTCTTTGGAACGGGGCAAATTTTAATAGCATAGGTAGAGATTGACAGTTCTATGATATGGAAGGTAGTCCTTCATATCTTGTTGCTGTTGCTAGAGAGGAAGAAATTTTCCTGCACTCTCCTGGGTTTTTCTGGCTGATCTAAGAATTAAATTGACATGAGACAGATTAACAGGAGAAAATGAAACAAAATTTTCATAACATATATACATGGGAGAGACCCTGGAGAACTTAGTAACTCTCCAAAATGGCCAAAGCCCTCATCTTAAAGACCATCTTCAGCTAAAAACAGAAGAGGGTGTTAGGGGTAGTGGTTTGGGGCGTTACAGGGGAGACAAGCAATTTACATGAAGACGGAAAAGTAAATGTTTGGTAAACAAATGTTTGTTGGGCCTTGTGGCCCAGACTTAGAGTGGACTCAGAGTGGACTCAGAGTGGACTCTGATATCTGATTCGCTCAGCACATTTGGCCCATGTGCTTTGCAGATAAATGTGGTCAGAGCTCTGTCCTGGGAGCAGGCCCTTTTTTGTAAATTCTTTAGGTAGCTAAGGGGAAGGCAAACAAGAAAGGCTTCCTGACACTTCTGTTTCTTAAAAATAATCAGCCTAAAACTAGCCTGAGGCCAAAGAGGTGCATTTTGGCAAATTGTGTTCCTCTATACTGCCATATGCAATCATAAATGTATATTTTATTTACACCCACTTGGCTGTAAGTAACATTTTAAAATTACCAAACTATCTTAATTCCTATATGTTTTAGAAGTAGTTATGATTGGGACTATTGTAAAATTACTCTTTATTGATGATTATTTTTCTTTTGCAGCGGAATAATAAGCAGAAATAAAGCTTTATTCAAGAAACCATTTTTTAAATTTATAGCTGCTACTCCAATGGTAAACCATTGCTGAATGATGGCATGTGCTTTACCAGTGTTTGATAATCTTGTGTGTTTCACAGCTTGGGCAGCACTAAAGCACTTTGATTTTATGTGAAATTTGGTTCAGTTTTAATTTAAACCTCTAAACTTTTGTACTGTCTTAATTGCTTCTCATCTCTAATATTCTTACTGCTGTAGACAACATTTTTGTGTGGTTCTATTGTAACTTCTTTCTAGTTCAGCTTAAAATTTTTTTCTTTTTAAATTTTTAGCAGCTATGTCAAGATTGGATCATTAATTTTTCTATTGGTCTAGAGTAACATTTCCCAAAATATGTTCTTGGGAATCTTAGCTATGGCGAAGGAAATGCTACAGTGCTACAAAACTATCTCAGAGAGTTTTACAATGTATAATATACTTGAGAGCTTTGAGAGGCTCTTTGGTAAAGAAATTTGTTAGCTTTAACTCAGGTTTTCCCAAATTTCTTTGACTGTGGACTTCTTTTGCCCTAAAAGATCAGTTGATGTTACTTGGCATTATTCACCTACTCCCTCATAAAAAGCAAATTATTTCTCTGTCAGTGTGTATCCCAGTCATTTGTGTGTGTGTGTGTGTGTGTGTGGAGCTAGGTTTGAATCATTTAGCACAATTGTTTTTAAAAATATATTTAATTTGCTTTGGGGAATATTAGTATTATTTGGAAAAAGAGTACATGATCAAATTCTATTTTTGCACTAGCGCATTTGGTAGTCAAAGATCCTTTACTTATAATGACATCATGGCTTTCTAGGTTAAAAGTAGCAGAATCCTTTAAATAAATTCTTAGTGGATATTTTAAAAACAGTAAATATTTTAAATAAATTAAAAATAGATAGAAGATCTTGTTTCATTGAAATCCCACTATCATCTGTTTTGATAAAATTTTCTTACAACTATTGCTTTCTTAGTTGTTTTTGCTCTCCAATAGCAGAATTGAGTAGTTGCAGCAGAGATCTTACGGCCTGCAAAGCTAAGAAGGGTTTACTGATCTCTCATTAGTCTGTCTCTCTGCCATTAGTTCATACAAATGACAATCAGTATGTTAAAATATTTAAAACAAACAAATACTAGTTTGTTTTATCCACAGTAATCCACTCCTGGGTCTGTAAAGTTAATTGTTTCACCATATAAAACCCCTTTTGTGACTGCTTAATTAAGCCTGCTATTTAATTATCATTTTTATGAGGGAAAGAACTAGCTGTCATTCTTATTTAATTTTGCCATTTATAGAGTGATTTCCAGGCAAGCTGTTTAAAATGGTAAAATTTCAAAAGTTCAAGCTTTTGTTAGAAAATGACTTTAGCATCTTTTTTTTTTATTGATTCATTTGATTCAATAAACTTTTCCAAAAATAATTTTAGAGATTTACAGAGTTTTTTTGTGTGTGACAAATATTGCTTCTTTTGCAACTAATGCATTGCATGTGGTGGTTTGCAGTGGTATCATTGGTCGTAGCAGAAAAGATTTCAAGAAATACTTATTCAACTTCATCGCTGCTATGCCTCTCGTAAGTGTTATTTCTTTAAAAATTTTTACATAGAAAAAAATTGCATCTTACTAAAATCTTTTAAGGATTTTTACTTATTAAGTTCTTTAAAGATTTATATGCTAAATTTTTTCAAGTTTAGTTTTGTAATTTATAGGAAATGTATCAATGCAAACCTTTATACTAGATGGAAAAACTTAAAGGAATTATGCTTGGATCAATTTCTTTGCATCATATGTGGGTATGTACAACTGGAGATGATGTTTTCTGACCGTTAGGCCAGAGTTTCTCATAGTAACATAGTAAACAGGATGGAAATAGTATCCCTCCCCAAGCTGTGACAACAAAAAATGTCTTCAGTGTCTCCAAACATTGCCAGATGTCCTGTGAGGGCTAAGGTGAGGTTGTGGAGGCAGTGAGCTGAGGGCAGAAATCCTGGTTGAGAGTCACTGATGTGGGCTATACACTGTTACTTGAACCACTAACGTGATTTAAGTTGAATTGGAATTTATTGCGTGGATTTACTAAAAATAAAGATAAGTGGTCCAAATCATAAGTAATGTTCTTAGCTTGAGTATTTTATTGGCACAATAAGAATTTTAGTATTTTTTGTGTGAGAGTAATAGGGAGGAACTTGATTGTAAAATTTACTTGATTGTAAAATCTAATTATTAGAAAATATGTCAGATTTAATAAAGCTTGAGGATAGTCATACATGGAAATCCTTCTAAAAGAGAAAATTAAGCAGCATTGGTGTCAATCAAAGATTAAGATTCAGCAGACCAGTGTTTTCTTGACAAAATTTTTATGTAAATGTGACTTTAGAACTATGGAAAAATTAATTTTAATATAGTGGTGGAAAAGAGTAAAGGTGACTCCAGAAATAATCTAGAAAATGGCGTTAATTGGTGTAAAACTTGTGGTATTTTTTTTAACAGATGCAAATGTGGTGTGTATAGAATCCCATTAGCTAGGATTGTAGTGCTGGTAGTAGCAAAGAAAAGATATACTAAGCATAAATGTCAGTACTCCTGAAGCAAGTTCTTTACATTGAATAAACAGGTGACAAATTTGGCCTTTTGTTTGTTTATACACACCTTCCCCACCGCAAATAGTTGCAAGATTCTTTTCATAATTAATACTAATATATTTTAAAATTAATTTTCAAGTAAAGGGTAATAGCTAATTGCATTTGATGTAGCATATTCTCTTTGTGTGTTTGGGACTGTTAAGTAAAAACTGAATTATATCAATTCAAACTATCAGTTATTAAAAAATTATAGGATTTGGGGACAAAGCCAATGATAGGAAAATAAATTATGATTTCGTAAGCAGAAATGAAGCAAAACTAATAATGTGTGTTTGTTTGTTTTAGATTTCTCTGGTTAATAACTTCTTGAAGTTTGGGTTAAATGAGCTCAAACTGTGCTTCCGAGTAAGATTAACCAAGTACCTCTATGAGGAATATCTCCAGTAAGTGATAACCTAATTTTATATTAAAAATAAAAATAATACTTATGATAATGAGATATAGAAGTCTTTCTCTTTTATGAGATATGTTTTTCAAGTGAATTGCTCTTGAACCAGAAGCATATATGGAAAGATCTCAACTATTTGGAATCTAATCCTGACTCTTCCATTAACTGGCAAATCATCCTTCTCTAGACTGGGATCTTCATCTCTAAAATAAATTAGGGCAATCTTTAGGTCCTCTTCTAGCTCCAAAGTTTTCTGTTTCTACAAATTTGTACTACATAGTATAACATGATTTTTTTGTTGTTGTTTTTTAGAATCATTTGTTTTAAAATCATCTTCTTGTTATTTTAGAGCTTTCACATATTATAAAATGGGAAATCTGGACAACAGAATAGCTAATCCAGACCAGCTACTTACACAAGATGTGGAAAAGTTTTGTAACAGTGTAGTTGATCTGTATTCAAATCTTAGTAAGGTAAGTGTGTCTGTTTTTGTTGTTAATTTGCTAAATTTTGAATCTAAGCAAATGTATATGATGAACATGACAGCAGCCTATAAGTATTTAATGCTTTTATTAAAAAAATTAAACTTAAAAGCTTCTGCCCAACAAAGGAAACTATTAGCAAGGTGAAAAGGCAGCCTTCAGAATGGGAGAAAATAATAGCAAATGAAGCAACTGACAAACAACTAATCTCAAAAATATACAAGCAACTCCTACAGCTCAACTCCAGAAAAATAAATGACCCAATCAAAAAATGGGCCAAAGAACTAAATAGACATTTCTCCAAAGAAGACATACAGAGGACTAACAAACACATGAAAAGATGCTCAACATCACTCATTATCAGAGAAATGCAAATCAAAACCACTATGAGGTACCATTTCACGCCAGTCAGAATGGCTGCAATCCATGTCTACAAGCAATAAATGCTGGAGAGGGTGTGGAGAGAAGGGAACTCTCTTGCACTGTTGGTGGGAATGCAAACTAGTACAGCCACTATGGAGAACAGTGTGGAGATTCCTTAAAAAACTGGAAATAGAACTGCCTTATGATCCAGCAATCCCACTGCTGGGCATACACACTGAGGAAACCAGAAGGGAAAGAGACACGTGTACCCCAGTGTTCATCGCAGCACTGTTTATAATAGCCAGGACATGGAAGCAACCTAGATGCCCATCAGCAGATGAATGGATAAGAAAGCAGTGGTACATATACACAGTGGATGTCTTCCTACCCATTTCTCCACTTCAGTATTTCTAATTCTAATAGCTCATTTAATTAATAGTCAAAAAATTTTCACAAGATATTAGTATATTTCAATTTTTCTAATTACTGTTTTTCCCCCTTTCCAGAATATTGCCAGAGCTTTTGACTCTGACCTTAACCAGTGTTCTTCATGATGGTTATATCAGCTCTTACTTATTCTTCTTATCTCACCATCCTTACAGTTTTTGCTGTGATTTTCTCGTGAAGCCATTTTCTTTGCCTTTACTTCCTGCATTAGCTGGGAAATGCAGTGGTCATCTTGAAGATTTCTGCTTAGCATTACCGCCTCCCCCTCTTCCTCTCAGATGCCCCATTTCCCATCTGATCCACATGACTGCTCTTGATCTGTGGTCGGAACTTGTCTCAAAGAGGACCACTTATAGTATCTTGCCTTGGGCCACAGTTAATCCACGTATCCAGTCTTGAGACAGAAAACTGTATACAAGGCGCTGGGTCACAATGGAAGACTAGGAATACTTCCTCTTCAGCCTTGTGGACGAAGAAGTACAGGCAGGTGTTAGAAAAGTAATGTGTATTCACAAGAACTTTACCCCTCTTGATAGGCCTACTACTAAGATGCCTTTTTCACTTCATGCCAAACTTTGTCCTTTATTTAGCTCTTTCTTTAAGTCTTTACTGATCCAAACTCTAGAAACTGAGGTAGCAACAAATTGCTCGGTAATCCAGCTGCCTTTTTCCTCTGCCTTTTACCACATTTTAAAGTTTGTTCTCCATGTGTGTGTGGTGGTTGGGGTCGGGAAGGAGAGATGCTGTATATATTATTCTGGTAATTTTGTAGACCTTGTTGTGTATTCTTTATTACATCTTGGCACTTGAGTTAGTCCATAGCTCAGGACTTATCACATCTGCAATAAAGAAAAATGTTAGCATATTAACTAATTGTAGTGGTGCTATATACTATAGTATATTTACTTTATAAAATATGTAATTGTTTGAACTCTGACTTAAACTGAATCATTATTTTTGTCAGTAATTTAAGTGCACTTGAACTTTATATGTATAGGTAAGTATGCCTAACTTCTTGATAGTTCATAAGACAGGAAAGAAAAGGTTCATCTTAGTACAAGCCAATTATGAGCCAACCCACCTATCCTAGTAATGATATAGATATTAGAAAAGGTGGCTATGGACTTAAATGAACACGATTTGGGTTTCTTGAAAAACACTTCAAAACATGTACAACTTTTGGTATGTCAATTAAATTGTCTCTATGTGAAGAGCAGTAAATTAATGTTATTTTAGTTTTAGGAGCTTGAGTTTTAGATCATAAAATTAAGATTTATAAACTTACTCAACGTATTTCAACATATAGATGTTGTGGTAAAGTCTAACATCAAGAGCAGAAAGAGTCTCTCATTTTTCAGATGAAGATATATAGAAACCAGAAAAACAGGTAGTAGATTTGGGGTTATAACTCAGATCATTTTCTTGCATCTTTATAGTACATTAAGAAATTGCTAAGTAAGTAATGGTTAGTTGTCACAGTAGAGCTATCTTAGTTGATGGAAAGTGGTAAATATTTTCCCTAATTGATGGTCAGTAGACATTGGTCAGGCTGTCTCCATTTTGAGCTTCTTGAGAATAAGAATTGTGTCTTTTATGTATTCATCGAGCTACGTACTGTACAGTACCTTGTACAGAGTGAGAACTCTATGTGTTGACAATTATGTGTTAAATGTTGACTAGCATTGTGTATTTAACATGCTTATTAGCTATCAGTGTAGGCAGTTTTGTTCTTTTTAATTCTGTGCCTTCTGATGTTTATTTTACAGCCATTTTTAGACATAGTTTTGTATATCTTCAGGTTAACCAGTGCAATAGGAGCTCAGGTGAGTTTACTTTTTCTGTCTTTTAAATTGCTTTAATACTGTGCTGTGAATAGCTGGATGGTTTGTTGGAATTTTTATGTATCTCAAAGAGTGTGATTTTACAAGTGTAGCTAATAAAGTCTGGTTATAAAATAATACTCTACTAGAGATTTTTAAAGTTTTCTGATTCAGCTTTTCAGTGTTTCTTAAGCCAGACACTTGGAAAATTTTTGTGGTTTTAATAACCAGAAATGCTTAAACATTGAACACACCTGTATTTATTGTTGCAAGGTAATGCCTAAAAGGGGCTTCACTGGTAGCTCAGCTGGTAAAGAATCCATCTGTAATGCAGTAGACCCCGGTTTGATTCCTGGGTTGGGAAGATCCCCTGGAGAAAGGATAGGCTACCCACTCCAGTATTCCTGGGCTTACCTGGTGGCTCAGCTGATAAAGAATCCGCCTGCAATGTGGGAGACCTGGGTTCGACTGCTGGGTTGGGAAGCTCCCCTGGAGAAG
Source organism: Bos indicus x Bos taurus (assembly GCF_003369695.1). NCBI lineage: Eukaryota > Metazoa > Chordata > Mammalia > Artiodactyla > Bovidae > Bos > Bos indicus x Bos taurus. The sequence goes on along the minus strand of NC_040078.1, from coordinate 49,193,983 downwards.
GGAAAGGCTGCCCTCTCCAGTATTCTGGCCTGAAGAATTGCATGGACTGTATGTATAGTCAATGGGGTCGCAAAGAGTCAGACACGACTGAGCGACTTTCACTTTCTTTTTTATTTCAGTGCCTAAAAAGAGATTTGGAGACAGCTATTTTAATATGAAATATGAATGTTTAATTACATTTAGAATGACTATAACAGTTTTAATAGTATTTTATAATAATATAAATTGTTGACTGTCCCATGAGGTCATCTTATTAGGTCTCTTTGACATTTGTGTTGATAAGATCTTTAAATGTTCTGAGTATTCTTATTGAAGTCTAACTTTAGTCATTTAATATGTAAGATTATTGTTATATATTTATAACAATCATATAATAATTTGGTTGTTTTATGTATATATATATATACATATTTATGTATATATTTTTGTGGTTATTAATAAATAATTTATATAGTGACTTTTGTTCCATTTCAAAACATTGGGGAAAATAGTTTTTTATTTTAATGTTCTTGTCTGTCTTCCTAACCTTTTGATACCTCATAAGTTGGGTTAAATCATTTTTATAACTTGTTTTTACTATAAATAAGTAAATAGTCTTAATGCCTCTTATTGGTATAACTTTTTATGGTACTTATTACATGTTTATAACACTTAAGTATTATATTTATATTTAAAAATGTCTCCATATATTCTTATTTTCTGATTTTGTATTTCTTAGAGGTAGAGACTATGCTTTAGTTATCTCTTTTATCCGTACCTCTAGTAATTATTGAAAAGCATTGAATCAGTCACATTGAATTTAAAAATAATACACACCATATTCCAATTTAATATATGCTATATTCCATATACACTGTCTGAATAAAAAGATGAGTAAGACACAGTTCCTACTGAAGAGGAGTTATGATCTGGTGAAAGAATAGATAGTCAAACAGTTGTAATGGAGAGTGATAAGCCCAGTAGTGGAAGTGAATAATGTCTTTAGTGTCCAGAAGAATTGGAGGTGATACTGGAGCTGCTTTGAGGATAAGTCAGACTTTTTTAGATATGTCAGGCTTGCTAGACAGAAGAACAACTTCACTGAGTAGCATGTTCAGGAAACAATTATTTCAGTATGGCAGAACATAAGGATATATATGGGAATGAAGAGTTTGAAAAGGCAAGCTTGAAGCTTCTCTCTTGGAAGGGTCAATGCATATGGAGATACTTTACCACATTATGGCAGCTAGAAGCAAGACGCCGGAGAAGGGAAAGGCAAATTGAGCTCATTTGCGGGAACTGAGCTTGAGGTTACAGAGAAGTAAACAAAAGATGTACAGTAAATATTTGGAAACAGTATCTAGGACTGATGGGATTAGAGATATAAATTTGGGAGGCAAAGGGAGCAAGAAAAGGAAACCTCAGGCAATACTAACTAGTGAGAAGGTGAAAGAGAGTTCTGCACATTATTGTGGAATCAAGAATATCAAGAAGAGCTCCGTCAGAAGAGTTTTTAGATGCTGTAGAAAGAGTGAGGACTGCAATTAGGAGTTTTTAAGTGAGCAAATTTGGGAGAGCTGGGGGAGAGATGTATGGTGGGAGGAGAAGTAAATGAGTAGTGAAAACAAAGAGGCCCAGTGGGTATCTTCTTAGAAAAGAAACAAGGGAAAAAGTCAAAAGAGTGATTTCTTTCAAGGTAACTGGAGTTAATTATAAATTGTGCATGTTGCATTCAGTGAATTTATGATATCCTTGATCTTTGTATATCTTTCTCTCCTAATAATATCAGGGCCCAGCAAGCATGATGGCCTACTTGCTTGTTTCTGGGCTATTCCTAACTCGAATTAGACGACCCATTGGTAAGATGACAATAACTGAGCAAAAACTTGAAGGAGAGTATAGATACGTTAATTCTCGGCTCATCACAAACAGGTAAGGACAAATGTATTAAATGTATTTAACTGTACTAAAAATTCCTTTGTGTGGATATTGAAGTCATATAAGCCAACTCCAAAAAATCTAGTAACGCTGTTACTGAAATTATGTCTCTGTGTATTTACTTTTTTTGAAAATATACATTATGAAGGATATTGGTTTTATTAAGTAATCTTAATAACTACATTTCTAACCCTTTTTCTTATTAACTATTTAGTATCCCTGATTGACCTCTTCGTGTCTTCTGTTGGCTAATTTTCTGTTAATTTCACATAAAGCAAAGTCAGAAATTTTAATTCAAATTTACTTACTTCTTCAGAGAAAATTTTATCTCAGTTTATCCACAAGTATTTTTTGTTTGAGTCTATATTTGGAGCACTCAAAGTTAATGCAGTCTCCTTGCATGTGTCTCTGTCTATTTTCCAGATAGTTTAAAAATCCAAAGTAGGGAGAAGTATTGGGCTTTAGAGCCAGCCTGCCTAGTTTCCAAATCTACCTTCTCCACCTATCAATTATATAATATATGACTTTTGGAAAGTTATTTATAGTTTCATTTTTCTTATTTATACTAGGTAGCTAATTCAGGGTTGTCATGAGGACTAATATGATATATATAAAACTTCCAGCACTGTTTTTAATGTGTAGCAGGTACTCAATAAATTTTCTCATGTATTGATGATCTGTCAACCTTAAGTCATTTTGAGTCATATTTATTTACTACCCTGTTGGCATTACAGAATTATTTAGGAAATGGTCTTTTAAAAGTTCCTTCTTCCTTTATTTCCTTGGATTGATAAAACAGTACTTACTGGTTTTAAATAGGCTTTTTGTGTTGTAGGGAGGCAGAAGAATAAAAGGTTTTGTACAGAGGTGATTTGCCAAGTGAATGAAAGAGCTATTAGCTAGGATGTTTTCCAATGCAAGAAACGGAAAACCCTGACTCGGGTGGCTCCAACAATAAGGACATTTACTACTTCACGTAAAAACTCTTAAGATGGACCAGCTCCAGGCACAGCATGCTCAGGGTGTCTGACTCTTCTCCTGACTCTGTCCTCCTCTATATGTTCCCCTTTTCCTCTGGCTAATTATTTTTCTGATCATAGGATGGCAAAAGCAGTTCTAGATCTAGATCCACCAGCCCTCGTCTCCTGCAAAAAGTCCAGAAACAAAAGCAGCCACTTTTGCTGTCTCTTTAAGAGAGTGGGAAGCCCCCACAACAACTTTCTTTTCACATCTCATTGGCCAGAATTATCACTAAAGCAGTTACAGCGAAGTCACTGGCTTAGATCAGTTGGAACTCTTTCCCCTTTGGATTGGGGCTTGAGGCTGTTCCTCAACCACTTGGGTGCCTAGAAAAGGATACAAAACTTTAAGAAAATTGGGGTTCTCTTAGGAGGAAGGATATGGAAGAGAAAAGATGCTGAATAGGCAGTTGTTAGTATTGTGGAAGTTCTGAGCTTTCAGGTTTTAAGTTTAGGATAAAATGTTCAGGAGAAGTAGGGTTCTCACCTTGTCTTTCTCAATGGACTTAAATGTGTGGAGGAGGTAGAAGGAATTAAGAAATTTTAGGTACAGAATTGTGTTAAACTAGGATTCTGATACCCTGGGGCTCTCTGCTGCTGCTGCTAAGTCGTGTCAGTCGTGTCCGACTCTGTGCAACCCCATAGACGGCAGCCCACCAGGCTTCCCCGTCCCTGGGATTCTCCAGGCAAGAACACTGGAGTGGGTTGCCATTTCCTTCTCCAATGCATGAAAGTGAAAAGTGAAAGTGAAGTCGCTCAGTCATGTCTGACTCTTAGCGACCCCATGGACTGCAGCCTACCCAGGCTCCTCCATCCATGGGATTTTCCAGGCAAGAGAACTGCAGTGGGATGCCATTGCCTTCTCCTTGGGGCTATTATTGTGTAAAGGAAACTGGGAAAGGCTAGTCAAACATGATGCAACTATATGGAAAGTTAATTTACTTAAAGGTATTGAGGTAAGGGCTACCTTGTTTTTATGATGCAAAAAAAATACAGGTACATTTTAGACTAGAATATAATGTTCACATAAATTTTTGAGGCGGGGGAAGAGACTTTTAAGAAATATTGTGTTTTAACTTTGCCTTCTAGACTCGCATGTAAATCTTTCCTTTCCTCTGCTGTAAGAGATACTTTGCTGAGACAGTTTGCATCAATCTGGGTAGAGTAGAAAACTAGATGTTAGGGTCAGATACAAGTTATAATCTCAGCTGTTTAACTTGTCAGCTGCATGACTTCTGCACATTAACTACACTAAACCTTTCTTCACTCATAAAATGCCCTTTTTTTCCTAGTTAAGATTGTTGTGGCCCCTGTGTACCTGTTCAGATCAGCTCAGGGAAAGAGGAATTGTTGTGAGGATATGGTGGGGTTCCAAGAATAAGGACAACTGTGCAGCTAGGCCTCCTGGGAGCTGGCAACTGTCAGGCAGGGAGGAATTAATTTGTTTTTCTGTCCTTTAAAGGCTATATGTCATGCATCACTACCTGTTTTTTTCCTAACTCTTGTTGTCTCCTTTAACTTCTGGCTCAGTTTGTAATCTGAGATGGCTGTCCCAGTCCTGCCTTCCTATATGTCATGGTATCTTCCTTCTTGTTTCTTTATTCACTTTTCTGAGAACTAGCTCAGCACATCTTTTCCAGCCAGGCTACATGTGGGATATGCAACTCGTGTCCAAAGTGCAGCCTGTGATGCAGTCAGGTGTATCAGTACAGGTTTAACTGTGCTCTGATCAGTTGAGCTATGTATAGATCATGGCTTGAGAAGTACCCAATAAACTGTTAGTCACAGAGTGTTCGTTTATATACAAATACTTAGTCAATAAATATGGTATTTTAAGTTATTTTCTAGGCTTAAGTAGCATTAAAACTAATTGCTAAATTATTTTCCTTAATAGTGAAGAAGTTGCCTTTTACAATGGAAATAAAAGAGAAAAGCAGACAATCCACTCAGTCTTCCAAAAACTGGTAAGATAAACATGTTGGAGGCTCATGTATGTATGGAAAAAAAAATCTTGACCTGTGCCAGGATACATATATACCTTTAATCTTTAAAAGATTTATTTTTAAATAGCTATAAAGAATTTTTATGCTGTGTTTTCCTAAAAACTATCAAACCAATACGTTAAGTTGCCCAGTTATAAAAATGGGTAGATTTATTAAAATAATTATCATGTATTTTTGAAGTGGTTACTTAGGAGTCTTATTTAATGATAAACCAAGTGATAATTACAGAAAGGATTTGTTCTGTAGTATTTCTGGGAATACTGTGAGCACAGTTCAGCAAACATTTTCTGTAGTGGGCACGATAAGTACCATGTATGGTTTAGGCTTTTCAGGCCCTATGGTCTCTCTTGCAACTATTCAACTCTCTCCTTCAAAGTAGCCATATGTAAATGAATGGATGTGGTATGTTCTAATAAAACTTATTTACTGAAGTAAGTGGCAGGCTGGATATGAACTGTGGATCATAGTTTGCTGGCCTTTTACTTAGAATATAAACATTGTTTCTTATGTAAACAGTATGCAAACTATGCTTCGGTTTTTATCTACTTGCCACGGGGAAGATTTGAATTTAGTTAATTTTGTTGATTATTCATTCAGAAGATACCGAGCACCATCTAAAGGGGTCTTGCGTGTCCAGGTGACAGTGGTGTGTAATGGACCAAATCCTGCCTTTAAGGAGCTTACATTTTAGTGGAAAGTTTTGAAATCAAATACATATTTGAGGTGATTTTTAAAGGTTAAAGAAGTTGTTATTTTAAATTATTTAAATTAAGGTTAAAGAAATTGAGTTTTTGTCTGTTTATGTTTAACATGACTGAAATTTGATAGCATTCACTGATAAAATGCATTTACGGTAATTGTCTAAGGGACTGCTGTTAACTAGTTCACTCTTCACGTGGCTTGCCCATGCTTTTGCATTAGAGTTCAGCCCCAAAGTTAACACCTTTTGAGGCCATGTCTTCTTTGATTAATCCATCTAAAGTGACCTTCACCAGTTACTTCCCATTTTAATGATCTGTTTTTCTTAAAAGCATTCATTACAATTTCTAATTATCTTGTTTTTTTACTGGTTGTCTTCTTCATTAGAATGTAAATTCCATGAGCTCAGGAACCTTGTCTTTTTATTCACTGTTGCGTCTTCATCACTGAGCTCAATATATAACATCTGGCATTCACTGAATAAATGTTCCAGCCATTGCTCTTTTGCAGAAGATATTAAGAGCAAGCTACCTTGTACTCAGGAAACCCACATTTTAGTGGGGGGGATATAAACAAGTAAACATATTTTATATGCTTTCAGGTCATAGTGAATTCTGTGACCAGAAATAAAATGGGATAAAGTGGTAGAGTGTGATGGGGGCTGTTGCCAAGCAATTTAGGATGACAAGAAAGTCTCTCTTGAAGGTGGCATTTATATCTGGAAATCAGTAATCCTGACAGAGGAAACAAGGCGAGCAAAGGCCTGAGGCAGAAGCATGTTTGAGGAACCAGTATTTCTGGAGCTCAGTGAGAAAGAGCAAAGTAGAAGCAGATAAGGTTGAAGATAGAGCCCAGTGGCAGATCATGCAGGGCCTGAGTAATCTGATAGATGAAAAAGTCAAGAACATTAAAAATGCAGAATAAAATACATTTTTAGATTTGCAATTTTGGGGTAATGCATGCTGAGATTAAAACTACAGACTCAAGTTATGAGGTGTTACATTAGCACTTGGCTCAAATTGAATGTAGTACAAGTCTTAGCGAAAGACCAGGTGTTTCCAACTAAAGTAAAGCATTGAATGCTATTTCCAGACAGCTGGTTTCACCTAAATTATCTGTTTCTGTTTTTTGTTTGTCTTGATTATCAATTTTTGCCTATATGTATCCGACAGTATTATGAATACAGTATCATTGTACTAGTTCATGCAAGGGACGCCACACACATATTCTTTATGTTTTCCACTCTGTTTGCATAAAAATGGATTCATGAAGGCTTTGTTTGGCACCTGTTCTGTGATCAGCATTGTGCTCAATGAAATGTGATGTATAATGTAATCAGAAATTATAGGTACTCAGTAAATATTTGTTGAATGCATAAATTATACAGTTTCTTGTGTCCTCATGGTGGATTAATTTTTCCTAATACATTGGAAGTATATATATATATTTTGATTTTTGCTTTCTGTCAGGTGGAGCACCTACATAATTTCATTTTGTTTCGGTTTTCTATGGGCTTCATTGACAGCATAATTGCCAAATGTAAGTATGCTTTAAAAGAGATAGTAGAATGGAATTTGTGGGGCAAGTGAGGTGGTGTTGATGTTTTTCAGTCTTAACTGTTTGGTTTCAGACCTCGCCACTGTAGTCGGGTACCTAGTGGTCAGTCGTCCTTTCTTAGACTTGGCTCACCCTCGACACCTTAAGAGCTCACACTCGGAGCTTCTGGAGGTAAAGTGGTAATGGTAGTCAGACTCAACTGAAATCTTAAAAACAAAAATTTTAAACAGCTAGTTGTAATCTTCGAAATACAAGTGAAAACTAATATTTCTTTCTGTTTCAGGATTACTACCAAAGTGGAAGAATGCTTTTGCGAATGTCTCAGGCTCTGGGTCGAATAGTTTTGGCTGGCCGTGAAATGACTCGATTGGCTGGGTGAGTTAAGATTTGTAATACTGAGCAACTCAGAGAATCTTTTTTTTTTTTTTTTTTTTTTAAGATGTTATCCTTAATGATTGTGACCAGTTGAGGTTGAGATAAGGAGCACCTGAATCCCCATATTTCCTACTCTTGGAAGCTGGTTTTGATAGAAAATTAGGAAGATTTTTTTCTGATAGTGTGCTTTTCATGTTTCCTTAAGATAGCTGTTTTGAGCCTTAAACTAGGTTAGTTGTTCTCAAGCTGTCTGCTCTGTGAATACTGGTATTCAGTAAGATGGGAAATGTTGAATCACGGCAGTCTTTCCTTAGTTTACAGAAAATTAAGTTAGTGAATAAAATTTTTTCATTTGGACTTTTTTGTCCCCTACCAGACATTTCTTCCCCTTAGGTCTTTGGTACTGGTAATGCATAAGCAAGGATGAAATTTATTTTAATGGAAAAAAAAAAGAAAAGTTACCTTGTGGTAGCTCTAAGTCCAGTTGTAAACCGGTCAAGGTGTCTGGTAAAATTATTCTTAGACCATCAAATGGAATTAAATATTTCAGAATTTCAAAGTTTAGTATAAAGGGCTTGGTATGATATTTAAGACAGCACATAATGTAAAAAAGCCTTAAGTTTCAGGTTATCTGAAGAAGTTGAATGACTTTGGATCTTTTCCAGGCCTGTGATTAATTTGCGTTATTTCCTCTATTCCTTCTTCTCTACTCCTTTAGCAGTTAAGGTCTTCATGACAGGATAGAAGAAGCTGTGACTATTGTGCGGAATCGTTCTTGAGAATGCTGAATTTCTTCCAACTTGTTAATAACTTCCTCATGCCTTTACATTTCCTGGCGTAGAGGATGCTTCCATTCCTTTAGGAGGTTTCTGCTTGTTATTCACAGGACAACTCTGTTTGCTTCTCTGGTTAGAATGCTTTCTCCTTGGCCGTCATGCCATTCATACTTTTCAACTTGTTGTCAGTAGTTGTGCTTTCTCTCTTATCACCACAGTGATTTCTCTCTAATGTTAAGAACACTTCATCTTTTCCCCTCTTCAGAGGAAGAAGGAGAAGGATCTCTCCAGTTCTTCCCTGTTTGCAGGAAAGTAGTGTGCATGTGGCATACTTAAAATAAATGATGTCCTCAGAGAGAAAGGCCAGCTTTATCCAAGGCTGCGTAGCTCACCCCAGCAGGAACTCAGGGTTCGTGCTTCACGAACCCTGAAATGCCACTAGCATGTGTCCTTTTTTAGTATTTACTGGAAAATTCCTTAAAGTCCTAGTGGCAGACAACCTTCTTGACTTGCCTATTAATAAAGTCAGTATCTGTTGAGGTGGGATCCTATGAGACCTCTTTTCTTAGCCCCATCTTCCTGCTCTCCCACTAAACCATAATAGTAAAATGTGTATAGTATCACTAATACTTGTATAACGTCACTAATGTTGGTGAGAATTCTTTTACGTGATTTCATTGAAACTACATAATAAGTTTAGAAACTTAAGTCAGGTTTGTATAAAATAAAAGAAAAGAACTTGATGTTACATGTCAGTTATATTCAAATTAATAAAAATAAAAGATACGATAGCCTTTGGAGTTTTGCTTATGGCTTTCTTTGTTTCTTTTTCTTTTTTTAATTCCAGCTTTACTGCTCGGATTACAGAATTAATGCAAGTACTAAAGGATTTAAATCAGGGCAAATATGAACGCACTATGGTCTCACAACAGGAAAAGGGTAAATATGAATGCACTCAGTCATATAAGTTTTTGCTGACATGGCTTGATGCTTTAATACTTAGTTTTCCATTTAATGTGTTGAAGGAGCACAAGACATTCCCTTGATACCTGGAATTGGAGAAATCATCAATACAGATAACATTATAAAGTATGTACAGAAAAGGGTTCTTTAGCTCCATAAACATTTGTTAAACTACACAGTAGCCTTTCTCTTTCAGCTACATCTACTTAGTGTTTAACGTCAAACTATTCTCTTTTTATTAATTTCCTCTATAGATTTGATCATGTTCCTTTAGCAACGCCAAATGGAGATATCTTGATTCGAGACCTTAATTTTGAAGTAAGTTTTTACACGGTTATATAAAAGCTTAAATCATCTTCAAAACGTGAACTGAGAAACTGTTGTCTGAATGTTTAAAAGAATTTTAAGGCTTCACTTAGTCTCTGAATCCACAAAATTGCTTTAAAAAGTAAGCCTTTGTAAAGGAGGACTGCCTTGGAGTAAGGTATTGTAAATCTCCAGTTACAGAATAAATCAGTACTAGGGATGTAATATACAACATGATAAATATAGAAATAATACTGGATGTTATATGTGAAAGTTGTTAAGAGCGGAAACCCTAAGAGTTCTCATCACACACACACTTTTTTTTTCTGTTTCTTTAATCTGACATCTGTATGAGATGTTCACTGAACTTACTATGATAATCATTTCATGGTGAATGGGAGTCAAATCACTGTGCTGTATACCTTAAACTGTACTGCATGTCAGTGAGATCTCAGTATAATTGGAATAAAAAGTAAAAAATAAGTCTTTGAAACAGAAATCTATTTTTATTTGACAGAACTTTAAAGTTTCAAATACTGCTATCAAAAAACCTTTTTGCAAATAAAGTCCCTTTCAAGAAAGCCATAGAAGATATAGATAATTGGAATCTTCACTGTAAGATGAATATTTAAACTTGCATATATAACATTAGTCTCTTTAAATTAAAATAATTTATGAGTTGGTATTGTTTTGATGGTACAGGAAGATCTGTACCTATAAAAACAAAATACAGTTTTTTATATTACTGATGAAAACCATACGAGACCAGCGCAATACCACTGCAGATTGCCCCTCACCCAAGACACGAGACAGCTCGAGCCAGGTGGACTGTGATGCTGATGCAGAAGAGTCTGTTAACCAAAAGAGCAGGCCAAATTAAAAAGCAAAGCAAAACATGAGAATTATTGTATGATTGTATATGATTCTCACAGACCTAGGGGTTATTATTTTGTTTGTATCTATTGTGACTTTATAACTAGTTCACATCTGTAAATCTTGAAGATAGTAATCAATGTCTATTACATGTGCTGTCTCTCTAGTTCCAGATACCATTACTCTAGAATAACACTATCCAATAGAACTTTCTGTGATATGGAAATGGTCTGTATCTGCATTGTCCAGTATTGTAGCCACATGTGGCTATTGCACTTTTGAAATGTGGTTAGTACAGTTGAGGAACTGAATTTTAAATTTTACTTAATAAATTTGCCCTTAAATAGCCACATGTGACTAGTGGCTATTGTATTGGAAAGCACAACTCCAGAATTCTCCACATGCTCTATGTTCATGGCCCTCTGTAATTTGTGTTGTATATGGAGATTATTTCCAACTGCTTGCGTTGAAGAATGTTGTCTGATAGTTTATAAAATAGAAGTAGAGTTATTAGATTTGTTTTCAAAGTGTTATTAGGTAAGTCTTCAGTTTTTCTACTTTTAGCATGTATATTTATTACGTACATCTCCACTTTTTTTTAAAAAAACTGTAAAACTGTAAAGTGTTAGTTTTGTAAAGTATTGGGACTTACTCAGTATTGAATATTATATACTGTCATGTTTGTTTTAAAGCCAGGAAACACAAAGGGAAGTACTGAAAATGTGAGTATGGTTGATAAATGATTAATGGCGCAAGTATTACAGAAGTGTGTTTTTCATTTAGCCCTGGGTGCTGTAGTCAAATAGGCTCCGTTGGCAGAGTATGTGGCCACCTACAGGGCTTGGTATCAGGAATAAACAGAGCTCAAAACCCCATCTTTGATAGATTTCCAGTAGCCCCTTTATTGTTATCACCCAAGCATAGAAAGAGCCATGAGATTTTCTCCATTGAAGAATCCTCTGGGCCCTTTCTCCTGGTTCCCTTACTTCTGTCTTTACGCAGCAGAGAATACACCGGCAGCACAGATGCACACGTGTCTTGTGCCTAGTGGGCAGAGATTTGCCATCTGTGTGTACAGATACAAGAAGAAAGTAGATCATGAATTTGGTCTGCTCACTTTGTCATAAGGCGACCACACTACTGCTGTCCTTTTCATTCTAGTCCAAAGCCCTTCCCTTTAAAACCTTTATATTTGAATTTTAGTATACTTCTGGCCAGTCCTGGTAACTTCACTTTTTTAGCCTGAGAGAGGCCCTTACTTTTTTGCTTTTATTTGGGTTTCACTTTGGAAAGTCTTATTTTACAATCCTGCTTGTTTAAGTTTTTTAACTCTGTGATCATATTCTATACCACTCTGACCTGTTCTATGATTCTTGTATTGCGTTCTTCTCCACTGAGACCTTTCTTTGACATCTGTCCTTTTGGTCCACTGTTAAAAGCTTTTCTTCTGTCTGTTTCTGACTTAAGATATTTTAAGTTAGATTTGCCTTTTTCTCATTTATTTTGTCTTTTCCAACATTTGTTTAACGTAATTTTTTTTTTTTTAATTCAAACATCCTTTTTTTTTTTTTTTTAAGCATCTGATTGTTTTCTCCCCATCTGGCTTGCTTGAAAATAAAGAAACATAATGTGGTTCAAAGCATTTGTTGCCCTAGTAAAGCAATCCAGGATCCTCAGTAATAGAGTGTTCTTAAGAACTTGGTTTTCAGTGAAAGTTATCCTTGGCTTTTAGTCGTAATTCATTCCGGGGCGGGGGCGGGGAAATACAGTCCTATAACTCTTTAATTTGGAAAAATTATCACTGGCTTACCATGGCTGATGGCATAATTGGAAGTTTTGTCCAACATTATTATTACCGTGGAGTAAAGAAAAGTTAATGCTGAGTCTCAAGACATTTGTGCATAAGAGTATCTAAGGATTTCAGTAACTCTAGTTATTATTTATACACGTCATTACAAACTTGGTTTCTAGGTTTCCTGGCATGTTGCACCAAATAATGTGGAGAGCTATAGGATGGCAGTGAAAACCACAATAAGTAGTTAGGTGCAGGAAAAAAATACTTATGGCTAACATTATCTAGATAAATCAGGGTGATAGGGATCCATTTAATTAATAGTTCTCTGAACTTCAGGCACTTCTCAAGGCATCACTATTATAATAGAGTACAGTTATTATATATAATGTATTCTTAGGAATAGTCACTATTTTCAATTATATAGAAGCAAGAAGTATGTATTTAGAAGTCCATCAAAATGACTCTCTAATTTCTCGGAAAAAGAGACCGCTCATCATTTGGAAAACTCATTCACAATAGCTCCTTCTCTAATATTGACATGCATAAGTTGTGGCATTTTGTTAGAGAACAACTGTGGTAAAATGCACACAACATAAAATTTACCATTTTAACTATTTTTAAGTGTACAGTTTAGTGACATTAAGTACATGTAGTGTATGGTCCAGCCGTCACCACTGTCTTCGCAGCAAACAAACCACCCTTACACAGTAGCTCCTTTTTCTCCCCACCCTCAGTCCCGTGTAACCTCTGTTCTACTTTGCGTCTCAATGAATTTGCCTATTCTGAGGACCTCGTGAGTGGAGTCATCATGTTTGTCCTTTTGTGTCTTGCATTTTTTGCATAACATCATGTCTTCAGGTTCATTCATGTTGTGGCACACACAGAATCTCATTCCTTTTAGGCCAAATGGTAATATTCCATTGTATGTATATGCCACATTTTGTTGCTTCCACCTTTTGACTGGTGTGAATAATGCAAGTGGCTGGGTGTGTTACATCAGGAGAAGCGCCTTCAGTGGCTTACAGCGCCCTGTAGCATTTGCCCGCTACTGCCTGCCACCCCGTCTACTCCTCTGAGCTCAGTTCTCCCGTTCTTCTCTCCTGCTCTTACTTCTCTAGTAGAATCCTCTCTGATTTTTGAACAGGACAGGTGCATTCCTGCTCAGCTTTTGTAGCTCCTCCTTGTGGGTGGAAACTATAATGATCTTCCTCCAGGTAAACTAGTTTACTTCTTTCAAAAGTTTTGCCCAGTTGTCATTTTCAGTGAGGCCTGGCCTGACCAGCTTAAAAATGCAGCACCCACCCCCTTACCCCTAGTTTTTTTTTTTTTTTTTTTTTACCTTGATCTATAAAATGGCTGTCTGGGGAGGCCTTACAAATAGCTGTGAAAAGAAGAGAAGCGAAAAGCAAAGGAGAAAAGGAAAGACAGAAGCATCTGAATTCAGAGTTCCAAAGAATAGCAAGAAGAGATAAGAAAGCCTTCTTCAGCGATCAATGCAAAGAAATAGAGGAAAACAACAGAATGGGAAAAACTAGAGATCTCTTCAAGAAAATCAGAGATACCAAAGGAACATTTCATGCAAAGATGGGCTCGATAAAGGACAGAAATGGTATGGACCTAACAGAAGCAGAAGATATTAAGAAGAGATGGCAAGAATACACAGAAGAACCGTACAAAAAAGATCTTCACGACCCAGATAATCACGATGGTGTGATCACTGACCTAGAGCCAGACATCCTGGAATGTGAAGTCAAGTGGGCCTTAGAAAGCATCACTATGAACAAAGCTAGTGGAGGTGATGGAATTCCAGTTGAGCTATTCCAAATCCTGAAAGATGATGCTGTGCAAGTGCTGCACTCAGTATGCCAGCAAATTTGGAAAACTCAGCAGTGGCCACAGGACTGGAAAAGGTGAGTTTTCATTCCAATCCAAAAGAAAGGCAATGCCAAAGAATGCTCAAACTACCCCACAATTTCACTCATCTCACACGCTAGTAAAGTAATGCTCAAAATTCTCCAAGCCAGGCTTCAGCAATATGTGAACCGTGAACTTCCAGATGTTCAAGCTGGTTTTAGAAAAGGCAGAGGAACCAGAGATCAAATTGCCAACATCCGCTGGATCATGGAAAAAGCAAGAGAGTTCCAGAAAAACATCTATTTCTGCTTTATTGACTATGCCAAAGCCTTTGACTGTGTGGATCACAATCAGCTGTGGAAAATTCTGAAAGAGATGGGAATACCAGACCACCTGATCTGCCTCTTGATAAATCTGTATGCAGGTCAGGAAGCAACAGTTAGAACTGGACATGGAACAACAGACTGGTTCCAAATAGGAAAAGGAGTTCGTCAAGGCTGTATATTGTCACCCTGTTTATTTAACTTATATGCAGAGTACATCATGAGAAACGCTGGACTGGAAGAAACACAAACTGGAATCAAGATTGCCGGGAGAAATATCAATAACCTCAGATATGCAGATGATACCACCCTTACGGCAGAAAGTGAAGAGGAACTAAAAATCCTCTTGATGAAAGTGAAAGTGGAGAGTGAAAAAGTTGGCTTAAAGCTCAACATTCAGAAAACGAAGATCATGGCATCTGGTCCCACCACTTCATGGGAAATAGATGGGGAAACAGTGGAAACAGTGTCAGACTTTATTTTTCTGGGCTCCAAAATCACTGCAGATGGTGACTGCAGCCATGAAATTAAAAGACGCTTACTCCTTGGAAGGAAAGTTATGACCAATCTAGATAGCATATTCAAAAGCAGAGACATTACTTTGCCAACAAAGGTTCGTCTAGTCAAGGCTGTGGTTTTTCCTGTGGTCATGTATGGATGTGAGAGTTGGACTGTAAAGAAGGGTGAGCGCCGAAGAATTGATGCTTTTGAACTGTGGTGTTGGAGAAGACTCTTGAGAGTCCCTTGGACTGCCAGGAGATCCAAGCAGTCCATTCTGAAGGAGATCAGCCCTGAGATTTCTTTGGAAGGAATGATGCTAAAGCTGAAACTCCAGTACTTTGGCCACCTCATGCGAAGAGTTGACTCATTGGAAAAGAGTCTGATGCTGGGAGGGATTGGGGGCAAGAGGAGAAGGGGACGACAGAGGATGAGATGGCTGGATGGCATCACTGACTCGATGGACGTGAGTCTGAGTGAACTCCGGGAGTTGGTGATGGACAGGAAGGCCTGGCGTGCTGCGATTCATGGGGTCGCAAAGAGTCGGACACGACTGAGCGACTAATCTGATCTGATCTCTGATTTTTTTCCCCATTGTACTTATTTTCTAACGTACTGTTTAATTTACTTATTTATTATGCATGTTCCTCGTTGTATGTGTCTCCCACTAGAATGTATACTGGTAAGGGTTAGGATTTTGGTGTGTTGTTGTTGTTTGGGGGGTTTTTTGGTCTCTTTTACTCACTAATTTATCTGTATTGCCTTAGAACAGAGCCTGACACTTAGTATTCAATACATATTCATTGAGTTAAGTAACAGGAACCTAAGACTCGACAGTTTTTAAAAAGGCAGGTTCCGCAGCTAGGGTAACTCATCTCTCTCTGATGTGTTTCCTGCTGTGCTGCATTGCTGGGAAGGCTAGAATTATGACCCAGGGTTTTTGATTCATCACAGGTTTGATTAACTCACATTATATAAACTTAGAACTCAATCCCTTTTGACATTTTTGCATTTAACTTCCATCCTTATATTCTTGCAGAACAATTTGATGAACTTATAAATATTTATAATATACATATACTTCAATGCAACTTATAATTTCTAAGAATCTGATCTATAGAAATATTTCTCACTCATGTATCAATTTGCTTGCTGACTTGGAGTTTCATTGCAGTATTATTAAAAAGCAAACAAAATACAGATGACCTAAATACTTAACAAAAGGAGAGTATTTAGATAAATTTTGATACATCCTTACTATGGAATACAGTACAGGCATTAAGAAAAGAATGGGGAGAATCTGAATATACTGACGTAAAAGAACATCTGTGATATATTGTTAAATAATAACAAGTTACAGAGTAGTATATATAGAACAACTGCATTAAAAAAAAAAAAGATTGTATATATACATAATTGCTGTTTTTCAAGAATTCAAGCTTTAGCTCTTTGTATTATGATGGAGATTTAAGTTGATATCAATAGTGGTTTTTAAGTAAGAAAAAAAGTGACTGAGTAAAAATGGAAAGTAAACAAAAATAAAAGGCCTCTTCATTATACCGTCCGCTGCCTCTATCTAATGTCACATCTGTAGACAAAATGGAAAGCTTATCATTAGCTTATTTGACTCCAAGGAAATGTTGATTGTGTGTATGTTCTATTTAATTAATTCATAGACTGATTTCTTTTCAGGTTCGATCTGGGGCCAATGTTCTAATCTGTGGTCCAAACGGCTGTGGAAAGAGTTCACTTTTCCGTGTTCTTGGTGAAGTAAGTAAAGACTGGCCTTAGGATGTTGCAGTCCTACTTTGGCCTGTCATCTATACCACACTATGAAATTTACAACTGTTCCCCTTCCTCCTTTGCTTTTATAGTTATGGCCTCTTTTTGGAGGACGTCTAACTAAACCTGAGAGAGGAAAGTTATTTTATGTTCCGCAGGTAAGGCCTCGCTTGAGCTATTTTATAATCTTTGGTTTAAAGATCTTTTTTTAATAAATTTACTTCTAATGCTTTTTTCCCTTTTACTATCAGAGACCTTACATGACCCTTGGAACCCTTCGAGACCAAGTGATATATCCAGATGGAAAGGAAGATCAGAAAAAGAAGGGGATTTCTGACCTCGTAAGGAAATGTTTATATACTAGCCTTACTGAAAACACTCCATTTCAGAGTCTGTATCTTAATCAATTAAGTATTTTAGATGCCAAGTGGTTAATCCTAACCTTTTGTAAAGAATTCTAAAACCTTATCATTAATTATAACTTTTCAGGCTGTGGTAAGATGTTAACCATTTTGCTTAAATATGACTGTTGAATGTTTAGTGTCATCTTTACACTATTATTTGTTTCCTCATTGTCCTCATCCCTTAATTGTGCAGAATAATGTTATTCTTTTTAAGCTGCTAGATTTATTTTGTCAAAATTATTATAAATAGGAAGTAAAAGAGTTTTTGGTTTACCTTTCACATTCTTTGGTGAATGTAGCTTTTTTTAGTGATATTGGCAATAGAATTATAGCAATTCTAGTTTTAAAAATAAAGCAAGACAGATAATGTTGGTTTATGTTAAACACGATTTCATCTTTAATCATTTTGCTGAAAGGTGCTGAAGGAGTACTTAGATAATGTCCAGTTGAGTCATATCCTTGAACGTGAAGGTGGCTGGGACAGTGTTCAGGACTGGATGGATGTGCTAAGTGGTGGAGAGAAGCAAAGAATGGCGGTAAGTGTGCTCTGAAGACACTGCACAGCAATGCAGCTGGTTGCATGAAGTCCACTCTTAGACTCCAGCATTTTGATAATCAAGGCATACAGTTTTATTAATCTTTTTATTTATCAATGACTATAGTATAGTTGTTTATATGATAATAAAAGAATAATTTGCATGTAAATTTAGAATTCTGAAAAATTCATAAATATTCCCTTGAAAGGAAAAGATGCAGATCCAATTATATACCATTAATCTGTTTTTCTAAAAGTTAGGGGAACTTTGTAGCACATTGGTCCTGGTTGGGTTTGAGATCCCTTTAGTACTTTTTTCCCTGTAAACATCTCTCTGTCTTACTCAGGCTATTCTCTCTAAAGTAGCTGAAGGTGTTAGAGATGTTTATTTTATTTTTATTCTTTGTTCTGTTCTTGCCCTTTCCCTCTATCATTATATGTATTCTTGTTTCAGAGCTCAATATTTACTACTTAAAGTTAGAATTTCAAAATTTCATAATATAAAGAAACATTTGAAAGGAATTGTTTTAATGTTTCTATAATTGGCTAAACTTATCCCAATCCAACATGGCTATAAAACACAGCATATTAAGAGTGATTCGAGGAGTACTCTGTAAAGAGGGATAACTTTTTAAAGAGTCATTTTCTAACTAGTACCATAATTTGAGCAGATCCAGAGGATTTTGGAGGGAGGGAGTGTAAACTTTGTGTAAATGAGAGAAAACGTAGCCAAGGAAGCATAGCACGAGTTGACGTATCCTGAACTGCTCACTCTGTCTCTTCAGGTTGTATCCAGCCTCATGGTTGCCTCCCACTCTGTGAGGAACATGTTTTGCCTGTTGTTTTCCCCCAGTTCATACCCATTCTTTATGAACTTAATATCAACCTAATATTGTGATTCATTTGGCTAGTGCTATAAGGTGAAATTAATCTAGACTGATGAATACATCATAAACAGAAGAGAGAGATCAGCCATTCTCAAAGTGGATATTGGGCTGGAGGAGTGAGAATTTGAAGTGATTGGCATTGAGTGATTGGGTGACATGTCTCTTTCCTTCGTTACACTCATTTGGGTCCAGCACCATCAGCCAGGGTTGCTCCAGATAATATTATAGATTGGTCTGCTTTATTTCTTTGACTCATAGTCATCTTTTCTGCTCCACTGTTCTTTCTTTAATATTTATTTGGCTACATGAGGTCTGAGTTGCAGCAAACAGAATCTTTAGTCACAGCATGAAGGATCTTTTTTTTAAGTTGCAGCATGCTAACTCTTGGTTGTGGTGTCTGGGGTCTAGTTCCCTGCTCAGGGATAGAACTCGAGCCCCCTGCATTTGGGAACGTGAAGTCTTAGCCACTGAACACCAGGGAAGTGCCTCTGCTCCACTATTCCTTCCTATTCGTCTTTAGTGATTTTTTTTTTTTAATGAAAAAATATATATGATGGAAAAGTTGAAATACTTACAAAAGTATGAAGAAAGGCACAAAGCCTCTTACCAGAGATTCCAGTGTCATAAGATTTTTAGTGTTTTTTAAGTCCGTTTTGTAATTATTTCTTTTACCTTATTGGCAGTTGTTCCCGTTCCTCAAAGTCACTGAGATCTCTCTAATATTGACCCTTTCCTTTTCTACAGCTGATCAGTTCCCTTTTGACTCTGCCTTCTTTCCTATCCCGCACAGACTTACTAATCTAGGCCCTGGCACATAGGAGGTACAGAGGAGGTATTTCTTACATGAACAAATGATCTCTTCCCCTTAACTTCCTTTTTCACTTTTTGTTTTCTCATATTATTTAAATACCGACCCAAGAGCATTTGCTTGCCTTAGCATTTCTGTACATGGGCTTCTGAGCACCGCTGGAAAAAAAGTCAGAGAAAGAGATGGATTGCTGCCACCACACTTCATGGTTTCCAGTCTTTCAGGCCCTCACAGCATGTCTTGGCAGTCATTTTACTGATTTTTGTCCCTCTGTCTCATTTTTCATGATAATCATATGAAAACTACCAGTTTCAGGCCTTCTACCCCATTATTACTCCACCACTCTCAGCAGAATAACTCACCTCCTATCCCTTAAAGAAAAAAGAGAAGCTGTTATTTCAGTTAAATGACAGCTAATTTTTATTGAGTGCTTAATAGGTGATAGGCAATATGCCAAGCACTTTACACAGGTTATCTCACTTCATTCTCTCAGCAGTCCTGTGAGATGAGAGCTACGAGAATCCCATTCCGCAGAGGGAATAGAACTGTAGAACAGTTAAGTGGCTTGCCAGGCGAAGATATCTAGTAAATGTTAAAGCTGGTAGAAGGCTGTGGGTGGCTTGTCAAGCTCAGGCAGCAGTATGACTGCAGTGTTCATATTCTTCAAAATCTCCTTGTATTGCAATACCAAGTGGCTAACCACATAGTAGGAGAGAGAAAGACATGTGATGAGAAAACTTCCTTACAGCGTGGTAAGTGTGGAGACAAGGAATGCAAAGCATTCCCTGGGAACGCAGAGGACGAGCATTTGAATGCTTTCAAATAACCACCCCTCTTAATAACCTTGCACTGGGCTGTCCTGAACTCCTGTTTCCTCTGTTTGTGGACGATATATCATCCTTCCTCTTGAGAAAGCCTAATTAGGCTAACTGTTTCCATCTGTGTTTTTGGACCCTCCCTCCTCCAACTGTATCACATCCCTTTCCTTCAGTTCTGCACCACCCTGACACACACACACCTATATTTAATTTCTTATAGTCCACTTTCCAGAGAAGGCAGTGGCACCCCACTCCAGTACTCTTTCCTGGAAAATCCCATGGACGGCGGAGCCTGGAAGGGTGTGGTTCCTGGGGTCACTTCGAGTCAGACATGACTGAGGCTTCACTTTCACTTTTCACTTCCATCATTGGAGAAGGAAATGGCACCCCACTCCAGTGTTCTTGCCTGGAGAATCCCAGGGACGGGGGAGCCTGGTGGGCTGCCGTCTGTGGGGTCGCACAGAGTCGGACACGACTGAAGTGACTTAGCAGCAGCAGCAGCAGCCCTCTTTCAGAAAGATATTTTCAGGTCGCTGTGATCTAGAGACCAAACTCTCCCGTAACCGAAGGTCCCAGGTTGTCCACGCCTTTCGTTCTCTGCACAGCTGAACTTCTCAATAGTCTGTCCCTGCTGTTTCTCCTTCCTCACCCTTTATAAATAAAGTGTAAACCCCAAGAAAGCTGATTTGGTTATCCACTGATCAAATATTTGAATGTCTGCTATTCTATACAGGCGTTAGGTACGCAGTAGTGATTAAAATGGTGTCTTGGCTTTTGTGAGTATTACAGCCAAGGGATAGACAAAGAAACAGACAACGTAGTTTATGCTGTGTGAAGAGCTACAGAGATGTTACAAAAGGGACCCGCTTGGGTTGGGAGGGATCAGGTAGGTTTGTCTGAGAAGGTGACGTTAAGCAGAAATTTGAATGATGCAAGGAGCAGAGTGAGGCGTTTGAGACGTGAGGAACGTGACATGTACTAAGCCTCTAAGGCCTATGACACCTTGTCTCCTGATCGTTGAGAGGAGGTGATGGTGTGGAATGTTGAGGTTAGAGAGTGAGTAGGAATAAGGTTGTGCAGTGTCTTGTAGGTCATGGTAAGGAGTTTGGATTTTATTCTGAGTGAAATGGGAAGTCATTGAAGGGTTTTAAGTAGAAGAATGAAATTCTCACATTTCTGGAAGATCCTCTCTGATTACATGGAGAATTAAAGAGGCACAGAGGAGGAAGCAGGAGGCTGTTTGTGGTTATCCAGGCAGGAGAAGGTTGTGCTCTGGGCTGAGGGCATGATTGGAAGCTGGGGGAAAGTGAGTAGATGTCACAGGGCTGACTTGGACTAAAGATGGGGGTAGGGGAGGAAGAGAAGACCAGGGAGGACTGACAGCTTTCTAGCTTGAGCAGCTGCTTTGAAGTGTTCAATATGGGGTGGAGGAAATGGATGAATGGATTTATGTTTAAAATCTGTGAGTCCTGTAAGATATCCAAATAGAAAGATTAAATAGGAATTTTTATGTATCAGCCTGGAAATTAGAACAGAAGTATGGGTGGGAGAGAGATTTGGGGGAGTAAATGTAAATAATATTTGAAATCATGAGACTTGAAAAGATCACTCAGAGAAACAAAATAGGAAAAACAGAAGAGGGCCTAGAAATTAACCCTCAGGGACCCCAACATTTAATGGTCCAGCAAAAGAGAAAATGCTGGAAAAGAAACTTGAGAAAACAGCTTAAGATACTTGAAACCCCATGGTCTCACTCTCACTTTCTCAAGAAGGGAATGGTCACCTGAGTTCAGTGTTGCAGAGAAGATAAATTGGGCAAGGATAGAAAGTGCCCACTTTATATCATCGAGATTGGTGTTAGGAGGCAGATGACATTTGGAATATCTGTTAGACAAAGGGTCAGGATAAATAATTCCTGGAAAATAAAATACATATGGAAAATAAATAGCAACATGTTCAGCATTCCTGCTAATCAAAGAAATGTTAAGCTATAACAGTCTTGATGTTAATTTTCACTTACGAAATTCACATAGACTTTTAAAAATGAGCATGCCCAATATTGACCACAGTGATATATACAACATGTGCACTTAGACATTATTGGTAGGAATATAAATTCGCAACTTAATATTAGTTGGCATTCCTTAAGCAACAGACTGTTTAAAAATAGTTTTTGCATTGAGTTATCTATAGTCTGAATTCTAAGATTTCATGAAAATGTGTATCCTCTAATCTTGTTTAGAGAATTTTTTAATATTAATTTAAAGCTCAACTTCATCTCATATCAGTCAAGAGCTTTTGCTTTACTCGTAACAGTGTTTCTCATGTGTTACATTTTTCTCTTTGCTTGGGAAGGCAATGAAAGCAATCAAGTTTCTTTATGTTGTTTTTGTTTCTGAGAAGTAAATTTTTTGAGTTAGAATACATTTCCTTCTTTGTTTACAAGAATATAAATATATATTTAATTGAAAGTAAATCTGTTTTAGGTTACTAATGTTATTCAGTAGTGTGACATATGATTATACAGAGTATTTCCTTTCGTGCTTCAGATGGCAAGACTATTTTATCACAAGCCCCAGTTTGCTATTTTGGATGAATGTACAAGTGCAGTTAGTGTGGATGTGGAAGACTACATTTACAGTCATTGTCGAGAGGTGAGTGTGATATTCTGTCCCTGCTCCCACTTTACTGTGTCCAACCAAATATCTATCCAAGAGAAGATTCCAAGTTATGAAGTGACAAAATTACTATCAAAGGAAGGTATCTTGCTTTAATAAAGATTTTAAACTGATAAAATAGATACGACTAAAAGAGAAAATTGTCAGTGAGTTCTGTGTATAATTCTTTCTAGCCATGTGTTAGATATAAAATAAATATTTAAAAATTTCCCCTTTTATCTCATTCCCTATCCTCATTGTTAATAAACTGATATTTTCTTAATTTGTTCCATTAGCTTTACCTAAATATCATTTGTTTTTTTATAAAGAAAATTTTAAAAAATTTTTAATTAAAAAAATTGGCTAATTATTTGGCAACTTTTAATATATCTGTTTTTTTTGTCTGGCCTGGTCAATATTTTACCAAGGCTTCTTTTAGTATAGTAGCCTTTTTTTTTTTTTTTTTAATCCATTTATCTATATAGATTTTCAGATTTGAAGGTATTAAGAGGTGTTTGTGGAATTCTCTTATACATAAAACAATGTAGTCTGTATTTGATTAGTGACTTAGACGCTCCATGCAATTTCCTCTTATATCTAGCTGTAGGCTGCAAGTCCACATAAAATATGCAATTCTCCTGTGTATAGATTCCATTTAAAAGAAAAAAATTCCTGTGGGGCCCCCGGTTGATAAATTGTATTACTTTAATGGCACTTAAAAATGGATAAACATGATATGAGGTATGAACTTAAACTTGAAACTCCTTTACAGCTACAAAACTGGTATAAACTTACAAATTAAGTACAGAAGAAATTTTAAAACACAGTTTCAAAATTGCAGCATTAGAAAGACATTTGATACTGTTTTGCTGAAACTAAACTACTAGTTTGAAATGTGAGGTCCAAATATAATATGAAGTCCAGATCTTATGTTTTGAATTTTGCCTATGTATTTTGACTTAAATAATTCTGTAATAAAGAATGCCTTCATTCAGTTGAGATCTGATCTAATTATTTTAGAATTATAGGAGAAATAATATCTGAAGTAAGCTTTCAAAAATCACATGTGTTGCACCATTGAAATATATATTTTATTAATAACTGATAGTATATTTGTCATGCAGTTTCTGACCTGTCTGATAACCTTTCCTTTGGCACCTGAACTTATTACACATTAAAAATTTTAAACAATACCAGCTTAAGTCATCACATGGTACCAGCAGAAGTGTATGCACGAACCTAGGCACTTAAATCTCATGATAGAAGTGATAAGAAGAATATACTTACCCAAATTCTTTTTAATTCTCAAAATGAAAGTAAGATTTGGAACTCAGGGTGGAGATTTTTTCCTGGTTACCCTAGCCTGTTTCTCAGCCTCGAGAGACCCATGTTGAGAAACCGTGATCCTAGAGCAGGGTTGCTCAGGCTCAGCACTGTTGACGTTTTGGGTGGATTATTCTTAGTTGTGGGAGGCTGTCCTCTGCTTTGTGGGATGTTTGGAACATTTTTGATCTCAACTCATTAGATGTCTCTAGCACTGTTAGTTTTGACAATCAGAAGACCTTGAAATGTGTCCCCTACGGGGCAAAATGTCCTGCCTCTTCTTCCCGGTTGAGAATCACTGATCCAGAGCAGCTAGCTACATCTCTTGATGTTGTTTTGAAAATCTGAAGAATGGTCCATAAACCCTAATTCACAGTCTAAAATCCAGTGAGCTTTTAAAACTGAAAAAGATTTTTCATTGTTTTGTGGCAAGTTTACTGGGTAGCCAGAGCTGGCCTGAACTAATAGATTTTTAAGCCCTTTTATTGATATTTATCTTCCTGAATGTCCATGTCCATATGTGTTGCTGCAGAAACATTGATGTGTTAATTTCAGAATTCTACCTCAGAACCCTCTGGGAGTGGTAAATGCTGCTTTTCCAAAATCTGAATTCTAAGACATGTTCCAAATTAAGGGGTTCTAGTAAAGATTGTACTGTATTTGAAAAACAGATTTATTGTAGGCAATACTATATTGATTTAATTTTCCTGATTTTGACCTTTTGCTATTTTTACCATCCTTATGCTCTTTTCATATATTTTTCACAATAAAATAGAAAATATGCTAGGATATATATTTTGTGCCCAAAACAAAACAATACACTTAATTAAGCTAGTAACTGTTAGTTTAGTTTTTTTTCTTTCTTAGACTCTATTGATACTTGTTAGTTTTTATTATGTAGTTGATGGCCTATACTTTCTGTTACTTTAAACATTTGGTATCAGTTGATTTTTAACTATAGCTACTGAAGCCAGTCATCTTAACAGCTTAAATTATATAAACTAATTTACTTTGTAACTGTGTTATTGATGTAAACCTAAATCGTTTTCCTTGTATTAGGTTGGCATTACCCTCTTCACTGTGTCACATAGAAAGTCTCTTTGGAAACACCATGAGGTTTGTATTTCTTATATTGAATGGTATAGTGAAAGTTTGTTTTATTTTCATAATATGAATTTAGGTGATTATGACTTTAGATTTCTTGGTGTGTGTTCCATCATAGATATATAATTTAAGGGGAAAAGGTGATTCTAATTCATTGTTATAAAATAGCATTTTTATAAATATTATTGTAGTTGTCAATTTTGAGGGCTATATAATATATATTAATATGGATAGTCTCTAGTTGTATAGGAAAGGTATTAGAGAACCAGTTAATGATTCTCCAGTTTTATAAATCACTATTACATAATGAACTGACTAAAATGTACATAATCTGATCACAGCCTTTTCTAACCATTCTCTACTGACCAAAAGGAAAGAGAGTCTTAAGAAGGATCAGATGGCAAAAAGTTTAGGGACAGCTTTAGTAGAAATCAGGACTACAAGGAGGAAACTATAATGTAAGCTGTTTATCATCACACACTATAATAAAATAGAATTCATTAAGTGGTCCCTCTAATTTACAAAGACACTACAGTGAGCTTTGCAGCAGTTCAGGTTCTCCGGCAGTATCACAGAGCCCTTCTCACCATAGCAGTTCTTTTCCTCTCCTAGTGTAAAATGATCAACCCCGAAGAATAAACCCAGCTTAGTTCATTTCTTCGTTCTTTCCTTTCTTTTTTCTTTCTTTCTCCCTGCTTGCTTTCTCTTGCTCTCTCTTTTTCTTTCTTCCTACCTCCCTCTCTTTTTTTCTCTCTTTCTTTCCTTCCTCCTTTCCTTCCTAAATGATACAGAAATTTCAGGTGAAAGAAAGGGTTTGAGAAAAATTGCAATATGGTAAGGCTATCTTGTCCCATAAAATACACCTGATTGAGCTCCTTTTTTAAAAAAAAGCCAAATACTGGGTTAAGTGTTATGCGGGATACAGAGTACTGTCTTTGCTCTCAGGAATATTATGGTCCAAATGGTAGTGTACAGATGGTTAAATGAAGATCATGGAATTTGAAGTCAGAATACCTGGGTTTAGGCAACACTGTTTCTGACATTGTTTCCTTTGTATAATAGAGTTACTGATCTTGCCCAGCTGTCTCCTAGGTTACCATGAGGATCAGATGTAGTCTGTATGAAAGCTCTTAATAAACTTTAATGAAATTGTGTATAGCTGTTGACTTTTAAAGATAGTTTTATAATGGCACATTATGATTTTCCCACTTTTGTTAATTGAATGGAAGACTAACTGGATATCAAGGCAGTTTAAAATATACCCAAGCCTTTGTGTTTTCACAGAAGTTCATAAACATTACAACCATAGAACAGTGCAAGGACTTGGGTTTCCCCTTTCCTCTTCTCCTGGAGGTGTAGACAAGTAGCAAAGTAACCATCGGATCAGTGACCATGTGATGGAGGGGGAGACACAAAGAACTGCAGTGTTGAGTCCAAAATAGCTTAAAATAACAATATAGAAAACTGGAAAAAAGAAGATCTTTTCAGTAAACAAAAAAACCACTAAATAAAACAGAAGGCTTTGTAGCTGCTATCCTAAGCATCTTTGTAGGATGGAATTATATGGGCTCTTTTCCGCCTTTGCCAAGTCAACAATTGAACAAAAAGCCTTAAGTTAGAGGTTCGGAACCAATCTGGGAAACCAGCTAAAGTGAATGTTTCAGAGGCTGTCCTGCCTGATAGGCTTGCACACAGTACAGCTGCACCTCTGCTGACCAGATCAGTTGTGGAGTGACAGAAGCATTCTACTCTGCGGGATGCTTACAGATTTGGTTCCTTTAAAATGAATGAGGAGGTCTGGTGTTTTAGTTCTCATAATGGAAAGTGCTATATCCGCTACAAGCAGAGGTATTTTGTGACTATTTTTAAAAAGAGCAAACTTCGTCATTTAGTCTTTCCTTGGAAAATGGTATGCATTTCTGAGTATAAACTTTTGAAAATTTTAGTGGCTTACAATGATTGTTTCCAGTCATTTTCTTGTATGATGACCTCTACATAAATTCCTGACTGAAAGAAGATTCTCAGTTATTGATTTCTTTCTCCCTTCTTTCCCATAGTACTACCTACATATGGATGGCAGAGGCAATTATGAATTCAAACAGATAACAGAAGATACAGTTGAATTTGGCTCCTAGAATCCGGAGAACTGTATTGTACCAGCTTCAATGAAATAATTACACAATACAATTAGAAATACAAAGTACATTGTAAAATAAAGTTGAGCTTGTTTTTTAAAACAAAGCAACAAATTAGGTACCAAATAATCGAGAACAAGTTATTGAAACATTTAATATTATATAGGATATTGCTAATTGTGTATATGTTGGTTTAATTATTAATATGTACTAAGAATGTCCTTATTCTTGTGGTTAAAAACCTGCCTAAATTAAATTGGGCTTAAATCAGTGTAACCTGATTCATCCTGGGATGTAAACCATTTGAAGTCAGCTACTTTGACTTTTATGGCTCTATCTTTTCCTTCAATGAAGAACCCTATTTAAAACTGGGGTCATCACTTGTCCTGTTCTAACAAGAGTCTTGAGTTTCATTTTCTTGTGTCCCATGATAGCGGGAAACAAATCACAGTGTTTTATCAAAATGTGTATCTTGGCATAATGGCATTTATGACACCGTGGCAGAGTTCTTGGGCTGCCACAGTTATCCTCATTCCTTGCATATGTCTTGGGGCACACTGGACTCCAAGAAAGCCATTTGAATTTTCTTTGCCTAAGTAATAAATATGCCCCTCACAGTCTTCAGTATTGAGTTGTTTTGGGGTTCTTTGTGATGATGCAACGAAAGTACATGTGCAGTCTTGCTTACAGGGGAGGGTTACTGTGTTTCCACCTAGTCTTCTCAGTGATTGGGATATTAGAACACAAAGTCCTTACATGTCAAGCTCAAAGTCTTCTAAGATTTTTAGAATTTCTAATGAATTGAGTGGATTTGTGTATGTTAGAAGCCCATTCATTAAATGCATGGTGGTTACACGGTGTTAAACTCCAGATGAGCCTTAAGAGTGCACTACATCATGTGAAGCACTGAGTATGCAATGTTATCACTGTCTTTGACCGTGATTGTATGTTTAAGAAGTGTGTTATAAAATTATGCACGTGGGTGAATTATGTTTCCTGAGGCACTGGTTTATCTCTGTGAATCTTGAATAACTTTTTTATATTTGGGTTATTATATTGAACTATATCCTAAGAGAAATCAATTTTATCTCACCAAACCACCATTAATGACTATGTGTATTATTTGCACAGGGAAAACTGCAATTGAGTATTATCAATAAGCTAGATATGAAATCAGTTTTATCAAACTGGGATTCAGAAAGGGGCTTTTTATATTCTTGTTTTTGCATAACTGGTTTTGTTTTTTTTGCAAAATTAACTCTAAGAATCACCAACTACCGAAGTAAAACTTGTACTGATTCCATAATACATAACATTCAGTTTTTACAACTTCTGTTTAGCAAACTTGTATACTTACTTATTTTCTGTTCAGATTAAAAAAGAATCAGATATCCTATACAATCTTTGCTCGTTCTTTTTATTCTGGTATATAAATCCTAGATAGTTCATACAGAGTTCATACAGTCTTGCCTTGAAAAATACAAAAATAAAAATTCAGAAGGCCTTTTTGGCACCCAGTGTCTCAATTTTAAAAAGTTTTGTCAAATGTGGTTTTATTGAAATAAATTTCTTTTTTAGAAAAATCATGAAAAAACCTTAGGTGTACTTCACAAATGCTACCAAATAGTCAGGGGACCTTGAAAGATCGTATCAGTCCTAGGGAAGATTTTATGACATGGGGGAAGTTTCAAATTATCAGATTGCTAAGATACCCTAAGCCTACTAATAGAAGTATTTTCCTAACTGCCCCGTTATGCCTCTTGTGATCAAAAAAAAAATGTTTCTCCTTGATTTTTTCTTCCCTGTAAATTAAAAATTGCCTCACCATTTGAGGTGTGAAAGAAGATCCCTTCCCTGGAGAATCACCGTGTACATTAACTTGATAGTTCTAGGAAGGCTTACAATAAAGGAATCCAGTGTTTCCAAGATGTGATTGACCATGGGACATCCTTTTCCACATAATTCCTGTTAGCATCATCCATAGACTGCAGTGGGAAATAAATGGCTGTTTAATCTGCAAATAGATGGGGAAACAGTGAAAGACTTTATTTTTTGAGGCTCCAAAATCACTGCAGATGGTGACTGCAACCATGAAATTAAAAGACACTTACTCCCTGGAAGAAAAGTTACAACCAACCTAGACAGCATATTAAAAAGCAGAGCCATTACTTTGCCAACAAAGGTCCGTCTAGTCAAAGCTGTGGTTTTTCCAGTAGTCATATTGGGACTATAAAGAAAGCTGAATGCCAAAGAATTGATGCTTTTGAACTGTGGTGTTGGAGAAGACTCTTGAGAGTCCCTTGGACTGCAAGGAGATCCATCCAGTCCATCCTAAAGGAAATTGGTCCTGAATATTCATTGGAAGGACTGATGCTGAAGCTGAAACTCCAATACTTTGGCCACCTGATGCAAAGAGCTGACTCATTTGAAAAGACCTTGATGCTGGGAAAGATTGAAGGCAGGATGGATGGCATCACCAACTCAATGGACATGAGTTTGGTAAACTCCGGGAGTTGGTGATGGACAGGGAGGCCTGGCCTGCTGAAGTCCATGGGGTTGCAAGGAGTTGGACATAACTGAGTGACTGAACTGAACTAACTGAAGCTAAGGATAAGGGCTTTCATCCGTGAGCAACACTGCATATCAAGTTTATCACTTGGTTCTCGTAGCGAGCTTCTACTTTTATATGAGAAAACAGGGATGTAAACAACTAGCATTGTATGCTGTGCACTAACAGAATAGCAGGTACCTGGGGTTTGCCTCTATAGGGGAGGTAAAATTTTATCTCTACCCTCTTAGGCCCAGCCTAAGAATTAAGTTGGCATAAAACAGATTAACAGATGAAAAACAGACACATTTATTTAAGTTTTACAGGAGCCCTTATAAGGAAGGGAAGCCCCAAAGAAGTGGCAAAACTAAAGCCGATGATGCTGCAAAGAGAGGTGACTGTGGAAAAGTAACTGTGGAGAGCCTAGGGGAAGGTAAGCATTATTTAATAAGGTTTGTATAGAATTCTGTCAGCCTCAACATCCTGTCCTTGGTAAGAGTGTTATTTTCCTTCTGGTGTAGGAAGGACATCTTGTCTACGGAGGTTTTACTTCCTGTTTTTAGGAAGAAAGGGGGGAGAGTCAGAGTGACCTTCCTGCACCTGCTGTTTTAAGTGCCTTTAACTCAAACTAGTCCTTATTGCAAAGTGGGTATTTTGGGATGACAAATCCTGCCACCCTTCACCTCCACCCTACTTAATGATTAGCATTTGACTTAAAACTGTGGTGATGTTATAACATCTGTCATTTCCTTATATAATTTTTTAACTTTTAAATTTGATGTTTAAAACCATTATTTGCCTAAAAGCAGAATGAATTTTCTTCTAGTAGATGGACTTCAGCATTGTTAACTGTAGGAAATGGTTTACATTTTTCCCTACGTCAGTTATTTTTCCTTTGTGAAGAATTGAAATGCTCTAACCTGTAAACAAGCATGTCACTTAATAAATTCTAGTACCAGAAATTAATGAATAACAGCCCCTCCCCATGCCCTGAGGGCAACCATTTTTAACTTCTAATTGTTTTGTGGTGGTTTGTATTTTTTAGATAGTGGGTTACATAACTGTTTCTTAATTTATCAGTTTTAGGCATTCCCTACTGCCTGTATTCCTGTCACACCCACCGCATATAGTTAAATCATTTTAAAAAATTTGTAAACACTTTATTGCAATATAATATGTAAACAGAAAAGCCCATAAATCTTAGGCTCATTGAATTTTTAGAAAGTGTTCATGCTCATTACCATCCCCGCCCAGATCAAGAAATAGGACATTGTCCCACTTCAAGGCCACCTTCATGTCTTCGTTCAATCATGACTGTAAAAACCATTTTATTTAGACTTAGAAATGTGGTTACCTGTTTTCGAGCTTCATATGTAATTAAATACCCTTTGTGTGTGTTTGCTTTCCGTCAACCTTATGAAAATGACTGATACATTTTAGATGTGGCAAAAGTGCCTTCACTTTTATTTGCTGTATAATATTTAATTATATGAATAGATGACACTTCATTAATCTTACCATCAATGGGCATTGTGCTTTCTCTTTGGCGCTATTACAAATAGTTCCTATAAACCTTATGCATGTCTTTTGGTGCACATACGTGTTCATTTTTGGAATGTAATGTATTCAACTTTGATACGTACACCGCCACCAGACTGTTCACTGAAGTGCCATTTTGACACTCCCACTGTAAGTGTATGAGAATCTGTTTTCCCAGTCCTTGGTATTATGAATGTTTTTTCTCTTTTATTTATGTATTTTTAGCCATCAACAGTAAATCATCGTGGTTTCATTTTGCATTTCCCTGACCAGTAACAACTGAGCTCATTTCATGTTTCCATTTGGATAGCCTCCTTTTTGAAGGGGCCATTTAAATCTTTGGGCCTCCTTTTATGAATTGTCCTATTGATGTTAGAGATTTATATATATTCTGAATATGAGTCCTTTGTTAGATGAATGTTTAAATATCAAAGTAGACTCTTAAAACTTGCCAGATCCTCATGTTTATTGTTTATTTGACAAGTATACTATAAGATGGTTAAAATGATCCCCAGAAAGGTAAGTTAAGACTCATAGCACAAAGTAAATTATTGGGCTTATAGAAAAAATAAATGGTAGACCAACAATTTGAGTTCTAAATTGTCTGATTACAAAACCTAGACCAGCTGGTCCTTCTTAATTATCTATTTTACATATAGTAGTGTGTATATGTTAATCCCAAATTCCTGATTTATTCTTCTCCCCCCAACCTGCCCTTTTGGGTAACCATAAGTTTGTTTTCTATGTCTGTGAGTCTGTCTAGGTTTTGTAAATAATTTCATTTGTATCATTTTTTTAGATTTCACATATTAATGATATATATTTGTCTTTCTCTGACTTACTTCACTTAGTTTGATAATCTCTGTGTTGTAACAAATAGTGTTATTTCAATTCTTTATGTCTGAGTAATATTCCGTGGTATAGATGTACCACATTTTATTTATCCTTTCATCTGTCCATGGGCATTTAGGTTGCTTCCCTGTCTTGGCTATTGTAAATAATGCTGCAGTGAACATTGAGGTGCATGTATATTTTCAAATTATGGTATATATTCTTTGGAAAAAAGTCTGTTTGGATCTTCTGCCCATTTTTTGGATTGTTTGTTTTAATACTGAGCTGCATGAACTGTTTGTATATTTTGGAGATTAATCCCTTTTTGGTCACATGGCTTGCACATATTTTCTCCCATTCTATAGTTTATCTTTTCATTTTGTGTGTGGTTTCCTTTGCTTTGTAAAAACTTTTAAGTTGAATTAGGACCCATTTGTTTATGTTTGTTTTTATTTTCTTTACTCTTAGAAGTGGATCCAAAAAGATATTTCTGCACTTTATGTCAGAGTGTCCTGCCTATGTTTCCTCTAAGTATTTTATAGTATCCAGTCTTACATTTTGGTCTTTAATCCATTCTGAGTTTATTTTTGTATATGGTTTTAGAGAATGTTCTGATTTCATTCTTTTACATATAGTTGTCCAGTTTTTCCAGTACCACTTATTGAAGAGAATACCTTTTCTCCACTGTACATTCCTGCCTCCTTTGTTTTAGATTAATTGACCATAGGTGCTTAGGTTTATGATTGTTTTAAGTTGCTAGTGTCTTAATTTCAAAGGCATTTCCAGTATCCTGCATTTGTACTCTCCTCACAGTGCCGAAGAATTGATGCTTTTGAACTGTGGTGTTGGAGAAGACTCTTGAGAGTCCCTTGGACTGCAAGAAGATCTAACCAGTCCATTCTAAAGGAGATCAGTCCTCAGTGTTCATTGGAAAGACTGATGCTAAAGCTGAAACTCCAATACTTTGGCCACCTCATGCTAAGAGTTGACTCATTGGAAAAGACCCTGATGCTGGGAGGGATTGGGGGCAGGAGGAGAAGGGGACGACAGAGGATGAGATGGCTGGATGGCATCACTGACTCGATGGACGTGAGTCTGAGTGAACTCTGGGAGTTGGTGATGGACAGGGAGGCTTGGTGTGCTGCGATTCATGGGGTTGCAAAGAGTCGGACACAACTGAGCAACTGAACTGAACACAATTATTAGTTTTGATACCATACTTGTGTGTGGATGATTCCTACTTTTACTGTATGTTTGCCTTTACTATTGAGCTTTCCCGCTCATAATTTTCTTGTTTGTAGCTGTGGTCTTTTCTTTTCTACTTAGAACAGTTCTTGTAGCATTTGTTGGGAAGCTGGTTTGGTGGTGCTGAATTCTCTTAGATTTTTCCTGTTTGTAAAGCTTTCAATTTCTCTGTTGAATCTGAATGAGAACCTTGCTGGGTAGAGTATTCTTGGTTGTAGGTTTTCTCCTTTTGTCACTATAATAAATATTGTGCTGCTTCCTGGTAGCCTGCAGAGTTTCTGCTGCAAAATCAGCTGATAACCTTATGGGGATTCCCTTATATATTATTTGTTGCTTTTGCCTGTTGCTTTTGATGTTTTTTCTTTAATTTTTGTTGTTTAATTTCTTTAATGTTGTCTTTGATTTTTGTCAAGTTGATTATTATGTGTCTTGGCTTGTTCTTTTTTGGATTTATTGTGTATGGGGCTCTCGGTGCTTCTTGGACTTGGGTGGCTGTTTCCTTTCCCACGCTAGGGAAGTTTTCAGCTACTGTGTCTTTGGGTATTTTTTTCAGGCTCTTTCTCTCTTCTCCTTTGGAACCTCTATTATGTGAATGTTGGTGCATTTAATTGTGTCCCAGAGGTCTCTTAAACTGTCCTCATTGGTTTTCATTCTGTTTTCTGTATTCTGTTCCACAGCAGTAATTTCCATCATTCTGTCTTCCAGCTCACTTATCCATGCTTCTGCCTCATTTATTCTGCTATTGATTCCTTTTTGTGTATTTTTCATTTCAACTATTGTATTGTTCAACTATTCTTTATATCTTCTAGCTCTTTGTTAAGCATTTCTTCTATCTTCTCAGTCTGTGCCCCCATTCTTTCTCCAAAATCTTGGATCATCTTTACACTCATTACTCTGAGTTCTCTTTCAGGTAATTACTTATCTCTGCTTCACTTAGTTATTCTTCTGGGGTTTTCTCTTGTTCCTTCATCTGGAACATATTCCTCTGCTGTCTCATTTTGTCTAACTTTCTGTGTGTGTGACCTCCGATGCTTGGAATGCAGGGTTGTAGGTCCTTTTGCTTCTGGTGTCTGCCTCTTGGTGGGTGAGGCTGATCTAGAAACTTGTGTAGGCTTCTTAGTAGGAAGGCCTGGTGCCTGCCCACTGGTGGGTGGAGCTGAGTCTTGTCTGTCTGTCTAGTGGGCAGAGCTGTGTCAACAGGTGTGTTTTCAGGTAGCTGTGGGCTCAGGAAGACTAGGCAGCCTGTCCCCTGTGTCACCCTCTTTGTTGTCTGCCTGAGGCGTCCCAGCACTGGCACCTAAGGGCTGTTGGGGGTGCCTCTGCCACTGGTGTCCCTGTCCCCACAATGAGCCATAGCCACACCCTGCCCCTACATCTCCCAGAGTCCCTCCAGGACCACGAGGTGCTTCTGGCCCAGGCTCCTAGGAAGTCACTGCTTTCCCCCTGGGTCCTGTGCACATGAGATTTGTGTGTACCCTCCAAGAGTAGAGTTTCTGTTTCCCCTTGTCCTGTAAACTTCCTTTGATCAAGCCCCACTGGCCTTCAAAACCAGATGCTCTGAGGGCTCCTCTACCTGATGTCAGACCCCCAGCCTGGGAAGCCTGATGGGGGCTCAGAACTCTAACTCCTGTGAGAGAACCTCTGTGATAAAATTATTTTCCAGTTTGTGGGTCACCCACCTGGAAGATATGGGATTTGATTATATCACAAATCTCTCCTACTGTCTCGTTGTGGCTGCTTCTTTGTCTTTAGATGTAAAATATCTTTTTTTTGGTAGGTTCCAATCTTTTTTGTCAATGGTTCTTCAGCAGATAATTGTGATTTTGGTGTTTTTGTGAGAGGAGGTGAGCTCAAATCCTTCTACTCCATCATTTTGTCTCAGAACCCAAAGTATACTTTTAAGGCATCAAGCATTTCTAAACATTAAAAAGGATGTTGCGTAATGATAAAGGCTTCATCAACCAATAACAAAACAAAACCTCACGTAAATATTGAACACAGCTAACCACCTTGACCTAATTAATGTGTGCACCCAACAACTGCAAAATTCCTGAACATGATAGATTCCTTGTTTATTTAAGACTTTTTCAATTCATCTCACATACTATCAAAGGAAGGCTCAAAATTCTCCAAGCTAGGCTTCAACAGTATGTGAATTGAGAATTTCCAGATGTTCAAGCTGGATTTAGAAAAGGCAGAGGAACCAGAGATCAAATTGCCAATATCCGTTGGATCATAGAAAACGCAAGAGAATTCCAGAAAAATATCTACTTCTGCTTTATTGAGTACTCCAAAACCTTTGACTGTGTGGATCACAACAAACTGTGGAAAATTCTTCAAGAGATGAGAATACCAGACCACCTGACCTGCCTCCTGAGAAATCTGTATGCAGGTCAAGAAGCAACAGTTAGAACTGGGCATATAACAACAAACTGGTTCCAAATTGGGAAAGGAGTACGTCAAGGCTGTATATTGTCACCCTGCTTCTTTTACTTATATGCAGAGTACATCATGCAAAATGCCGAGCTGGATAAGCACAAGCTGGAATCAAGATTCCTGGGAGAAATATCAATAACCTCAGATATGCAGATGACACCACCCTTATGGCAGAAAGTGAAGAGGAACTAAAGAGCCTCTTGATGAAAGTGAGAGAAGAGAGTGAAAAAGCTGGCTTAAAACTCAACATTCAAAAAATGAAGATCATGGCATCTGGTCCCATCACTTCATGGCAAATAGATGGGGAAACAACGGAAACAATGACAGATTTATTTTCTTGGGCTCCAAATCACTGCAGATGGTGACTGAAGCCATGAAATTAAAAAGATGCTCCTTGGAAGGAAAGCTATGATTAACCTAGACAGCATATTAAAAAACAGAGATACTACTTTGCCAACAAAGTTTCATTTAGTCAAATAGTTTTTTCTGTGTTGTGTATGGATGTGAGAGTTGGACTATAAAGAAAGCTGAGCACCGAAGAATTGATGCTTTTGAATTGTGGTGTTGGAGAAGACTCTTGAGAGTCCCTTGGCCTGCAAGGAGATCCAACCAGTCAATCCTAAAGGAAATCAGTCCTGAATATTCATTGGAAGGACTGATGCTGAAGCTTGAGCTCCAATACTTTGGCCACCTGATGTGAAGAACTGACTCATTTGAAAAGACCCTGATGCTGGGAAAGATTGAGGGCAGGAGGAGAAGGGGACGACAGAGGATGAAATGGTTGGATGGCATCACTGACTCGATGGACGTGTGTTTGGGCAAGTTCTGGGAGTTGGTAATGGACAGAGAACCCTGGCAGGCTGCAGTCCATGGGGTCTCAAAGAGTCGGACACGACTGAGCAACTGAACTGCATGTTTTGTTGTTTTCAGTGTAGAGGTATTACATATTTTCATTAGTTTTATTGCTAGGCATTTGATATTTGTTGATCCTATTTTATTTTCTGATTCTTGTATCTGTCTTATTTCCTAGTTGTTACTTTTTATAAATGTGCCTTTGTGACAGATAGTGTCTTCCAAGGATGGTCCCACCCCACATGTTCTTTGCAGTGTGGGGTCAACATACTGCATCGGGAAGTGAGGTCTCTATTCCCTCCCCTTGTGCCTGTAAACCTTTGTAACTTCTGGTGGTAAGCTCGGGGGCTTGGGAGTTGATCAAGGAGACAAGATCATGGGAGGCAGTAACACATAAACTTTATTTGGCAGCACTTGGACAGGATTGCATGAGAGGAAGCCCTTCAACATGTGAAAACTGACAGAACTAAGAAAAAATTAGTTCCAGTGATGGTGGCGTGAGACCACCGCCTATAAGGCAGTAGGACAAGGGGACTCCAGGGGGGTCGTGGAAATCAGAGAAGGGTTCACATGTCTAGGTGATGTCCCTCAGCAGCAATTGCTCTGTGACAACAGTGGTTTGGCAACAGGGTTATCTTACCTATGGTTAGCAGATGTTCAGTACAATTTCATGGGATATGTAAAGTAGGTAGGCTCTGATCAGCTAAAACCATGGTTTGGGACTATATTTAAAGCAGTCGATGTGTGAGGGTTTGATTTTGTCACAGGTGGACTTTTAGCTTATCATCCTAACTTCCTGTGAAGAAATAAGCAACACAGGAGCCATTATAGATGATTACTGAAGAGCTGTCTCTGGCTCATTTATAGAATACTTCTGCAATTGATAGAATACAGCAGAAGTTCCAGTTAAATCATTTAAAATTAATGATCAGCGTTTGTTTCTTTTTTTTCCAGTGTTTTTCTGTAATGAATCTGTAATACTGTTTACTGCAGAACCAAGCAGAAAACTGTGTCCCTTTCTTCCTGTCTTTCCCCTCTAGGTTCTGATTGCCTTCCTTTAAAAAAAAAATTTTGCCCCATCTGCTTTAATTGTTAGATAACAATCTTTAATTATTCCCAGCTGTGCACCATGTCAAAGTTTCTATTACTTGCCAGAGATAGTCTTCCTGGGCTCCTCTGTCCCTCTTCACTGTGGTTCTGTAGGCCCACCGAGCTGTCAGCCTGACACTGAGCTCTCTTGCATTGCATCCCACATCTTCCTCTGTTTGGGATTTACTCACTTGCTTAGTGGAATGTGTCCTACAGCAGCATCCTGGGAAAGAAAGCATGGAAGGAAAATTCTGTAAAGTCCCTTATGTGTGAAAATATCCTGTTCTGTTACACTTGGTGG
The DNA here is from genome assembly GCF_003369695.1 of Bos indicus x Bos taurus. Taxonomy (NCBI): domain Eukaryota; kingdom Metazoa; phylum Chordata; class Mammalia; order Artiodactyla; family Bovidae; genus Bos; species Bos indicus x Bos taurus. The sequence continues at coordinate 49,155,731 of NC_040078.1, read as the reverse complement.
GAAGTTCAGCTATAATAACTGAACTTAAGCTTAAGATCATTTTCCCCTAAATATTTTTTATAGCCACTGTCCTTCCATTTATAGTCACTGAATATAGTCTCAAGAATATCCTCTGCCATATCTGGCAAGTCGGAGTGTCTGAGCCTCTTGAGAGCTCTGTGAAGACAAATTAATTTTCCTCTCCTCCTTTCCTCCTCTGCACACAATAGGGTATGACTCCCCTTTCTGCGTATAAGCTTTTTCTGTGCCTCAGTGCATTATTGACTGAGTGCATTAATTTCCTCTCTCTTTTTTTCTTTGTCCCTATAGATTATAACCTTTTAAGATTACTTAGTATCATGGTAGTGGGGTCTTAGGAAGGAGAAGAGAAGCATGTTTCATCTTTGGAAGTCCATAAAGACTTTTAAGAGTCATTATATTCATTTTTTTTTTCACAAAAGTTTGCTTATTTTAGCAGTAAAGAGGATAATACATTTAAGAAAACTCAAAATGAAAAATCGGGCAGTGATTCTGTGGTGTTCTTTAGAGTATCATATTTCCAGTGATTATGTAGAGAGACCCATGATATATAACTTTTTTAGAATGTTCTGCTGACTCAGGTAAAGCTCTTTTTGCTAGTTCTTCGAATGAAAGAGCAAGCTCTGTGACCTGGTCATTCTGGTTCTTTGAAAATGCTTCTTAAAATATTAATGATCATCCTAAATTAAAAAAAATAGAGCTAGTACTTTCTAAAACTTTTTTAAAGAAAGATATATTTTTATTTTTTAATTGATAAAGGTCTCTTTGTTGTTTTAAACCTAGATAATAGTCTTCTAATTGGAGGTTGTGTGGGGAAATGGGGAAGCTCTGTTGCAGCTAAGTAACTAAGAATTGACCACACCGTGTAATGATGCTCTTCTAAAGGGGAGGAAACTCCTAATCAGTGCTACTTCTGCACCTGCCCCGTTGAAGAAATCACTGGGTAGATAGAAGCAGGGCGCATGAATCTGTGAAATCGAGGCAGGAAAGCTTTTGGTCTTAAGAAACTTGTGAATTAAAGCAGAGGTCCTCAAAATACTATCCTAGTGAAATGTGTAGTATTTGAGTATTATCATGTCTCTGCTTTTAGTTTTGGCATGGATTAATAACTTGCTGATATTTAAGGTTACTAAATGGCATCTTCTTGTCAGGGCTGTGCACTTCTGTCCATTGCTTAAGTGTCTGTCTCCCTTCTCCACCTTACTTCCCCTACCCTGCCTTTGTGAAATCAGAAGAGTGAGCTAAATGATTGGGGAAAGCACAGAGCTTCCCAGACATCAGTGTGCATACAAAGTGCCTGGAAAATGCAGATTCTGGTAGGACGGGGGTAGGATCCGAAAATTTCTATCTGTGCCTCTCAAATGATGTCCCAAGGCCACACTTTTAAGTATTGAAAGCAGATTCTGGAGTGGAGCTGTCTAGCTTTAGACTAAAGAGACCATCACAGGTAGACTTGTAGCACCTTGGAGAAGGTTCTCTGGTCCAGTGATTCTGACCACTCCAACCCCCATGCTCCTTCATTCTTAACCATTTATAGGTGTTTTATTTACTATGTATGTGTGAAAGTCACTCAGTTGTATCTGATTCTTTGCAACCCCACGGACTATACAGTCCATGGAATTCTCCAGGCCAGAATACTGGAGTGGGTAGCTGTTCCCTTCTCCAGGGGATCTTCCCATCCTAGGGATTGAACCCACGTCTCCCACACTGCAGGCAGACACTTTACCAGCTTAGTCACCAGGGAAGCCCAGTTCATGAATTCTAGTCAAGTTGCAATCTTTCTCAGGAACCGAAGATGGCGCCACAATCTTGGTCTTAAAGGGTACTTCCCACCCAGATGCTGTTATGCAAAGGAAAAGCATCTTCCTGCCCCTCTGAAAGTTTCTTGTTCTCTGACCTTATAAACTTAAAGAAGACGTGTTGCTTCGCAGATGGAGCATAGATTTCCAGTGATTTTTGAAATTCAGGCTACATTATGTCAAAAACCTTTCTTAAAGCTTTTTTAGAACCCCGTTCTAAATGTTTGTTGGATTTTGTGTGTTCAAGGTGAATTGCAATTTCTGTTACAAAACTCCTGGATTGTTATAAAGTATTTCCATTTCTGCCAGAGGTACTGTTATCTTTCAGTTGGTAATTATTTGTGCTGTATCTAATAACACATAATCACAGAATTTAAGCTAAAAACTATTGAACTTTCGAACAACTAGCTCACTTGACAAAAAGAGAGAATAGTCCTCCCAATTTTGCTTAAGTTCTCCTGAGTTTCGGCACCTTACAACAGGAAAAGTCCTAACAGACCATGTGTGATAGACCTTCCAGTGCAGCAGCCGCAGACTGAGGATCTTTGCTGCTGCTGCTGCTGCTAAGTCACTCTAGTTGTGTCCGACTCTGTGTGACCCTAGAGACGGCAGCCCACCAGGCTTCCCATCCCTGGGATTCTCCAGGCAAGAACCCTGGAGTGGGTTGCCATTTCCTTCTCCAATGTATGAAAGTGAAAAGTGAAAGTGAAGTCACTCAGTCGTGTCCGACTCTCAGTCATCCCATGGACTGCAGCCTACCAGGCTCCTCCGTCCATGGAATTTTCCAGGCAAGAGTACTGGAGTTGGGTGCCATTGCCTTCTCCGGAGGATCTTATCTAGGCTCTATGTATTCTTCTTTTGATTTAGGCTTCACAGCAGACTGAGTTCTGACATCTCTCAGGGCTCAGAAATGTCCCGTTTGAGAATAAAACTATTCCTAGTCTCTCATGGCAGTATATTAGAGATTAAGCCAATGGTTCTGAAACTTTACTGAGCATTAGATCACTTGAAAGACTTATTAAAATATAAATTTCTAAGTAAGTCTGAGGTCAGGGTTATGAATTTACTTCGCTAATAAGTTCTCAAATGATGCTCATTCTTATTCCATCACCTGCAATATGGGACCACACTTTGAGGACCATTGGATTAAATTGTGGCTAACACATTTTTTCATCATGTTCAGCAAGAGAGAGAGCATCCTGACATTCTCAGAAAGAGCCCCGAGAGTCACCCTTCCTAGACCAGGTTAGCACATGTGCCAATTTCTGCAGCCACGAGGAAGGTATGTGCTGAATGGCAAAGCCAGAATCACCTCTGTCTGCAGCTGAAAAGCAGGGGTATGGGAAAGAACTAGAGTCCCTTGAATGCGTGTGGTATGAACACTGTAACTGTCACAATGCTTCTCAGGTAACTACTGGAGAAAAATCACACATGCTACCACATCAAAACAGGTGAAAACTGCATTTGGAAATGAGTTTATTTACTATGTGGTTGAAGTTTTTCCTTTGTTTATTTGAGACAAGTCCTTAGGTTACTGCCTGTCAGCTGTAACTAAGGTAAAATATCTTTGGATTTCACAAATATTAGTCTCTTATATGTAAGTCAAACTTGGTTAATGATTTAAGATCGTAAAAACCTGTCTTCAAAGCACAAAGGTTTAGTTTACTAGCAGTTAGCTTTTCAGGACACTTTAAGGGGCCAGAATAAATAACGAAGTATGATTTGGCCCACTGGAGGGCAGCAGATCCTGGAGAACAGTCAAAAGTTTATTTTTCTGCCCCAGCACTAACTATGATGTTGATGATGTTCGGAGTAGCTCTTTAGTCTCAGCAGTAGGGACGGGTGTGGAAACCCGAGTCGTGGTTAGAATCTGCAGTGTTGAAGCTTCCCAGTCATTGCACTGTAGCCTTGTTTGGGTCTATAATGAATTCCTTCCCTGTGAACAGCCAGACATCTCATTTCTACCCAAACCAGCTTTCAGTCTACCAGTACTTACTTTAGTGGGACCACTCACATTCCTTAGATTATGAGGCCACGGGATTGCATAACGCGGTGCTAATTCCTGGCAGGGAGAGAGTAGCCAGATGCCCTCTCTGGGAGCTTGTTCTACCCTCGTGCGCTAAGCTCTTTGTCCCAGTTAGCCCCATGGGAGCAGGAATTCAAGATAACAGCCAGCACACACTTCTTTCGGGACATGCCCCCATGCCAACCTCTCTCTGCTGCAGATGCACACCCTCCTTCTCTGGTGTGAATGCCACTTCAGCACTGACACAGATTGACTATGGCAAACAACCCAACCAAACCAGCCCAATGAACCAACCACGGGTCTGATTCCCTTAATTTCTCTAAAATATCTACCTTTTTTTCCCTTCTTTCAGGCTGCCATCTTTATGAAGACGTGAAAGGTTTGTTTGGCCTGTGCTTCCTTAGAATATGGTGTTATATCCAGCATTTCATGTTTAGAATTTTACTGACAATGCTTAGAGTTCTTTAGAGCAAAAGAACAAAATGCATTTAAAATTCATGAACAGGTGGGCAGTGAGCTGGGTGTTTGCGGAGGGTCTCCTCTGTGGGACCATGTGCAGGTTGGGGTGCCCTCTGAGACCTTCTCTAGGCAGCACTATAGCTTCCCCCCTGCCCCCCCGCCCCCGCCCACCTCACAGGAAGCAAACAAGACTGTGGCTCACTGGGGTGCCAGGAGTCTCATTTTCATCTCTTCTTAGAATCCTCTTTCAATACAGTTGTGAGATCAGGACCCATCTGTTAGATTTTATTTGCATTTGAATGGAGGACTCACTTTCTGCATTCCAGACAGAGGTAGTGAAGTCAGTTCGACCCAGCTGTGTCTAACAGCCCATTGGCAAGGCCACAGGGCTCTCAACCGTGTGTGTGTGTGTGCACGCGCACGCGCGCGTGCGTGTGCACACAGTCATGTCTGACTCAGTCATGTCTGACTCTTTGCAACCCCATGGACTGTAGCTCACCAGGCTCCTCTGTCCATGGAATCTTCCAGGCAAGAATAATGGAGTGGGTTGCCATTTTCTACTTCAGGGGATCTTCCCAACTCAGGATCGAAACCATGTCTCCTGTGTCTCCTGCATTGGCAGGGGAATTCTTTACCAACTGTGCCACCTGGGATGCCCCTCAATCTAGTTTGCTTTTAATTAATTCTAGAAACCCCACTCCACTTCTCTCTCTTCCTATCTTACATTGTCCTTTTATCCAATTTTCTTTGAACAATCCAAAAATTTTTCTTCTGTTCTCCTCTCTAACCTTCATGTGCAACTCAAACTAATGCCCATGGGAAGAACTCTCTCCCATTAAGTCGGTGGTAGATGGCAGGCAATTTCCTCCCTTCCCTGGAAACTATACATCCATGCCCATTGCTGTGTGACCTGTGGTGCCTCCCACAGGGTAATGTCAGACTTTGTCATATGTCCAGCCTGGACCAATGGTACATAAGCAGAAGTGACATATTGTCACTCTGGAGCAGAAGTTTTAGGAGGCAGCTTAAGTCTCCTGCATTGGCAGGTGGGTTCTTTACCACTAGCACCACCTAGGAAGCCCTAGGAGGCAGCTTAAAGCCTGAAGACATGGCTGCCTGTTCTACCTGTTTTTTGCTTTGCCCTCTGTGAGAAAGAAACGGCCACCCACTCCAGTATTCTGGCCTGGAGAATTCCATGGACTGCATAGTCCATGGGGTTGCAAAGAGTCGGACACGACTGAGCCACATTCATTTCACTGTCCTGATCCTAAAAGGGGTTTCACCTTTGATTTGGGTCCTGGAATGAATGAGAAGACATTAAGAAGAGCTGCAGTCAATCCACAGCCACCAAACCATAAGTGTAACATAAAGATAGCATTGTCATAAGCCACTAAAAATTTCAGGGTCACTTGGTACTGCAGTAGAATCAAACAATACAAAGGCCAAACCATAAATAATAACTGGAACATGTAATAGTCATATTTCCCAGTCACCTTTATTTATATAAAAGTATATTAAATAAATTATCTCAAAATATACAAACAACAATATTACCTCTATAAATAGAAAATCCCCATATATAAAACCTTTTTTCAAATTATATAAATACATACAATGTGGACCATAAAGTCTGAAGTACCTTAAACCTTAAACTCGATATGATTTGTTGGTAGAGTAGTCTTATAAAAACATAGTTAGCTGTCAAGTGTTTCATCAACAGCGCTTGTCAGTTAAAGTGCTAAACTGTAATGCATATTAAGAATGTGCCCCAAATACAAGTCTTCTGCTTTTAACACATTCATATAAATGTTTGCTAATTGTTCAAACCACCAAAAGCACTCAAAAAGGAAAAAAAAGACCTTAAACACCATATTACAAAAAGACAGACATACGTTAGAAAGTCCACCCGATTTCCACCTTACTTTCCCACATGGTTTGATGTCAGCCTCTCAAAAGTTCTCCAAAAGTCCATGCAGGAATTTTTAAGGCATTTGTTCATTTGTTTTTCCTTAGATAATCTGGCTTCAACTTGAACGTAGAAAATATACAGTCTGAAAGCAGGATACGTGCAAAAGGTGCCTTAGTGTTAAAATAGCAATTTTAAAAACTTGGAGTTGGTTGTACCGCTCATTACATTCCAAAGTGTCTTAATGCTGATGTTGAAACCAAGATGCTAATCGCAAGAAGAGGTCAGATAAGAACTTTCTTCGAGCCCCAGGCTCTGTATGCTCCAGAACAGTCACTTGTGTTTCCATGTGTGCTACCGCCCTAAGAGCTCTTGGTCACAGTGCAGCACGAGCTCTGCAGCGTTGGCAGAAAGCTCCAAGAGCAGGATCTTTTATGCAGCGTTGAGCGGCGTGTTCTCCTTCCCACTTCGCTCTGCTCTCACCTTCCTGCACTTGTGCAGAGACACAGACAGGACGACGATGAAGATGATGATCACCAGCATCACTGTGCCAATGATGAAGAAAAGTTCTGAAAAATAAAAGGTACCAGGTCAACTCAGAGAGAGAGCCTGAATCTCATTTTTCAGTGAGCAGAACCCCAAATTACACCATCCAGCTTTTGTGTAACTCGAAATCTCTTTTCTCCACCACACATTTCTATTAGGAAAAAATCTCTCAAACCCTAGATGTTTGCAGGCAATTGACAACAATGAAAAAGCATTTAACAAACTGGATAATGCTCACAGTCTAGAAAGATACTTGTAGATGTAACTACATGTAACTGTCAATGTCAGTTAACAGGAAAGAATTTTTAAAGTGACTTTAAAATATTTAAACTGCCTCTCAGCAAGGCACTAGGTCATTATTACTATCCTCTCACTCTTCTGTTCCCTTAAAGTACTCAGAGCACCATCCCAATCAAGCCTGGAGGCAGATTCCTGGGTTCTCAGCCTCGTGCACATGTCTGAGCCTCCATGGCACTTCCAGATAAGATCCACTGCTTACCTGGCGTCTGTGCTCTGGTGTGGCACATGTGTGCACACGTGTGTGCCAGTGAGGCACACACATGTACACATGGTATATCTGCTAGCCCCAATCCCTTTGCTTCATGGGTTATGACCCTGGGGTAACAGCAGCCCATGCTAGGTGCTCACAAACGTCTATGGGGTGTTGTTGCATCTGGTTCACCAGGTGAGCTGGTGTATGAACCAGAAGTATGAAAAAACGCCCAGAGAAATCTGTGATTTGATACTAAATCCTAAACGTCTACCGTGGGCCCAGGGCTCGCTCAGCAGAGAGCTTAGCACATGCTAGGTGCTAAAAAAAAAACTAAAAAACACCTGTTAATACAAGGGAACGACACAGAAACTAAATGTCTAAAATCATGAGTATCCCCCGCCCCCCGCAAACCACAAAAAACCCAGGCAGTTTTCCCCCGAAGATAGTACATCTAGTCCTGAGGATGGAGCTAGTCCCATGGAAGGCAGCCCTGCCTCCCAGATCATGGGCAGAGCCTCACCTGTGGACAGAACTTTCTCGTGGCTAGTGCACTTGATGGGACTTTCTGGACTCTTCTGGTTCACCCTTCGTGATAGAATCACTGCTTGAACATGGAAACAATAGTTTTCGCCTTTATCCACATCAATCAAAAACCCATTAGTGTTTGTCGTGGCCTTTTTCTGTTAAAAGATAAGAGTTCTTTATTCATCCAGGCTCAGAGTGAATTCTGTTGCCTTTACTAAGTCACTGTGGTAGTAAAATCAAAGTGTTAGTCGCTCAGTTGTGTCTGAGTCTTTGCGACCCCATGGACTATAGCTCGCCAGGCTCCTCAGTCCATGGAATTCTCCAGTCAAGAATACTGGAGTGGGCAGCCATTCCTTTTTCCAGGGGATCTTTCCAGCTCAGGGATAGAACCTGGGTCTCCTGCATTGCAGGCAGATTCTTTATGGTCTGAGCCACCAGGGAAGCCCAGCCTATGCGGACACATCTGACATAAAGATTGGAAGTCAGCTGGCTCATCAAGCTCCCCCTGATAACTGCTAAGGATTTTTTTCCCCAAGGATGAAGACATCCACTTTCGATATAGTCAACCCAATATTTAGCCCCTTTAGAAGATATCTGCAAGAAAGGAAAAAAGGAAAGAAGTACTAATTGTTGAATGAAAAACAAATTCTGTCTCTGGGATCCTCAATAGAAGAAGAAATGTGGGAGCTGGTAGGAACCTTAGAGATGACTGGTCCTGCCCCTTGGCTGGGAATCTGGGTACCCGAGGCGGACCAGTGCAAAGCAGCTGGAAGTCACAGCAGTCTGCTTGTGACTTGCTTGTGAACCAAGACAGCAGTCTGCTTCCCACTCCACAACACTGCCCTGTCAACCACTTGCTTTGATGTTTGACTTGGAGAAGAAGTGAAATCAAGGATCTGCAATTTAAAACAAGTCATAAAAACAAAAGAATGCTCACCTTTCCTGTACTGGAAGCTTTCCAGTAATAAAGTGTGTAATTCAAGTCCTTGCCAAAAACATCCCGGAGGCTTAGGAATGCGCTGTTCGCTCTGACTAACGTACGTGCATCTTGTACCGTCACATTCAGTTTTGTCCCAACTTGTTCGAAACTCTGAATTGTTGGCTGTCCAAGGTTTGCTGTAACACAGAAAATGAGCTTCGTTGGGACCAAAGAGTTCTATACGAACTAGAACCCCATTGAGTTATCATGGTTAATAACCACCTAGTCATCCCTCACGAAATACCTCAAAGAACCAGCTCCCTGGCACCGGAGCTGAATCACGAGACATTCTACAGCAGAGCTGTCTAGTGGAAATGCACTGGGAGCCACAGATGTCACTTTAAATCTCCTTGTGGTCACGTTAGAAAAAGTAAAAAGGAACGAGTGAAGTGAATCTATTTCATTTAACCCAATATGGCTAAAATATTGTAACTTTAACATTTAATCAATATGAAAACTTTGAGATCTTTCTCAAAATCCAGTGTATATTTTACACATATGGCATTAGCTGACATTTCAAATGCTCAACAGCCACATGTGGTTAACCAAACAGCTGCAAAAGATTCCATATTTTAGACACAATAGAGGCTGTGGGAAAGCCCATGAAACGTTCTTGGTATCTCGAAAAATCACTTTTAACCACCAGGTCTCTTTGATGGCTCAATTAGCTCACGTGCTTTGGTTGAATAATAGTGAAATGAATCCTCATAATTCAATAGGAATTATAGGCAAGGATGTGTGTGTATGAGCACACAGAAATATAAACTATTTTCTCTCTTGCACCAAAAAAGGATTTGAAGTAGCTTACAAAAAGCTCAAGAACAGGGCTTCCCTGTTGGCTCAGTGTTAAAGAATCTGCCAGCCAATGCAGGGGACAGGGACTTGATCCCTGATCTGGGAAGATCCCACATGCCTCAGAGCAACTAAGCCCTTGCGCAGCAACTACGTGCTCTAGAGCCCAGAAACCACAGTTACTGAGGCCATGTGCCCTAGAGCCCATGCTCCACAAGAGAAGCCATCGAAATGAGAAGCCTGTGCATCACAACTAGAGAGGAGCCCATGCAGCAAGAAGACCCAGCACAGCCAAAAATAAAAATAAATAAAAATTATTTTTAAAAATCCTCAAGAACTATAAAAAGAAATCATGAGGATGCTGCCCATGGAGGGAGAATAAGTATCAATGAACCTGTAGTTACTATAGGTGGTCATGGGTGGGGTCTAAGCTCAGAACTGGGAGAGGCACCCGACTAAAAGCACTAAGGAGTTTGAAGACAGGCTCTGGCAGATGGCTCAGGGTAGGTCGTCCGATTCACCTGGGTGAGGCTGCCCCCTGTTTCTACCCTCAGAGTACACACTAAGGGGAAAGGGGGCTGCCTGTTTCTCTGCCCCCTTCTCTCCACCCCTGCCTGGAGAAGCTCCCCGTGGGGTATCAGCAGGGTAAACATAAAAACACCAATAACACAACACTTTCTTTTTTTTTTTTTTTACAACACAACACTTTCATTCTAAATCTTCTACTAGAGCCGCTGATGTCACTCTTCTCAATGTGCTACATGTTTGTTTATTTAAAATACTTAGTTCAGAACCATAGCCATGATGAAAATTCTGCATCTCCTACTTGGCAGGAATCCTTTGTACTCCCTTAGCAAAGGCTAGGGAGAAAAGCATTCTGTTTTCAAGACCAGCATGAAGGAAGCAGGATGGGAGCTGGCCTGGCAAGTGCCAGCACATCACAGGACTCAAATCCTGGTCAAGCAAGGAAAAAGGTCAGCAGCCCAATGATGGGATGGGAGGGAAACCGAACTTGCCCCATGGATTTGTAACCTTCTGTGAAAAACCCTAATTGGGACTTCTGGTCTGATGATGGGACACAAAATTCAGAAGATGTATAAAATCTCCTAAATATTGGGTCAGTCAAAAATTTCATTTGGGCTTTTCCATAAGATCTTATGGAACTTTTTGGTCACCAATATATATGGGGAAATACTGGAACTGCCAGCCTTTGTGAATTTCCTACTCTCTGCCCCCTATCCAGCCAGTTACTGGTAGGGTCTGGGGACAGACTGGTGGAGAAAGCTACTTGATGACATTTTTATCAACTCCAAAGTTCACGTCCCATGAGCCTCCTACCACATCCAGAATGAGCGAAGAGGGCTGTGGCACGTACTACTTTCTGAGAAAACAAGATGTGTTTATGGATAAACTTTTTTTTAATGTAATCATTCCTAAGGGTCACAAGCTCACAGAATATTTAGAAGTTTATGAAAACAAGAATGAACAGTTACTACAAATTGAGCTACTTACTCTCTAGGTAGGGTTTGAACTCCGGGGAGTTGGTAAACGGAGGCTCCACTGTGGAACTGCTAGTGTCTGCGGGGTAGGAAAGGACTCTCGCCAAATATGTCTCGCTCACATTTTTCACAATCTCATCAGTGACATCACACTCCGTGTTTGTTGTGTAAAAGCATTTGTTTTTCCAGTTTCCTAATCTAGGGCTGAGGAAAGGAAGGAAGAGAAATGGAACATTGTGATTTGCATCCAACAAGGTAACTGTTTTCTGGCTGGGGTGCTGTGTTCCAACACTGACTTCCACAAGCAATCCTGAGGAGGTCTTTGCTACACTGAGCACTTCAGGTCCTCTCAGCAACCTTTGGTGGTGGGCGGTGGGGGGGGGCGCTCTGTAATTGTCTTTGTTCTTACAGATAAGGCCACTGAGGCAAAGGGAGGTTGGATGACCAGCACAAAGTCACACAGCTGGATTTTTGAGCCAGACAGCAGTTTGACTACTGGGTCTGTGCTCTGAATCATTTTTTTAAATACCTTTCTTAAACTATAGATGATTTGTCATGACTATGTGGGAGAAGTGACAATTTTCCATCAAGACTCAATTATTTACTAGTCTACTTATTATATCATTATATTCTGTTTATCACATTCTGTTCTATGTTGAATATAGTCAATGCAGTCATAGAGTCTATATAATAATACATTCTATTCTATTACATTCTATTGTGACCATTATTGGTGTGGTTACTTAACAGTTATTAAAACTACCATAAGCCAGGCGCTCTACTGGACCCTTAAACATGTTACTTCGTTTGGTATTAATCCTTTCAAGAAAGTACTGGATCTTTCTCACATATGAGGATACTGAAGCTCAGAGCTGCTAGGTAACTTGTATAAGGTCTTACAGCTTATGAGATGAGAGCTGGGTCTGTCCCTCTCATTATACGATCAGTACTTGCCTCCCTCACTTTCACAGGATGAGCCATCAAAAATTATAGAGTAACAATACAGGTAGTGTCTGTCAAAGTCTGAGACTGGGACAGATCTAAGTCTGTCTCTTAAGACAGATTTTTCTTTTGTAAGATCATAGAACAGAAAATGATTTAAAGCACTAAAATGAAAATGAAATTATCCTGAAATGATATAAAGAACTTCTATGAAAAAAGTGAAACTATTCTACAGAACTGAAACAATTAAAATGTCAGTGCCACTTGATGCACGCACAAGTGTCCCACGCAAGTTGACAGCTGCTCTGCTGTTTCCCATCATCAACCCCCAGAGTGTCCTGCCCATCATTCCAGGCCACACTGCAATCCCACCGTCTACAGGCAACTCCAGATCTCCTTGCTCAGAACTGATCTCTCCCTTCCCTGGCCCCAGCACGGATATCTCATTAAAGCACTTAAGTGAGCCTGGTACTTCCACGCCCTTGTGCTCCTCCATCAAACAGTGGGGCTTTAGGGCTTGCACATGGCCAGGATTTGTGGAGCATTAGATGGTTTACATTTAGAGGCTGAACTGGGGAGGAAACGAGCTGCCATAGGGATTTAACTGTCTAGATCCAGGCATAAGAACCATAAATAAGAATCTTTTAAAAGTCTGAACTAAATAACCAGGCTAAGAGGGTGTGGATAAACACACTCTTATTCCTTAAATTCACAAACTAAGATTAAGACAGAAATATGTTTACATACTCTTAGATTTCTCTACTTTTCTGTGATAAAAGTAGAGATGCAGCCTTAATTCCAGAATGACCAGAATGCATTTTTTAAAACTGCATCATTTCTATTTTAAAAAGTGAACAAGAACCTGATGATTCTTCTCCACTGCTATGGCAAACAAGTTGTTCAGATAACAGGAGAAACACTTCTGGGCGCTGTGGCTACATTCCATCTGAGAGATAGCATCTGTGGTTCCTTCAGTTCACAGGAGGAACCACAGACCTCTGGAAAAATTTAGCACAGGTAATAATTACCAAAAGTGATAGAGCTTTTAAGTACTGCAAACCGGTTGGGAAGGGGCAATTCTGCAGTCAGTTCCTCTGACTGCTATTATCAGCATTAACACTATAAACGCCTCCAAGGTTCCTCTGGGTATTGCAAAATCTCCTGATTTGGAAATAATAAAAGTCCCGCCTGAACTAAAAAATCCCAACATAATTCAGACCCACCAATTAAGGAGCAGGTTATTTTCTACAAGCTCTGGAAGTTCCAATTTAGAATTTTTGGAACCAGTATTTCAGGGGATGGTTGGGTGGTAAGGCTTGAGCCAGTAACACTTGGCGACTGAAAACTGTTTCCAAAAGGGAAAAATGCAGTTGGAGCTCCGGGCACAGCTGTGGCTCCCTGTGTCTGGGGACAAGCTGGTGGTGGGGCGGCTGGCTCTGGAGGAGCCAGGTGCTTTCTCTAGGGAGGACGACCGGGAGGGAGAAAGGCGCACTGAGGGGACCAGTGGGAAAGGCTCTCTTTCCTCCTTCCGGCTCTGGAGTCTCACATGAGACTCACGCAACCCACTGAGAAGGTGGGGGTGCGTGCTGCTCCGTAGGCCTTGCTTCCTGACCCTGCTGTGCGCACTCCAAGGTAAGTCCCTTACCTTTCCAGGGCCGGTTTCCTCGTCTATAACATGACTACTATGGTCCCTTTACCTAGGAATCCCATTTACCCGTGGGCTGGTAATGGAAGAGTGTGGGTCTCCGGCAGGGTGTTGGAACCACTCACAGTTCCTCTAGCACACAGGAGAGACGGCCGGCTGGGCCAGAACCAGCCCCACCCAGGGCCTGCGGGCGCCCCCAAGCTGCAGCTCTGCGCTAGGTTGTTTGCACACAGAGGCCATGTCCGCTTAAATAATAGCAGCCTTGCAGCTGAGAACTTGATTTGACACGCTTACATAACAGTAGCTTTGCAGTCTGAGAACTTAGAATTGACAAAGTCTAAATGTTTAAAACTCTGGTAAATCAGAAATATGTTTTCTCACGTTCACCAAACTTAAGATTCAATATATTTAGGAGGTAAGCATCCTTCCTAAAATCTTCTTTTCACTACCCAGAAACAAAGTGTCTACTAAGGTAAACTTCAGCCCTGCCTGCATTTGTGGAATTAGTAACTTTCATCGAGTGGAATCTGATTTGACAAGTTTGGCCATAATTGTAATTATTACCTCGACTTCTAAATTCCTCTCAATCTTTCTTTGTATATATACAAGCATGTATGCATGCACACACAAATTTTCTTCCCTGTTGGCTTGGCAATAGTTGTCATGAAGTTGATGTTGGAAAAAAAAAAAAGAACATCCGCCTAAAAGACCCACTCCATACTTAAGAGCTGCATTTCAAATGCTATAAAAGACTTGGCACAAGTTAAAACAGCAAAAAACCTTTAATTTTAGTCAGCGACATGACTGTACCTTCTATGAGTCTTAGTTACCATAGCTGCTGTCCTCTACTTAATAAGATCTCTACCAAGCCTCCTAGAACATTTCAGAAACAAAAAACTTGCTAAAACCAAAAACTTGATGGTGTATTCCTTCCCTGCTCAGTGAGTCACGGATTTGACCTCCTCCAAGATCATGTATGCAACGGAATATTGAATCACGAATCCAAAGATTAATGAATCAAACACTGCTTAAGGGCAACGTATGCGTCCGAACTCCTCCCTACCTCTTCTCTAACATGTTAGATCCAGCTGGCAGTCTAGACAGCACGGAAAAGGCTGTGTGTACTTAGAGAAATGAGGTATCACTGATCCACGACCACATCTATCAGTGCCACCATGGCTTGCTCAAGAAAGTTTACATCTCCACAGCTTATACTCACAAATTTCCCCAATCATCTCCGAAAACAAAACATTCTATCAGTTTAAGGTCTGTCAGTGTTACAGACTTGATGAGTATGACTCAGGCCAGCAAATTACCATGCTGCTACTGCTGCTAAGTCGCTTCAGTCATGTCCGACTCTGTGCGACCCTATGGACTGCAGCCTACCAGGCTTCTCTGTCCATGGGATTCTCCAGGCAAGAACACTGGAGTGGGTTGCCATTTCTTTCTCCAAGAAATTATCGTGAATGCCCTCTTATTCTTTGTTATCTGTTAAATAATTTCATCCATCAACCAGCTTTAAAGACATCTGTATTCAGCACAGGAAAGTGGAAACAACAAAAATCTTATTTTTCTTTTTTTGGTACCTAGCTTACCTTATCTGAACAGTGTAGACATGATTGATGGGTTTGGGTTCCCACTCCAAAATGGTCTTGAAATTAGTTGACTTCCAAGTTATATTATATGCTACCACTACATCTGTAGTGCCTTTAAACAACAGAGAAACAGTTATTAATGTTTACATGAACTTCTCAGCATACAATTTTATGTTAATGGTATAAAACATTCCCACTCCGTAACATCATCATAAACCTCACATTAATATTTTCCTAACCACAAAAGCTTTAACTCAATTATCATAAGAAAAAAAATCAGCAATATTTTCCTAAACCCAGAGTTTCCTCATGGCAAGACGACCTGGTGATCTAAGGAAACACACAAGGATCTTGAAGTCCTTGTTTGAAATTATTCATGGGGAAAGCCCTGTGAGAACGACCGAAGCACAGCTCAGGAGCCTTCAGTGGCCCAGGGTATCCACGGACCAACTGGAGAAGGGGGAAGGGCAGGATTCCAGGTTTAACTTAGCAGGGAAAGCCGGCTAGGATGGGTTTCTGTAAAATATGTTAAAGGGCAAAGCCCACACGTGTCAGAAAAGTTAGGACTGCATCCAATAAAAAAAAACAAATCTTGACTTTTTTCACTTTTATCTAATCCCCATGAATAATTTCAGTCACTATACTGAAACTTCCACAGACACCCAGGCAGACAATAAGCATGTACACTGTCGGCTGTATTCGGTTAGGATACCTTATTGTTAAGGTCTTCTTTGCCAGTTCTCAGGTTAGTCTGCCTGCGTCTCACATAGAACAGGCTTACAGGGCATGCAAAATGTGGCGCCTGCTCCAATCCAAGCGACATTTTGGAAGGACTGACTAACCCAATCTAAAACACTGACGATCAAGAGAAGACCGAGAGCCGTTTCTCATTAAGGAAAGTTCACATACAATGAAGGATAACATTCAAACATTGCCTGTCGACCCCTGCAGGTGCGGAGCCTTGTCCCATCACTTTCAAGGTGTCGGCTCCCTGGGAAACTAAAGCGAGATTCCCAAAGGCACTTAGGCAACAATGGATCCCCAGAGCAAGCATCTCGAGCATAAGGGGCGGCGGGTCCCTGGCGAGCCGCACCTCGGGGCGGGGAGAGCCCGCGGTCAGCCAGACCTGTCTTCCCTCCTCCCGGTGGCTCGCCCCAGGGCTCTGCGAGGCGGGTGCCACTCACCGGCGACTCCGGCCCCCTGGATGAGGACTAAGCCGAATAGAAGAGCCCGAGCGACTGCGGCCTGGGGGCAGGGCACCCGGGGCCCGTTGGGGGTCGCCATGTCCCGGAGCTGACGGCGAGGTCTCAAAAATTCCGCTGAGCCCCGGAGGCTGGAGAGGTGAGGATGCTGCGAGGTTGGGCTGGAGGCACCTGGGGCTGCGGGATGAACCGGGAGGGATGCGGGGAGCCCAGAGTTTGTGGGAGCTCGTCCCCGCCGCGCTTTAAAGAGCGGAGCTCACGTTTGCGCCTCCGCCTGCGCTGAGTCCGCCCCCACCTCTCCTCCTGACTCCCCGCCCTCGGCCCGCCTTCGTCGCCTCGGGGGCGGCCCTCAGCGAGTCCACACCCCGCCCCGCCTCCTGCGAGTAGGAAACTCCGGGACCCTGCAAGGACTGATTCACCCGTGATTCAACCCGTCGCCGAGCGTGAGTGTCCTTCGGCTGCTGGCCGGTCCAGGTGCTGAGGGCAACCAGGGTCCCAGCTGCTCAGATCCCCTGACGCCCCAGCTTCCTGACCCCGGGATCACCTATCCAGATGTCCTGCCTGAGTGTGCGGCAGGTCTGTGGGGAAGGAATAAAGGGAGGTTGGATGGAGTTTGGGGAGGAAGAGAGGGATTCCCTCCCTTCCATTTGGCGACGCAATGTCCAGGCCGGTGGGAGCGCAGCACCTACCAAGGTTAATAGAAAGTACTGGCCGGGGGCTCCTCTCTGGCCCCAGAGAGCATTTCTGGGGCGCTTTGCCCACGTCGGGCGAGCTTAGAATCTGCAGCCAAGTAACAGCATGACGAGGAGCAGAGCCTTCTGCCAGCATCGGCAATTTCGTTGTTCGCACCCAAGGCAATGATACCTGGCCTGCCCACCACCCGGGGCCCTTAGCCTAGGTGTCTTCTATGAGGTGCTGCCAATGCAAGTGTTGCGACCGGTCCGAAGGTCAGTCAGTCCAGGCACAACGCAGACCAATTCGTGTTAGTGAACGAGGAAGGACTCTCTTAAATCTGGCAGTTTGCCTCTGGGAGAATTCCGGCGTGACATATGCCGCCTTGTGGTTCCCGAAAGGATTGTTCTCACGTTGAAGAAGACATTTGTGGGATTGAGTTAGTTCCGCTCAAATTAAAGAAACCATTAAATGAAAATTTTTAATGTAATCAGTCAAGCTTTCTGATTTTTCTGGCTTCCTCTTCTGAGCTTTGCTGTAAAGTTATAAGGCAGGAGAAGGTTAACTCTTATTCCGCTGAGTGGCTCTGTACGGGGTCTTGTCAAACTATTGCCATCAATCATTACTGTTACTCTGTAGTTGCCTCCGAGACAGACTGCAGAGTTTTTAGGAGAATAGAGTCTGTTTTCTCTCCTCTCCCATTTTCCTCCCCGCCAGGGAAATTAGCCCTTCATTTTAGTGCACACTGTATACACATTTTCATATAGCCTCTTGAAGCACAGCATTAAACTCACTTTAAAAGACATACAACTTTGCAAAATTTAATTTTCTCCTATCCTTGAACTGAAATAGCACGTCCAGGTTTAGCAGAGTCCTTCCTTCCTAGAAACTGAAAGCTGCACTTGCTGGTTTCCTCTTTGAGCTCTCTTCCAACTCTAAAACCCACAAAGCTTATATTTGCAAAACCAAGCCATGCAAGTCTCCTTTTTGCAGTCTTTGGCCTGAGGCATTTTTCCTAACAGATCTTTGGCCACCTGGGTTGTGATTCTTTGAAAACAGCTGGGAGAAAATGTTGCACTTCAACCTAATGCCTTACAACAGTGGTCCCCACCTCCAGGGTCTCATGCCTGATGATCTGAGGTGGAGCTGATGTAATAATAGTAGAAATAAAATGCACAATAAATGCAATGTGCTTGAGTCATCCCGAAAGCACCTACGACCCCAATCAGCGGAAAATTGTCCTCCACAAAATCATCCCCTGGTGCCTAAAAGGCTGGGGACCACTGCCATACAAGATGCAAGGAATTGTTGCTCTGTCTGCACTGTAATTGTATTTGGAGTTGTATTTGGATTGTATTTGGAGCCACCGACTCTCCTGAAATCATGAAAGGCTTTAAACAATGTCAAGATCAGCAATTCGATAAGAAAAATTATGTTCAATGTTATATTGTGATACAAAAGTTGCCATAAAGGTTGGTAAATTAGATGAATATATATTTTGCATATTCACTAAAGTTACTAGGCAGGGAAGAAGAATTTGTTGGGTGTTAGCATGGGTTTTTGAGTGAATATAGAATGACATTTTCTAAGATTCAGAAAATGCTAAAAAAATTTACCATTTTCAAGAAGAAGAGGAAGAAAACTGGCTATGGTAAATTAACATTGCATAGTAAAGTTTTTTTCCTGGTTGATCAGCCTGTGGCCAAATGATTTCCAATGCTGCTCTACACAAAGTACATTCCTAAAATTTCACTGTTGATAATTTTTGCACAGAGACAAATTATTAAAACAATATTTTTATCCCCTTCAATAAAGTGGAGCTCAGCAGTTACAAAAGTTTTCTCCTATATGATACACCTAGGAAATTCAGAAGTTAGAAAAGTTCCTAAGCTATAATGATAGTCAGGCTGGCCTGACCAATCCACTTATTTGAGGTTTAGGGGGGGACCTCACAGACATGCATTCACAGACGAAGATCCCGTGCTTAGCTGGCCTGCGTGAACCTACTTGTGTCATCTCACAATGCAGATCTGCTCTCTGACCCCAGGAGCTTTCTTTCCACAACCACACTTCCTTCTCTCAAAGCATGGAAGTGAGATTAGGTCGTAAACTAAGGCTCACTTTATTTTATTCATCCATAGGCATCCAATAATGCTCTGCAGTTGGCGTATAAAATATTTGCAGTTTAGGGACCTCATTGTTCTCCAGCAGGAATATTCTGATGGTTTCTCCTTCAAACACACATGCGTGGAGTTAAGTAGAAGAGGTTGCATTTCCTTTGCATAACCAGTGATGAAATGTGGGCAATGAGTCTAAGAGTGGCTGGGGTAATGTTCAGTGCTTCCTCTGTACTTTTATGGCACTTCCCACTGATTTCACAGACCTAATTTCATCAAATATTTTACTTGCTTTCATCTTGTGTTTGTTGTCTGTCTTTCCCATTACAATCCCTTGGGGGAATAAGGACTAGGTTTTTTCTTTACATTTCTCATACAATTTTAATCACGTGGTAGGCTTTTAATATGTTTTGAATCAATAAACACTTTTTGAAACCACTCATTCAGCCAGATATTTTCACTGGCATTCTAGAGATGAAATTTGTCATTGAAATTTTTCTGTCTACTGGCCTGCAGTGGATATTCCATATGAACTCAACTTGGTAAGAAAATACAAATCAACCATGTGTTGTAAAGCATCACTTTACAGTGAGCTCCAGCGATCTAACTAATGAGTAATGGTCCTTGCTACAGCCAGAAAAGCTAATCAGGAGAACCAGCTGAAGACCAGAAAGCAAATGCAAAATTTGTGAACTGGTTTTCATTTTCAGTTTCCTACAAGATTTGATACTGGAGTGATTCAGAAGATTTTCAGTCATCTGATAGCTTTTCTTGCATAGAAAGGCTTAATAATTCCTTTGAATAAATTGCACAAAATGTATCTCTCCTGGAAAAGGATCAGTTCAGTTCAGTCGCTCAGTCGTGTCCGACTCTTTGCGACCCCATGAATCGCAGCACGCCAGGCCTCCCTGTCCATCACCAACTCCCGGAGTTCACTCAGACTCACATCCATCGAGTCAGTGATGCCATCCAGCCATCTCATCCTCTGTCATCCCCTTCTCCTCCTGCCCCCCAATCCCTCCCAGCATCAGAGTCTTTTCCAATGAGTCAACTCTTCGCATGAGGTGGCCAAAGTACTGGAGTTTCAGCTTCAGCATCATTCCCTCCAAAGAAATCCCAGGGCTGATCTCCTTCAGAATGGACTGGTTGGATCTCCTTGCAGTCCAAGGGACTCTCAAGAGTGTTCTCCAACACCACAGTTCAAAAGCATCAATTCTTCGGCGCTCAGCCTTCTTCACAGTCCAACTCTCACATCCATACATGACCACAGGAAAAACCATAGCCTTGACTAGACGAACCTTTGTTGGCAAAGTAATGTCTCTGCTTTTGAATATGCTATCTAGGTTGGTCATAACTTTCCTTCCAAGGAGTAAGCGTCTTTTAATTTCATGGCTGCAGTCACCATCTGCAGTGATTTTGGAGCCCCCCAAAATAAAGTCTGACACTGTTTCCACTGTTTCCCCATCTATTTCCCATGAAGTGATGGGACCGGATGCAAAAGGATAGGTTAAACTTTATGACAGAAGATGAAATTGAGAGTAATTTGTGTGAAACTATTATATTCATATGAAATAGTGAAAAGAGCAATAAAACCATTTGGCCCAAAATTCAGGTAAAAGGCAAAATAGGAAAAAGACCAAAGGGAATAAGAGTGGGAACACAGAGTTCTGGGGGGAAAAAAACTGTGACTTAGCAGAACCTAAAAAACATCTGGCAGGGAATAGTCATGGAAAAACTGACAGTCATGATTTTGCATTTTGTGAAAATATATACTAGCCCAACAGTTAACATTTAGACAGAAAGTAAATAGTTGACAGCCCATACAATGGAATATATTATCCTGGTCATTCAAAAATACATCTATTAGCTTACCTTACAAGCAACTTTACCAAATACATTCTCCCATAGCACCAGTATTCTGAAAAGCATAATCTTAGAGAAAAAGCTTCCAGTTCAAACCTTGGACTAGATTATTTTTTCAGCACACAACTCTCTTTATAAGCTTAAGGCTTATCAAACTACCTGCCATATTTCATTTTGAGAAACAGTAAATATTCATCATACATTCTCTACATACCATGTTGATAAAATAAATCATAAATGTAAATAGTGGATATTCTTTTAGTAACAAAAAGTCATTTAAAATGTAAACCTTTAACATGTTCTTCTTAATATGACACAGATGATTTAACAGGTTTTATATAGTATCATTTCATGGCAGCATCCCTTAATTCCCCACTTCTGTAAGTCCTTATACCTGACCGTGTGGCTGCACCCTGCGGGCCTGTAAGCCTTGCAGTTGCCCAGCCTGGCGATGCAGACTGATGAAAAAGCCGGGAGACAGTGACAGACACATTAATGGTTTAATGGATGGGGGAATCTTACACGAAGGGTCCTGGAGAGACACCCCACCATGTTCGGCAAACAGTGAGCAGGAAATGGCAGCATTTCCTGTGGGAGGAGGAGGCTACTATTTACAGGGGAAATTGACATCAGGTTGTCTCATCAGTTTCCAGGGACTAATTAAGCCCTATAATTCGGAGGACTGGATAGTCCTGTGGTAAGGCAGGTGCTGGGGGCTTCTCAGGTGGCGCTAGTGGTAAAGAACCCACCTGCCAATGTAGAAGATAGTGAGAGAGGTGGGTTCAATCCCTGGCTCAGGAAGTTCCCCTGGAGGAGGGCATGGCAACCCACTCCAGTATTCTTGCCTGGAGAATTCCATGGACAGAAGAGCCTGGCAGGCTACAGTCCATGGGGTGGCAAAGAGTTGGGCACGACTGAAGTGACTTAGCATGCACACAAGCAAGTGCTGATCAAGCAGAGGATGTACCAAGAGCAAGAGACCTGCCATCCTGAGTGGCCTGGCCTTACAGTAACAGATGCACTAACCTGAGGAATAGAAAATCTAGTCAGTCAATAAATGCTTGAGTGTCTTACCTGATGCTGAGTTCCCTGCTAGACTTTGGGTATAAAACAAAAATAATCTTTCTCCTGTTATATAAAAATCACTCCTGTATAATGGCTTTGTATGGTTTTCTGTCAGCATTTTGGATTGGATATGAAAAACCTTAATTATGTTATTTATTAACAAATTTCCTTTCATGCAAATTTTTAAAAAAATAAGCTTTAGGTATATCATAGTCAGTCGTTCAAACAGGTGTCTTTAACTCAGAAAATTAGCTGTGGGCTTGAATGAAGTACATATACTTTATCAGGTTGGATGTATTGATGAACTCTCAAAGTTTTGTATGTGGAAGAAAATGAATTGCAATCCAGAAAGGCAATTCTATTAAAAAGGTAAGTCTAATAGTAAAAAATAATTAGATGTGGATTTCCTCAGATGAAAAATGCAAAAAAAAAATTTTGAAATAACCACCTCAGATGAAATATTTTTTTAAATAATGAAATAACCAGTTTAAAATCATTTGCATAGCAAGATTCATTTTTAAAAAATAATTCATTTGCGGACATTTTAGAAAATAGTATAGGTGACAGATGCTCCAAAATTTTAGTCCATACCTCATCCAATCTCTTAGAGAAGGAAATGGCAACCTACTCCAGTATTCTTGCCTAGAGAATCCTGTGGACAGAGGAGCCTAGTGGGTTGCTGTCCATGGGGTTGCACAGAGTTGGACACAACTGAAGCGACTTAGCATGCATGTATGCACTGGAGAAGGAAATGGCAACCCACTCCAGTATTCTTGCCTGAAGAGTCCCAGGGACAGAGGAGCCTGGTGGGCTGCTGTCTATGTGGTCGCATAGAGTCGGACATGACTGAAGGGACTTAGCAGAAGCAGCAGCATCCAATCTCTTGCTGACTTTAGTGAATAATGCTCCATCCTCTTCTATCAATTCCTCTTGCAAAACAGAGCTTTCAAGTTGGGAAGTAATTCCTGAATTAGCCAAATTATTTCTACATTGGGAGCATGTTTATAATGTTTGGCTAGTTCTGATTGCCTTCCTAAACCATCACCCTTTAAGTTACAATGTTTCAGCAACTCACAGTTCTAAATCCCTTAGGTGAAAAGTGTGGCCGGAAGCTAGGACAATGGCTCGTGGGCAGCTTTGTGGGTTCTGCTGAGAAGCCTGGACCTGATTCAGCAGACAGAACCTCAGGACGCTTACTCCCCTGGTCACCCTGTGCCAGAAGAATTGAGTCAGGGGGCCACATCAGGAAGCTAAGCCCCTAACCCAAGTGGTGGCTGAGGACTAGGAAGGAAGGGCAGCTGTAGGAATCAGTGTGAAGGAAGAAACTTCAGTGCCTGATTGTGGGTAGGGGCATGAAGGAGAGAGAGGAGGAAGGTCTTAGGGGAGAGAAACGTGGCACCACAGGTTAAGATAGAGTCTGGGAGTTGTTGGCTCAGCAATGAAGAGCTTTACACAAGTTGAAGTTGGGGGTTGGGCAGTGACGTCCAGGAAAAATGCCATGCATGGAGAGTTGGAAATGAGGTACAGGCTTGTGAAGAGATAGAGGTTAGGGATAGAAATTAGGGACCATTTGCTTAGGAGTTTGGTCAAAGCTGTAAAAGTGGACAAGGTCTTGAAGGAGGGTCTATGGTGACAGCAAACCACTTGGCCAGCAGCAGCACCCTGCTCCATCTAGCTCATGTTACAGGGGAATCCACAGGCTTATGAGTCTTGGAAGCAGAAACGAGAGTCTCTAAGACTGTGTCTCTCTCTTGCTCTTGTCTATTCTGTCTCCCATCTCCCACTTGTCAGTTGGTCTCCATTTGTTTCTGCGGGGGAACTCCATGTGGTAGGACCTGGTTGCTGCCAGGGTGACATCCTTTCAGCTTCATCACACCAGGGTCCAGCCATTATGACCGGGAAGGACTTTGTCCCTGCTTGAGGCACATGTCTGCTCCTTGGACCAAGCACTGTTGCCAGAGGAGTACAAGTCTGGCCGCACGTCCACTCCTGGGGTCAAGGGGTGGGTCTGCTTCAAGAGGGAGCAGGCTGATAATGTTAGTGATCTGACAGCAACAATGGCTACCACTAGGCTTAGGACTGAGACTGGGAGGTGATCATGCTATTTTGCTGGGGAGGCTGATGACCTGCGAGCAAGGGGAGATATAAAAGTTTCCAGTGGAATGCAAGAGGACAGGTGGGACCCTAACACTAAAGGAGGAGAGTTTTCGTAAGAAAGAAGAGGCCATGGCAGCTGAGAGTGAACAGAAAACCAGTAAGGTATGTAATTTTAATGGTATGAAAAGATCCAACTCCTGAGAATAACTTGGCTACCAATCTTGTCAAGTCTCTCACTTCTGGATTAAAGCAAGAAAGGCCTCCACAGTTGAACAGGGGGAGAGACGGGAGAGACGCATTAGGCATATTTGTCATTCACATCAATTCAACAAACATTTATCACCCCCATACCCTATGTGTTAGGAGGCTTCCCTAGAGGCACACTTAGTTGGTAAAGAATCCACCTGTAATGCAGGAGACCTGGCTTGATCCCTGGGCTAGGTAGATCCCCTGGAGAAATAAATGGCTACCCACTCCAGTATTCTTCCCCAGAAAATCCCATGGGCGAGGGGCCGTGGGATCGCAAGAGTCAGACATGACCTAGTGATTAAACCACCACCACCACCCTGTATGCTAGGCATGATGTTAGGTGCTGGGGTCACAAAAATGAAGGAGATTTGCTCTGAAGATTAGGAAATAAAGGACAACATGAGACATACAATACAGCACAGTAAGTGCCGTATCCATTAGTTCCTTGAATGTTTATTGAGCACCTACTATGTATCTGGCCTATGCTGGGCACCAGGGGAGCTGGGTCTGTTCAAGACACAGCCTTCCATCTGGTCGGCAGTCAGAATCCCATACTTAACCTCTTGCGCTGTCACTGACCTGTATTGAGGTTATGAGG
The DNA here is from genome assembly GCF_003369695.1 of Bos indicus x Bos taurus. NCBI lineage: Eukaryota > Metazoa > Chordata > Mammalia > Artiodactyla > Bovidae > Bos > Bos indicus x Bos taurus. The sequence continues at coordinate 49,130,644 of NC_040078.1, read as the reverse complement.
ATGCTGTTCTCTTCTGCCTTGGTCTAAGCATCATGCAGGTGGGAACATATCTGCCTTGCTCCCTCATTGAAGGCCAGGACCTCCAACGCTTAGACGCACCTATCAAATATTTGCCAGATGAATGGACAACACACTAGACATAGCTCTGACATGATGTCACTTTCTGAGAATCCAGGAAATCTGCAAACTAACTTTGTTCCCTTTATATTTAGCCTTTTATTTCTTCTTAGGTAATGTCATGGTGCCAGTGGAGAAGCAACTGAGTATTTGGAAATATTCAGTGGCCCTTATCAGCCATCTACTTCTGTTATTTGGAACTAGTAAAAATGTCTGTAAAATATCATTCTAGCATCCTCTAGGTATTAGCTTATTTAATCCTCACAACAACCCTGTAAGAGGTAGGTAGAATTTTATAACTTGAGTTAACTCAAAGCCCAGAGAGGTTTAGGAATGTGTCCATGGTTATGCAGCTGACGAGAGGCAGAGCTGGGACTTGAACACAGGCAGTTGAGCTACAGGATATGTGCTGCCCTCACCAGGGACAGCACTGAAATGTGCACATGGCCCATGAAAGCTCTGTGGAGAACACTTCTTGGATTCAAGTCCTTTTTTCTTTTTTCCTCAATATTTTCTACCTGTGAAAGCTGACCCTCTCTGAGGTTCCAGGCTTAAAAAAAGTTGGGTGGCGGGGGGGGGCGCGGATTTCCCAAAGGAAGTCAAGCCAAAATCTGGCCTTCTTTGAGAATAAAGGGCTTCTTTTGCTTTATCTCCAACTCACTTTGTCTTTAATGTTTTTCCACATTCAGATATTTTTTTTCCTCTCTAGACCAGTAAAAAAAGAGACTGTACCTTAAAATGGCTTATTTTGCCCTGACAGCATGAATTTAAATGTTCCTCAGCATTTCTGGTGCCAATTAAGAAACATAGGTCATGATTATGATGAATAAATTAAGAGTTTGGGTCAGGAGGCTCCTTCTGACCTACTTTTTGCTTATGGCATAATGGAGCTAATGTGTTTGTTTAATCCATATCACCTCCACTTATCTGCCTTCTACATGCCTTTTCTCATTTACAAATTCATGTCATCGTGATGCAAATACCCAGGCTCAAGACGGAGCTTGTTTGAGTCACCTGTATTTCCACATGTCTCTATCTGATGATGCCTCTTTACTTGAGAGCCCCGGAGGGCTTCTACAGCTCCATTCCCACCGTGGGGTACAGGGGCTGCCTCCACTATGGAACTGACTCCTCCATGGGGTGTCACTTCCCCAAATGCAGTCCAGGTTGCTTCATAGCAACCTTGCGTGTCCAAGCCTGCCTCTGGGAGCAGGTCATGAGACACCAGTGCCTGGATGTCCAGGCCTTCCTTGCTTATTGAAGTCATTAGCTTTGTGCCCTGCCTATGTGGTCACTTCTGCATCACCTTTAAAGCTGCCTAGAAAAATGTTGATGGTGCCTGAGAACCCCTAACTGAGGCTGATCCTAGGGGAAAAAAATCACCTTGGGTTCTCTTCCTTTCATCAGAAACGTGATTACCCCTTAGGAATAAGGTTCCAATCATCATTAAGGGCAGCCAGAAGAGAAAAACCCCACAGGGGCAACCGGAGTTGAATGAGCTAGTGTGTGTGATGTCAGGGAGCTGTGGGGTCAGATGGAGAGAATTTTCTTTTGATAATGGAGGAGTTTGGAGTTGTCTGTACAGACACAAATCACAAGTTCTTACCAGCTGCACTCACATACCCACACGGAAAGGAGTGCCTTGTCCCTGTACCTGAGAAAGTCACTTTGCCTCCATCTACACAGGGTAGAAATGTCATGCTATAACTGGAGACATTACTCCAGTTCTGCCAGGCAGTACTCATAGACTCTGATTCCCAGCTGCTTGTTAACCTGGTGGGGCATGGATGGTTCCACAGCCTCAAAAGTGGTTGTTGCTGCTGTTCAGCCTCTAAGTCATGTCCGGCTCTGTGACCCCATGGACTACAGCACTCTAGGCTTCCCCGTCCTTCATCAGAGATGGATAGCCATAACAGCAGGCGTGTGAAAGGCACCCTCTCTGTGGTTCTCCTTCACAGAGAAGTCCACCCACTCTTGAGTTACCCAAGAGAGCTGCTGCCATCACTAAAGTCTTGGCTCTGATCGTATCATATCTGATGACTCCCCAGATAACCTCCATTATCCTTGTCTTTGCTTTGATCTCTAACCCTGGTTTGCTGACTCTAACACAGGCGCCCTGACAATCTGGTTCCCAGATCTCCCATCCAAGCACTCTCTGTTGCTGGAAAAGTGTGTGTGCTGGGTCTTTGCTTCATCTGTGCCTGGGGCCTGTTGGGCCAGGCACTAATTCTCTAAGTCAGCATTTCCAAAAGATGATTAAGAACAAGTTAAGCCTTTAGTTCAAATAGCACAGTTAATCCAAGAGCAAAGCAGACTGGATTTTGAGGCCTTGTGAATTAGCCAAGTCTTAAAATCAAAAGTGGTCATGGAAAAGTGGCACGTGCTCCTTCCAGTGAGAAGGAGCAATGTATGTGTTGTGTGTACATGGATGCAGCTATGTAAGCCATTTGGTTTCTCTGGATTTTACTTTTTCCCACCTGTAAGACGGGCACAAAAGGCACAGTGATCTAAACCTCACAGTCTATTTTTTGTTATCTTAGAGACTTGGGAACGTGGTCCAGAGCTTATATTCATGGCTGATATACATTGGTTGTATAAAATATTACTATTTCTAAATGACTTTTAAAATTAATATTTATTTTCTAAGGATTATAGTTCAGTTTCTGTGAACAAACCTTCTAAACAGACTGGGTTCAAAACACCCAGATATAAACTGGTTATGAGAGTTTGAGACCGAATTCAGACTCACCATTTCTTTGTCACTAGAATTAATTGAGATATTAGGAGCCGTTTGCTGTGGGTCTGCTTATTTTATTTCCTCACTGGCACACACAATGATTCTGGTTATCACAGGCTTAGCAGTGTCTACTATTACTAAGACCCAGCTGTGCAGTTGGCAGACAGTGAATACCCAGGTCCCAGGCAGAATGACGTAAGCAGGTACACTTGAGGAGCACATTACACATAGGAGACAGGTGGACATGTGGGCGATGTCCTAGGGCAAGGCTGGGAGGCCAATGACTGCACAACAGGCTCTGAACCTCCTCGGTATCCATCCCTTTCCAAGTCCAGCAGTGATGTGCTGTCTCGGGAGGGCTTTCAGGAAGACAGAACCTGAGAGGGACAGCTCACAGCCAGGCAAAGAGTGATTTTCAGGGATTCTTTCACTTGCCTGTAAGACTCTCCTGGGCAAGCTCTCTTCAATTAAGAGCTCTTGAGACCTCAATTCTTTAAAGCCTTCTTGATAATACTGGACAAGTAGTGTGTTTTTTCCTGATATCCACCTCCTATCACTCCCATCTGTAGTAAGCACTGGTTGAAATGAGTAGGTTTCCCTTTTCCCCGAACACTTCAAAGATAAGTACTAAAAAAAAAAAGAGAGAGATAGGTACTAATTGTTTTATGAGCATTGATACATTTTTCTGTCTAGGTCATCATGATTTGGTCAAAGGATGTATTGAGTGCTTGCTGTGACCTGGGATTATCTAATCTACTTCTCGTGAAATTCCTGAGAAGCAGGTACTATAATTGTCCCTGCTTAGGAGAAGGCGATGGCACCCCACTCCAGTACTTTTGCCTGGAAAATCCCATGGACGGAGGAGCCTGGTGGGCTGCAGTCCATGGGGTTGTGAAGAGTCAGACACGACTGAGCGACTTCCCTTTCACTTTTCACTTTCATGCATTGGAGAAGGAAATGACAAGCCACTCCAGTGTTCTTGCCTGGAGAATCCCAGAGACGGGGGAGCCTGGTGGGCTGCCATCTTTGGGGTCGCACAGAGTCGGACACGACTGAAGTGACTTAGCAGCAGCAGCAGTCTTCTGCAAGGCTAAGGAAACTTGTTCAAGGTCACACATTGGGATGTGTCAGAGCCAGAGTTCAAAGCAGGTACTTTGATTCCGGAGCATGTACACTTCACCATGACCCAGCCTGCTAGCACCCCACCCTCAGCACCCACTATGAGCCAGCTCAGGGCAAGTTACTGGGGTAGTACCAGAAAGATCAAGATGTCCCCTCCGCCCTCAAGGGGGCCCAGAGAGGTGAAGACAGATGTATGTGCTGTAACACAGAAGATGCTGTCCTAGACCTGGTTAGAACAGTAAGTGCTGAAGGTGCTCAAGAGAGGAATGGTCAGTTCTGTGTGTGTGTGTGTGTGTGTGCGCGTGTGTTCTGTTGTGTTCAACTCTTTGTGACCCCATGACTGCAGCTTGCTAGGCTCCTCTGTCCATCAGTTCTTGGTGGGGAGCTATTTTATTTTTTCAATCTCACTTGGCTTTCTTAAATTAATATATATTAAAACAACAACTCGGACTTTGAAAACTAGGGAAAAGTGCTCCTTCAAACAAACAAACAAAGAAGGTGTAGGGCTTTAAATAAAATTCCAGAGGCTGTTTCCTTATTTGCATCCCCTGGTGAGTGGTAGGCAGGGAATGTTTGGATGCCCTTCTGTTCTTTTTTGTTGTTGTTTTCCCTTGTATTGTCTATTCTCTCCAAGGGTGGATTCAGCTTCTATTAACAGCTAAGTTCATTGCTTGCTGCTTGCCGAGGCGTTAACCTTGATATATAACTTTTTAATTAATTCCAGGGAGGAAGAGTAGGCCCTGAAATTGACCCCACCCTCCCATATCTGTTAAACTCTGGTTGCTTTAACTAACACGCCAAAAAATCAAACAAACCAAAAATTCGCCCAACCCTCAAGTTCATCCCCAAACAGTTTTTGGATCAATGTGCAATGTTTTGACTTAGTCACTCCAGCCAATGACGATAGTGACACTGTTTAGACAAAGTCTGAATGTTCACCGATGTCTCCAGGTGTTGAAAGGAACACGAACCTTTAGGTTAGTGTCATGATTAAAATGCTATTTATGAACAGATCCGGCAGGCTTTTTTTTTCTAGACAAATTAACTCAGAATGAGGCAGCAGGAAGCCAGGGGTGAGGTGGGTGAGAAGGTCTGCCCTGGACTAGAGTAGGTGAGAGGTGCTTCCTAGATGAACCCGCTCAGCTCCAGGCTTAGGGGTAGAGGGTGGGGAAGGCCCCAGCAGGACCCCAGGACCGCTTCTCCTTTCTGGAACACACAGATTGCAAGCTCTGCTCAAGTTGCTATTTACGTGATACTCAATATCCTGTGACTAAGTAAGCAGACACACTTGGCTGGCTATCTACGGCCTTGATTATGCTTACAAATTTAATTTTCCAAAGCAAATAGATGTTCCAGTAGATGGAGATTCTATACCAAGGATGTCCAGGTTTGGACATGACTTGTTTTATGAAGAAAAAGATTTACAATATAAGAAATTTGTTCAGATATATTTTCCCCCTACTTATTAGTAAATCAAAAAGTAAATGATAATACTGGAGTAAGCTAAATTATTTAGGTTTTTTTGCAAAGCATTAGTATAAGAGGGGGAAATTAGAATATGATATGCCAGCGTCCACCCCCTCCCCCTGCCAGATGGGGAGGCAGAGCTGGCCTGTGTGGTCCTCACGCTGTAGAACTGTTTGAACTTCCTCAGGCCCCTGCAGAGTGGCTCAGGGGCCTGCCTCACCTCTGTCTGGCTGTTCCAGGGAGTTTATTCAGCTGCCTTAACTTCTTTTGTTTATTTTTAGTCATAAAAAAAATTAAGATTGTTTTTTAAAAGAGCCATTTTAGGTTCACAGCAAAGTTGAATCGAAGGTACAGAGATTTTCCCACTATCCCCCCAACCCCCTTGCTGGTCCCTACATGCACAGCCTCCACTGTGATCAACATCCCCGACCAGAGTGGACATTTGTTACCATATATGAACCTGCAGTGACATTGTTATCACCCAGAGTCCATGGTTCACATTGTGGTGCTCTCCTGATGGTACACATTCTATGGGATTGGACAAATGTGGTGACATGCATCCATTATTATGGCATCATGCAGAGTATTTCACTGCCCTAAAAATCCTCTGTGTGTTAGTCGCTTCAGACGTGTCCAACTCTTTTCAACCCCATGGGCTATATAGCCCACCAAGCTCCTCTGTCCATGGGATTCTCCAGGCAAGAATACTAGAGTGGGTGGCCATTCCCTTCTCCAAGGGATCTTCCTAACCCAGGAATTGCACCTGTGTCTCCTGCATTGCAGGCAGTTTCTCTACCTTCTAAGCCACCAGGGAAGCCCTGTGCTCCATCTATTTAGAAACATATGAAATGCTTCATTTGAATTTGTATGTTATTCTTCCTCAGGGACCGTGCTCATCTTCTCCATGTCTCTAATTTTACTGTAGTGCTGCTGAAAAGAGCACTGAACTTCTTTTTAGGAGGCCAAGTCAAAAAACCTTTCCCTTGTTGAGAACCAGCCCTCAGATGGAGTGACTGGAGGGTTGTAGAAGCGGCTCAGGTCAGCTTCACATCGCCCTGCCCACACCACTGCTTTGTGTTGGTGAGGAAGTCACTTTCTACCCTCTGCAAGAACCTGCAGAGGACTCAAGTCTCTGGCAGCAATTTCTGGGTTGAAACCACCTGGATTTTGCTCCTGAGGGCAGGATCCATGCTTTTTTAAGAAAATGTTCATCTCTGTGTCTCTAGTTCTGGGCACAGGATTGATACACCATAAATGTACTCGATGGACATGAGTTTGAGTAAACTCCGGGAGTTGGTGATGGACAGGGAGGCCTGGCATGCTGCGATTCATGGGGTCGCAAAGAGTTGGACACGACTGAGCGACTGAACTGAACTGAACTGAACTGAAATGTTTGTTGGGCTTCCCAGATGGCGCTAGTGGTAAGGAACCCACCTGCCAATGCAGGAGATGTAAGCAATGTGGGTTTGATCTGTGGGTGGGGCAGATTCCCTGGAGGAGGGCATGGAAACCCACTCCAGTATTTTTGCCTGAAGGATCCCACGGACAGAGGAGCCTGGCAGGCTACAGTCCATGGGGTCTCAAAGAGTTGGACACAACTTAAGCCACTTAGCTTGCATGCAAACAGACATTTGCTGAATTAAACTGAATAAACTAGGATCCAGGGGGAAATACTGGACTTTGGAGTATTATCTTTATTAATGACAAAAATGTGTCCCTAGTGCATGTTTAACTGCCATAAATGTGTCTATCAGAACTAGGAGTAACCCAGGAAGTAGGGATTAAATGTTCTCTCCAATCACTCCCTGCCAGGAGCATCCCTCCCTCTCCTCCTCCCAGTGGGATAGATTATACTGTTCTGGCTCCCATGAAGGGTTGAGGCATTCCTATTATTTGCTTGCTTTCTTCTTGGCATTGCTTAGAATAGTTCTCAGTACACTGCAGGGAGTCAACGTGAAATGAGTGACTAAATGATGGTTACTCACCCCAGGGATGGGACAGCCTTGCAAACGTCAGCTGGGATTGCCCTCTGCAATCCTAGAGTGAGACACGTGGGGGTCCAGACCTATAGCCTTCCACTCTCTTCTGGAGCTGGGGCTGACTCTGTCCTGGTTTGGGGCTCCCCCTGAGTCTGTTTTTAATCTCCATCCTTCTAGACCACCTTTATTATAATGAGTTGTATCCATAAGAAGTTAGTTCAGTGCTACTTCTAAACCTTTTATTTTGCAAACCAAGCATGCATTATTCTTTAATACTCCCTACTAGTTCATGCTTCCTGGATTTTTAGCTCATTTTAATGACACTCTCCCTCACTTTCCTAAAAATCCTTTAAAATATTTGATAATCACTTTTGCTCAAGATAAGCAGAAGAAAGTCCTTGTGGGCCACCAAATCCTCTCTTTAATCACTGGCTACAGTAAACTTTCAGTCTCTCTTTTCCCCATCCCCACCCACCCATTGCTATAGTTGTGGCTTACCTACCACTACATTGCTGATTTTTGCATAGTATCTATTTGCTGTTACATTCAAGATTGGCCCTTCTCTGTCTAGCCCTTTAAAGTAGGGAAATGTATTTTCCAGGCTCCCTTGCCTCCTCACTGCTAAATTCAGTCATTGGGAGGAATTGGTAGAAGACTAGAAGGCAGGAGGAAGGGAGAAGCTGAGGTATTTCCACCCATCCCCAGCCCCTACTTTGGTTTGTGCGCCCACTGCTGGCTGCATCTCCTCCATGGACCCAACGAGAGAGTCCTCACCCTGGGACACCACCTGTTGTCTCTCCATCCCCAGGGGAAGTAGAAATGTCCACTTTTGTTCCTCTCAAGATTTCTTTCCTGTGTCCTCTTTGGTTTCTAAGCTCTGACATTTACCTTCATAACCAATATGCATATGCATGTGTTCTCAGTTCTGTCTGACTCTTTGCAACCCCATGGACTGTAGTCTGCCTCTGTTCATGGAATTTTCCAGTCAAGAATACTGAAGTGGGCAGCCATTTCCTCCTCTAGGGGATCTTCCCAACCCATCTCAGGTGGATTCTTTACCATCTGTGCCACCAGGGGAAAATAAAATGAAATAAATATTAAAATAATAAAACATTTTAAAAAGAGAAAAAGTTATATGAAACACTGATTCAAAAATAATCAGTATTTTTGAATCAATATTGATTCAAAATCAGTACTGCGGCCAGTATGTAGGAAGGTCAGTCATGTGAGTATGGTGTAGGTGTAGCAGGCACTGTTTGAGCAGAGGATGTACAGAGAGCAAGAGAGCACCCATCTTGAGTGGCCTGACTATACAGCAGGCATGAATAAACTACAACACTGATTTTATATTTTCATACATCAAAATGCTGATAATAGAGACTGACCTTTGAAAAACATCCAAGAGCTGTTTTCAGGTAAATAAACATTCAACTCAGTTTCTTTCTCTTCTCAACACCTTGAGAGTCCCTTGGACTGCAAGGAGATCAAACCAATCAATCTTAAAGGAAATCAATCCTGAATATTCAATGGAAGGACTGATGGTGAAGCTGAAGCTCCAATACTTGGCCATTCCATGTTAAGAGCTGACTCATTAGAAAAGACCCTGATGCTGGGAAAGATGGAAGGCAGGAGAAGAAGGGGACGACAGAGGATGAGATGGATGGATGGCATCACCGATTGGACATGAGTTTGAGCAAACTTTGGGAGACAGGGAAGCCTGGTGTGCTGCAGTCCATGGGGCTGCAAAGAGTCGGGCACAATTGAGAGACTGAACAACAACAACACCTATAGTCCACACAGCTATCCAAAGTGTGGGGCTGTGGTCAGCTGACTGGATTTACAGATTCCAAATTGGCCATCTCAGTCAGACTGGAATGTGATTCTTTGCACTCGCTGCTGAAGACTGCATTGGAAGGCAGTGGAATTCAGTAACACACAGGGGTCTTGATAGGAAGGATGCACTAGCTGGACTTACTGAATCTGCCATTTGAGTAAGTCTCGTGGACTTGAAGACACAATTCATTTAAATGCTTGATTGTGTGAATAAATTCTATGCTCAAAAATGTTGCTATCTTTAACTATTAATTCAATTAACTAACTAGGATAGAAAAATATAACTCTTAGACAGGCTAGATAATCAAATAAATCTCATTAGCACAGTCTCTCACAGTGGAAAGCTGCAGGAAGCCAAATTGTCAGCTGAGTGATCCTGGATTAAGAACCTAGTAGCATATTAATAGTTCTAGGACTCAGATATTGGATGATCTGGGCTCTGACAGCCAGATATGTCCTTCTCCTCAGTTGGGCCCTCTATGTCCTCATTGACCTCTGCTGCTGCTAAGTCGCTTCAGTCGTGTCCGACTCTGTGTGACCCCATAGACGTCTGGCAGCCCACCAGGCTCCCCTGTCCCTGGGACTCTCCAGGCAAGAACACTGGAGTGGGTTGCCATTTCCTTCTCCAGTGCATGAAAGTGAAAAGTGAAAGTGAAGTCGCTCAGTCGTGTCCGACTCTCAGCGACCCCTTGAATGCAGCCTACCAGGCTCCTCCATCCATGGGATTTTCCAGGCAAGAGTACTGGAGTGGGGTGCCATTGCCTTCTCCACATTGACCTCTAATCCACCTCAAATAAATTCACCCTAGTCTCCTGGGATGATACCAACAGGCACAGTCAAACTTGTTTCTGAAACTCCCTCCTTTCTGTGCTTCTGTGGGTGATTAACTCATTCCTCCATATGTTAATACTTCAGTCGTGTCTTGTTCTGCCCCAGGAATCATTCTGTCTCACTGACTCTTAGATTGGACATGCACGCAGACCATAAATATCTCTTGAATATTTATTCCAAGATAAGCAATAGAAATGGCTCTTCTTCAACCTACTGGGCGATTTGGCTTTATGATTTAACCCCTCTCACTTTTCCAAATGTTTAGGACACCCTTCTATCTCTCCTACTCACAGTCTTTGCCTACCAAGCAGACTCCAAATACGGATGGATTTGCCCTCCTGAACAATCTCTTCCACAGAGAGCAGAGCGAAGGGATGGTCTAACCCAAATGTTCTGATTCCTGATGATTCCTTTCTTATTAAGTTGCTTTCTGAGTGGGTATGGACACCTTTAGAGAATCTGAACAGTTTAACTTGTTCCTGTAAAGCTTGATTATTCCTGGGAAGTGAGATGTTGGAAAGCTGAGGGGGGACTGGGAGACATACAGCTGAGGTGAGCTCACGTTAGTGGCCGTCTCTGTGAGGTCTGCCCACCCCGTTCCCACACCCAGCCTTGCACGTGTAAAGCCGTTCATCTTTAGCACAGCTTGGCCCCTGCGCAATGGATCCACCCTGTAGCTTGCATTGCCCCACCTGGATTTGGGGCCCAACTCATGGCATAGATACCTTTGGCAGGTAAAAAAATTAATTAGCAAGAAGCCAGATAGAATGACCCAGAAAAGCTTGTCCTTCTGGGAAGTCACTGTTCTCATATGAACTCTTGAGAAATTTGTCCTTAGGAGCTCAGCCAGGAAACCTATGAAGTTCATGTTTTGAACCTGTGAGGCTCAGGTCTCCAGGCCAGGGCCCCTCCAAGGGGAAAGCCAGTGTGGAAGAGCCATTTTACCATCTTTACAAGAACCGGGACACTGAGAGATGTTTAGAACAAAGCTTTGGTGATGCAAAATCACTGACACGCTCAGCTGCTTAATGAAAGTAAGTCCAATTACGTTAGCTATATTTTGCATAACTTTGCCTACTAAAACCAGAAAATGGACAACACATTTTAGAAAAATGTTCAAGTCTTGAAATCACAAAGGATTTCTTTGTATAAGTAAGTCAGTTTATAATACCAGTGATGTCCAACAGAAATATAATGTGAGCCACAAATTTTAATTTTGAATTTCCTAGTAGCTCCATTTTAAAAAGTAAAAAGAAATAGGTGAAGTTAATTTCTAGAGCAGGTTCTTCCAAGTCTAAGAAGGATTTGCTTCCTCCTGGTTGAGGGGATAAATTTTAGCCCTAATGTCTGAATTCCATGAGCCCTAAGGTAAGTCATATTTAGATCCGTTAACGACTGAACTCCACCATAAGGAATGTGATTTGGAGGCCATGGGGTCAGAGGTAGCAGGAAAAAGAGAAAGAGCCTGTAACGGAAGCATTTGACTTCATTTGAAAAATGTGGTCCTATTTTAAATGAGATTACTTCCCTTTGTCATTACTTTGCTAAATTAAATCCTTTGAGAAGAGAGGCCACATTATTCTTTTTATCAAAACTTGTCTACAGCTTGCTCTGTGAATGCCCATGTTAAGACAAACTTGAAAATTCTCAGAGCAGCTTGCCAACAGCTTGGCACTCATGACCTTCCTTTCAATCCAAGATCAAGCATTTAAACTGTGTGGCTAACAGGGTTGTGGTTGTTATCTAGTCACTCAGTCATGTCTGACTCTTTGGCAACCCCATGGACTGTAGCCCACCAGGCTACTCTGTCCATGGGATTTCCCAGGCAAGAATACTGGGGTAGGTTGCCATTTCCTTCTCCAGGGGATCTTCCCAACTCAAGGACTGAACCCGCTTCTCCTGCCTTGGCAGGCAGAGTCTTTACCACTGAGCCACCTGGGAATACAATATATAGTAAAAAGTTAACATGTGACATATGTGCTATTATGTGATAAAAATTCTAAGGAGAGAAAAGAGTATGTTTTATTTAACTCAGTATATTAGGAACATTATCATTTCAACTTTTAATTAGTATAGTATAAAATTTTTAATGAAATGCTTCACATTCTAGTTTCTTTTTTTTTTTTCCTTGTTCTTTTCTTTCTTTTTTTTTGGTACCAAGTCTTTGAAACTCAGTGTAATTTACACTCACAGAACATCTCAATTCACACTAATTGCATTTCAAGTTGTCAATATATACATGTGGTTAGCGGCTACTATATAGGACTGTGGCATTTCACAGACTTTCTGATTAACTGAAATTCTATAATTTTGAAATGTGACTCATTCTTAACTCACCTTCACCAGGGCTTCCTGGTATGGCTGGGGAATCTCATGTTAACAACCTGTGAATGATCTAACTCCCTTGTGTCCTCCCTGGGCTATTCCTGCTTCCTCTCTGTTTTGTACACTCAGCCAAAAAGTCTGGAGTAGATACCATCAGTTCTCTGCTCAAAACATTTCCACAGCTCCTATCCCAGTCTTTTCGTGGCTTAACACGGTCCAACCCCTGCCTACATCTCTGATCTCATTCCCTACCATCCTCTCCCTCATTTGCTCAGCCACACAGCTTCTTGCTGTTCCTCGACCATGCCAAGAACACTCCTTGCCCCAGGGTTTGCACTTGCTTCTCCTGTTCTGTGGGAATCCTCTTCCTACATCTTCCCAGACAGTTTACTCTGTACTGTCTACACAGATGTCACTTATCAGAAGGGCCTCCTTGGCCCCTCTAGGCAATATCCCTTAAAGAGGGTTTTTCTGAAGGCCCCCTTGGCATCACCCTGCACCCTCATCCCCTTCTTACCTGCTTTAGTGCTTTTCATAGCACTTGCTTATTTATTAGTCTATTTTCTGTCTCCCCCACTGACTCCACTAGAAAGTGAACTCTGTGAGGGCAGAGACTGTCTCTTTGACTTTGGAGGCACTGATGACAGAGCAGCAATAGTACCTGGCACATAGTAGGAGCTCAACAAATTTTGGTGAATGAATAAAAGGGAGAAACCATCCTTGGTCAGAAATGCTTATGGGAATTATGGGCTCTCATAACAGTGATCAATTTATATCTAAGGTTCTTAATTGAGTTTAGTCTTAGGACTAAGTAAGTGTTCCCCGCACTGGGAACTCATCTGAGGAGAAATGACATGGCCACACATCCGGGTTACTCGGCCTCACACAGGGGTCTCTCCCTTGACTCCCTGATTGCTATTCTTATCTTTCTCCACCTGTTGCAGGCCTGGACTAGAAACACTTTGTTTTATTTGATGAACCACTAACTGATAATCGTCCAACAATCCTAGACATGTTTCTTTGCTGGGGGCTCCTGCTCAGAATACCTTAAATTGTTTAAAACCAGCTCAGGGATCTCACCAAATTCTGTCCTGTGACTTTCTAATTGTCCTTCTCATTATTAGTGTTTCCACATTCCCTTCAGGAATGCAGGGAGGGATGCTCCACATGTGTTTGTTGGTCGCTGGTATTCACAACAATTTCTGTCTGCCCTGGGCATGCACAGACACAGCTCTCCAAGCCTGCTTCATGCTTCTCATGCTCCTGAGAAGACTGGGGCAGCTGCTTCAGAAAAAACCATTTAACTGGACTCATAAGTGCCTTCCTGTATTAACTCTGTGAGGTCCTGAAGTATCGGCCCTAATTCGTCTATGCTCTCCTGTGGGCCTCACAGGACCCACAGCCCAGGGCTGTGAAGTCTCTGGTCAAGGGTGGAATGAGGCCTGTGGCCATGGGACGGACATGGTCACTGGTCTCCAACCCCAGTGTCCCCCAGATGTTCTGTGGACACCACGTTCTAGCCAGGCAAACTGTGTGCCCTGCAAGGCTTCTGCTGGGTGGCTGTGGGACCTGACCACCAGGAGACCACAGCCATCTGCATGCTTGGAACTCCTCAGAGGGATAGATCTCATTGGGAAACACGCTGTCACTCTATCCAGCTCAAATGACTGGTAGAGAATATGCTTCTGGGACACAAAGAACAGAGTGTTGACACAGCTAACACATCCTTTCTGTAAGAATGTACAAAGGTATACTGGCCATGGAAGATCGGAAACTACCTGTCAGTGTTAAGCAAATTATTTAGAATTTAATAAAATTTGTGAAATTCATCCCTTCTGTTTGCATAGCTGAGTCAATGTTTAAAGGTAAGGTGTTCCCTGACCACAAATTGCTATGCAAAATTCTCTCTGTTATTCTCTGTCCTGTATGCTGTTTGTTTCTTTAAAAGAATGTATCATAAGCCAAAATTATGTATTTGTCTCTTTTATTATTTCCTAACCTGTATCCCTGACAAGATTGTAAAGTATAAGGTATAGTAAAGTATAAGGAAAGTAAAGTATAAGCAACAGAATGTGTATATTTTACTCACCCTTGTATGCCCAGGAACATGTGCCATACCTAACACACAGAAGTGCTTCAAGGTAATATTGCATGTGTTCTGAGTCATTTCACTCGTGTCCGACTCTTTGTGACCCTAGCTTGCCAGGCTCCTCTGTCCATGGGATTCTCCAGGCAAGAATACTGGAGTGGGTTGCCATGCCCCCCTCCAGGGGATCTTCCTGACCCAGGGATTGAACCTGTATCTCATTATGTTTCCAGCAATGCAGGCTCTTTACCGCTGAGCCACCAGGGGAAGCGCAAAGGTAATATTAATTATTAATATTAATTCAATGAGTAAAGCAGTGACAGTCTTTCAATAAACATCTTTAAACAAAACTGCTACACCAAGATAAAGCTTTTTCCACAAGTCACTATTGTGAATATCAATGTCAAAAGTTTAAATGCTTTTTCAAAGAGTTGACTAAATCAGTCCAGCAGGGAAAACCTTTTCATTCTTGAGAGGAGATTTATGTAATGAGGCAAAGAATAACTTGTGTTCTGAAATTTTATATTCCTATAATATTGATTTATTAAAGTTTGTATACTTTGCCAAGTTTTACCCAGAGACGGGAGGACAGAGAGGATGCTAGCTTAAAAAGGTTCAGGAATGTGAGTTAAGGTTGGATTGGAGCTCAACACTCTGTGACCCCACTGGCCAGATTAGGACACAGAGCTTGATTCAGTTCAGTTCCCTAGGAGGTCATCAGTGACCCACAGCACTGCAGGTGGTCTGGTAAGAATTAGATAGGGTTCTTGTGCTCTATGGTCTTGTAGTCTGCAGGAGGGTGACAAACGACCATTCTGACAAGCACTCAGATAGAGGATGGACACTTCCCCAAGGAGGTCAGCCCCTGAAGGACCCCATGTTAGGGCTTTGGTACCTGCTGTTCCCACTCTTGGAACAGATTCTACCCCCAGATTTTCCGGACCACCTCAGAACTCTTCAGGTCATCCACTCTGTCACAATTTCTCTGCTTTCTTGTTGGCGCTTACTATTGCCTTGGGCTTCCCTGATGGCTCAGATGTTAAAAATCTGCCTGCAGTGTGGAAGACCTGGGTTCAGTTTCTGGGTCAGGAAGATCCCTTGGAGAAGGGAATGGCTACCCACTCCAGTACTCTTGCCTGGAGAATTCCACAGACAGACTACAGTCCATGGAGTAACAAAGAGCTGGATGTGGCTGAGTGACTAACAACAACACTATTACCTGAAATTATCTTGATATGTGTCTGATGTCTGTCTTGTCCTTCAGGAACGAAAGCCCTGTGAGAGCAGGAAGCTGGTCGTCGTGCTGCACTGGTGGAGGCACAGTGCCCAGAAAAGTGTCCGGTACAAGGTCAGAAACCAGTAAATGCTCTGGGGGAACTGAAGGGCTTGGCCCTTCTTAACTGTGAGGTGACAAGATGAAAGTGTTCTGGAAAATGTTTCTGGCAGTGGAGTGTAGAATAAATTATGTGGGACACAGACTTGGGGCAAAAAGAATAAGAAGATTCTTGAAGTAACTTAGACGTGAGTGCCACAGCTAAGGATTGGATTGTAGTCGGAGGCACAGAAGGCAGGGTGAATGTCGAAAGAAGAGACCCCACTCACGTTGGCCACCTTCCTAATCCTCGCAGGTATAGCTCTTTCTGCCTCAGTTTTTTAAAAAATAATTTTGTGTATTCGTTTACTTATTTGGCTGCGCTGGGTCTTCGTTGCTGCACAGGCTTTTCTCTGGTTGTGGCGAGCATGGTCTGCTCTTTAGTTGTGCTGCATGGGCTTCTCACTGCGGGGGCTTCTCTCGTTGCAGAGCACAGGCTCTAGAGCTTTCAGGCTTCAGGAGTCCCCCTCAGTTTTCATAGTTAGTCCCCTTCCTGAAACACTCCTTCCCCAGATCTTTGCATTTTATTGAGGTTTCTATTCTTTCCTTATCCCCTTACCTGAAAGCATCCCCTCCCTATACCTGGGTTTTGACTTTCTTTCCAGCACATTCACCCCTTACCATGTATCACACAACGTGACACATGACATGGAAGCTCCCTAAGGCCAGGAGGACAAGAATGCCCCCTGCCTTGTTCCCCACTGTATCGCTAACAGATGACACACAGCAGGAATTCAACACATATTTGCTGAGGGAGTAAATGGATTAGATTAGATATGAAGATGGTTAATGAGGGAGACTATCAAGGGAGACCAGCGTAATTAGGAAATTAAAATGACAGAAATAGACACCTTGCTAGAAGTTATGGGTCCATAACTTCATTAAGACAGATTCAGCTAAGCCTCTATTCTACAGCATCATATAGTGCCTGACACATAATAGACCCTCAGTCTAAGGCGAATGAATGAACATCTTGTAGGCTCTTCCAGTTACTGTGTATTGATAAACTAATTGATTAATTGATTAATTAAAATGATGTCCTCAATGAAGAATTTCCTTTCTTTAGAGATTTCACCAATTCATACTGGTTTTACCACTGTTTCGCTAGTACTAGTGAGGCTTTGCTGGATTTAATCATCTGTACCACAGATTATTCCAAAGTTTTCTTAATGGTTGACTCAGAAGTTACAATCATCATCTTAATTTATAACAGTCCAGTTTGAATTAATAGCGTGTGTGCTCAGTCACTGTCATATCCAACTCTTTGTGACCCCATGGACTGTAGCCTGCCAGGTTCCTCTGTCCATGGGATTTTCCAGGCAAGAATACTGGAGTGAGTGGCTATCTCCTCCTCCAGAGGATCTTCCAGACCCAGCAACTGAACCCAAGTCTCTTGTGTCTCCTGCATTGGCAGGTGGATTCTCTGCCACTAGTACCACCTGTGAAGTCCATTTTGAATTAATAACAGCTTAACAATAAGTATACAAACACTTTGCTCCAGTGTAGCTCCATTCTCTCCCATCTGCTTTGCTGTTGCTGTCAAACAAATCACATCTTTTTACATTGTTTGCCTGTCAACACAGATTTATAGTTATTGTATGTGGTTGTCTTTCAAATCAAATAGAAGGAAAAAAGAATTAAAAACAAAAAACACAGTTATGCTGCCTTTTATATTTATGACGTAGTTATCTTTTACCTGTGCTCTATGGGTTCATGTTACTGTCTAGAGCTTTCACTTAAGCTTGAAAGTCCTTTTAGTATTGTTCTGTGGGGCAGGTTTGCTAGTAACAGATTTTCTTTTTCAGTTTTTGTTTATCTGGGAATATCTTGCTTTCTGTCTCATTTTTGAAAGGTAGCTTTGCTGGACCTAGAATTCTTGATGGACAGTCTTTCTCTCGGTATTTTGAATACATCATCCCGCTGCCTTCTGATTTCCATGGCTTCCGATGAGAAATCAGTTTTTAATCTTCTTGAAAGTCTTCTGTACACGATGAACCACTTCTTTCTTGCTGCTTTCAAGATTCTTTCTTTCTCTTAAGCTTTGGTTATGATTTAAGTGTTCTCTTAGATTATGATACGATTATTACCTGTGTTCATTTTTTAATTCATTCTACTTGGAGTTGTTTTTGTTGTTGTTGTTTTCAGCTTCTTGGGTGATTAGTGTTTTCCATCGAATTTGGGAAGTTTCCAGTCATTATTTCTTCATTCTGCTTTTTAATCCTTTCTCTCCTCTTCTTCTGGTACTCTCATTATGCATATTTTGCTATTCTTGTATTGTCCTTCAGCTCTCTGATACTCTGTTCATTTTTCTTCATTTGTTTTTTTCTTTTCCTCAAACTGGATAATGTCAACTGACCTGTCTCAAAGTTCATTGATTTTTTTTTTCCTGTTGCCAACTCAAACATGCTGTTGAACTCTAGTGACTTTTTCCATTTCAGTACTGTACTTCTTAACTCCAGAGTTTCTACTTGGTTCTTGTTAATAATTTTCATCTATTTGGTAAGCCATTTTTCTCATATTTTGCTCTAGTTCTTTAGGCATAGTTTTCCTAAGTTCTTTGAACATATTTCAAATAGCTAATTTAAAGCCTTTGTTCGGCAAGCCCCGCATCTGGGCTCCCACACCGACAGTTTCTATTGACTGCTTTTTCCTCTGAGTATAGCCAAACTGTCTTGTTTCTTTGCGTGTTTCATATTTTTTTGTCGTTGAAAATGGTACAGTAAAAAACATAACACGGTAACTCTGGAAATCAGTGTCTCTCCACTCAGCATCTAGTGTTGTTGGTGCTTTGTTTAGTGATGACCTGTTTTCTGAACTAATTCTGTAGTTTAATTCGGTATATTTTGTCTTGTGTGGCTACTAAAGTCTCCACTTATTTAGCTTTGTGGTTAATGATTGGACAGAAGCCTGGTTTTTAAAAAATAATTTGATTTAGTTATTTAATATTTGTTTCTGGCTGTGCTGGGTCTTCGCTGCTGTGCGGGCTCTTCTCTTGGGGTGGGCGGGCCGCTCTCCTGTTGCAGCGCGCAGGCTTCTCGGCGCGGAGGCCCCTCTTGCTGTGGAGCGCCGGCTCTAGGGCGCGAGGGCTTCAGTGGCCGCAGCACGCGGTGTCAGTGGTTGTGGCTCCCAAGCTCTCCTGCACAGGCTCAGTAGTTGTATATGGGCTTAGTTTCTCTGCAGCATGTGGGATCTTCTCAGGTCAGGAATCGAACCCATGTCTCCTGCATTGGAATGTAGATTCTGTACCCCGAGCCACCAGGGAAGCCCCAGAAACCTGAGTAAATGCTTGGGACTAGTAAGCCTCACGGTCTTTGCTGAGGAACTCTGTGAGTCTCTGGGAAACACCTTTGACATTCAGACAGGCAGATTCCAAACTCTGTTTTAGCCTTAACTTCCTGCTTGTGTAGAGCCTCAGGGTCAGCCTGGTCCTTCTTGGGTCTTTCCTGAGCATGTGCATAGCCCTGGACATGCATGTAGCACTCTAGATTCCCAGGAGCACGTCAAAGTTTTTCAAGGTTCTCTATAGATATCCCCGGAGAAGGGAATGGCACCCCACTCCAGTACTTTTGCCTGGAAAATCCCATGGACAGAGGAACCTAGTAGGCTGCAGTCCATGGGGTCACTAAGAGTCAGACACGACTGAACGACTTCACTTTCACTTTTCACTTTCATGCTTTGGAGAAGGAAATGGCAACCCACTCCAGTGTTCTTGCCTGGAGAATTCCAGGGACGGGGGAGCCTGGTGGGCTGCAGTCCATGGGGTCACTAAGAGTCAGACACGACTGAACGACTTCACTTTCACTTTTCACTTTCATGCTTTGGAGAAGGAAATGGCAACCCACTCCAGTGTTCTTGCCTGGAGAATCTCAGGGACGGGGAAGCCTGGTGGGCTGCCGTTTATGGGGTCACACAGAGTCGGACATGACTAAAGTGACTTAGCAGCAGCAGCATAGATATCTCATTCCCCAGATGTTTCTTCTAAGATTTTTGGCTAGCCTACTGTTTGACCCAAATATTATTTGCCACCTTAGGCAGCTGTACTGTCTTCAACTAATGCCTCTGGGCAAAGGATTTTTTCACAGTGAGTAAAACTTCAAGTCAATTTAAATAAAGACAACTTTGTGAGTGGGTCTCCCAAGAACCACCAGATAGATCAAATAATAACAATCACCTGGGAATAGGGCTTTGAAGGGGTTCTAGCCCTATTCTGCCTCCTCCTGCGGTTGCCAGGCTGATGCTTTTCACTGTACTTGTGGGCTGTTGATTATCAAAGCTACTGTTGAGTTGGGGAGGGGAAACACAGCAAGTTAAAATGTCACAAAACTTGCTGCTCTTTCTGAAATTCAGCCTTGTTTCTTGAATAAACTCTTCTCAGTTTGCCACAAGTCTTTGGTTAATTTCCAGAGTTCTGAAAAAAGTTGATTCTGACAATTTTTTGCCAGTGTTCTAATTGCTTTATAGAAAAGATTATTCCAGAGATCTTTTCTCTGCTGTTTTTGCTGACATCCCTCTACAGATTCTTCCAATGAAATTCATTCTTGACTGATAATCTGAAGCCCCAAATAGTTTAGATTTGTTCCGAGTTTTCAAGAAATGAGTTTTCTGAGACAAATATTTGTTCTCGTGAAACCACCAAGGAGACAATGTACATACAAACAGATAAGCCACAGAAAATGATAAATTGATCATGGCTTTCTACAATTTTCATCATTACTCATGTCTTTTTACTTGTTTGTTTCAGCATGGCACTGAGTAACTTGAAAATACCTGGTGAAGTTTCAGCTGCCTGTGTCAGCTCCCCATCTCCTCTCTGGGCCCAGGCAAGCTTGGAGCAGAAGGAGACTGAGATAGAATTTTCCCCAGAAGCCCCTCACTGTTGTTCATCTTTGCTGTCTTAGTTTGCTCAGGCTGCTGTAACAAACTGCCACAGACTAGGTGGCTTAGCCAACTGAAACTGGTTTACTCACAGCTCCAGAGGTTTGAAGTCCAAGATCAAGGTGCCAGCAGGTTTGGTTTCTCCTGAGGCCTTTCTCCTTGGCTTACAGATGGCCACCTTCCTGCTGTGTCTTCACATGGCCTTTTCCCTGTGTACACATTCTCCAGTGGTGTCTTCCTCTTCTTATAAGGACGTCTATCCTGCTGGATTAAGGCTCCATACTGATGATCTGACTTAACCTTAATTACCTCCCTAAAGGCTTTGTCTCCAAATATAGTCACACTGAGGGTTAAGGCTTCAACATATGGATGTGGGAGGGACACAGTTTAGTCCATAATAAGGGCTGACACACAGGAATTAGGTTCTCCATAAACATTTTCACTGATTATATGCATCTTCTTTTGTCCCTTGCCCTTTATGCTTCTGTACCATTCTTTATCCCTATTTAAGTATTTCCCAAACTAGGCACTATGGCTTCTGGTCTACTGGAAGAGTAGCAGCATGTGAAGCTGCCAGACTAATCTTAATGCCAGAGTTCAAATCCCTACTCTGGTACCAAGCGGCTATGTGACCTTGATCAAGACAGTTAAGTCACCAATTTTCTCCTGCTTTTGCATTGCATTCTTGTATGCTTTAGCAACCTTCACTTTCACTTTAGTGACATTCCCTTTACTTTTCTCTATTCTCTATGCCCTAGATTTGTCACCAACTCCTACTACTACAACATTCTTGCATCAGTATCTGTGTGGCATGTCGGGAGGGGGGGGTCAATACATCCTTGTAAATGAACTGGTTAAATAGCTCTGACTGCTCTCCACCTCTGCCCAAGTAATATATATATATATATATATATATATATATATATATATATATATCTGTAGGTGCTGTGCTTGCTATTGCTGCTCAGGCAAGAGAGGTATTAGCATTGTTGAATAATTTGGTCCAAGAAGGCAGGGGAGATGCAGCACAGAGATGGCTAATGGGGAGGTAACTGGGATTACACCAGAAGCTGGGAGTCCCCTCACATGTATTTACTCAACCAACTTTCACTAAGAATCTGCCTGTTCCAGTTCAGTTCAGTTCAATCACTCAGTCGTGTCTGACTCTTTGCGACCCCATGGACTGTAGCACACCAGGCTTCCCTGTCCATCACCAACTCCCGGAGTTTACTCAAACTCATGTCCAACTGAGTTGGTGATGCCATCCAAGCATTGTGAAAAAGTGATGGGCCAGAGCACACACTAGGGTCTTTTATGACCTTAGGATTAAATTTGACATGAACCATAGGACTGTAGAAAAAAAAAAAAAAAAGATGACCTGGGTTTAAATCTTGGATTTGTTAGTTATTTCTTTCTGAGCATAGGCAAGCCACTTCATTTCTCAAAGTTTCAGTAATTCCATTTTTCAAAGAAGAAATAGGATCAGGTGTCCTACATGGCTAGTTCTACTACTTTGGCTCTCACTTTCTAGAGTTCTGTCTCACTGGGATCCTGCCTAACATAAATCTGTTTTTGAGCTTGATTTTAGCACAAGGCTACTCTTCCTGGCAAGATGGAAGGAGAGACTTACATAAATGTGGGAAAAGTTTGTAGGAGAAAATTAAACCTATAGTTCACTCAGAAAACTTTCAAATGAACTTTTAAAGGAAAAAAGTCTGCATTCTTATTCGGTCACTTGATGGTGTTATTCATGAATAACTTACATATGGTAGGGAAGAATACACTTTAGCAGTTTAGACAAAGAGATATCCATTATGGATTATTAATCCTTAAGAGATTGACTAGGTATTCATAATAAACGCAGATTTAAGAGGAAAAACAATTTGCCCAGTGTCAAAGATGCAGTGGCCACATGTTTATACGTTTCGATGTAGGAACCAGTTTTGTTCACTTCTCTATTCTTAACACCTAACAGCGCAAAGTAGATATGCAAGGGACATAATACTCCTCACACTCCAGTAGAATTCCCTTCATGTCACCAGCTTAAAAAGAGAGACAAAACCACAACCACATTTTAATGCTGATATTGTCCCCTAAATTGTTGGAGAACTAGTTTTCATTATTTTCAGTAAATTCAGTGGAAGTTGTCTTTACTTTGGAGTTAGCAATTTAAGTCTCTGGCTCTCTCAGGCCTGGCAGTGCCTCTGAGTTCAGCCTTATTTGGCCTCACTGTCAGTCTTCGTGGGCAGCTTCCACGTACAAGAGCAGTGGACGTAGCAGAGGCAGATGCTCAAGCTGCAGGTCAGGGTGGGATTCAAGTTCCAGCTCTGTCACTCATAGCTGTGTAATTTCTGCAAGGCACTAACCTCTCTAAGCCCAGTTTCCTCATCTGTAAAAAGGGGAAGGCTCTATTACCTACCTCATAGACTAATTGTGAAGATTAATTTTGAAAGCAAATTAAAGTACACAGTGACTGGCACAACAAGTTAAAAGCACAGAAAGTGTTGGCTTAAAGAACTGACAGTCATGGGTAGGAAGAAGAACTCTCTATATCTTTTATGCTTTCAGGGTCTACACAGAACATTATTGTTATTATTATATTTTTAGATTTCTTTTTAATATTATAGCTATCCTAAGGATTATCATCATGAAACCTAACTGTCCAGTGATGAATGAATAGATAAAGAAGTAGTGGCATATGCACACACACACACACACAGCCTAAAAAATTAGGAAATCCTTCCATTTGCAACAACATGGATGGAACTTGACGGCATTATGCCAAGAGAGGTAAGTCTGACAAAGACAAATACTATATGATCTCAAACTCACAGAATCATGGAAAGAGATGTCAGACTCTTGTGATTACCTGACGTGGAGAGTGGAGGGCGAATTGGAGGAAGGTGATCATAAGGTGCAAACTTCCAATTGTAAGATAGCTAAGTACTAAGGATGTACTGTACAACACGATGACTACAGCGAACACTGCTGTGAGATACATAGGAAAGAGTTCTCATAACAAGGAGAAACTTTTTTCTCCTTATTTTCTTTTTATTGAATCTATATAGGGAGATAATGGTGATTATAGCCATGAAATTAAAAAACGCTTACTCCTTGGAAGGAAAGTTATCACCAACCTAGATAGCATATTAAAAAGCAGAGACATTACTTTGCCAACAAAGGTCCATCTAGTCAAGGCTATGGTTTCTGTAGTGGTCACGTATGGATGTGAGAGTTGGACTGTGAAGAAGGCTGAGCACCGAAGAATTGATGCTTTTGAACTGTGGTGTTGGAGAAGACTCTTGAGAGTCCCTTGGACTGCAAGGAGATCCAACCAGTCCATTCTAAAGGAGATCAGTTCTGGGTGTTTATTGGAAGGAATGATGCTAAAGCTGAAACTCCAATACTTTGGCCACCTCATGCTAAGAGTTGACTCATTGGAAAAGACTCTGATGCTGGGAGGGATTGGGGGCAGGAGGAGAAGAGGACGACAGAGGATGAGATGGCTGGATGGCATCACCAACTCGATGGACATGAGTTTGAGTGAACTCCGGGAGTTGGTGATGGACAGAGAGGCCCGGCATGCTGTGATTCATGGGGTCACAAAGAGTCGGACATGACTGAGCGACTGAACTGAACTGAATGTTAGCTGAATCTATGGTGGTAATCATTTCACAATATATGTAAATCTAACCATCATGCTGAATACCTTAAACTTACATAGTGATGTATGTAAATAATTTCTCAACAAAACTGGAAAAATGTTATCATCATCGTATTTTTGTACATCAAGCCTTTCCATGAACTTTATCAGGAGACTGATGCTCTTGAACCATAGAATAGGTACTCGTTCAATCTGAGAAATCAGTAATTTGTTTTCCAGATGTCCTTTTAGAAACCACCATCACATTACTGGAATGGGAAATTACAAAGTTTGGGCAAAAAAAACAAGTAAAAAAGCGTATGCAGTAAAGAAAGGCAGAAAAAAGAAAAAATATAATAAAAGCCTTAATTCTTTAAAAGCATCTCATACATTTACATTTATAAACAGTAGCATATTCTTTATGAAATAATGCTTTAAAACTTTGAGGATATACATGTAATTTCTTCAAAGCCTTGGCAAGAAATGAAACATAAATAAGTTCTTGATACTAATATAAATATTTTAAAAATCTTTCTAATGAATCTAAACACTACACTTCCTTGTATTTTCGCAGTCTCCTCCCTCAAATGATTACTCTTGTTTTCTTTAGATCCCAAAGTCACTTGGAAATTATGTACTGGTGATCAGAGAGTAAATTCCAAGAGTTACCTGACTAAAGTATTTAGGAATATATTAAATCACTGCACCCAGACAGACATAAACATTGTGGAAATAAGCTAGCTTTACCTCAAGTTATAGTAAATGAGGTGCGCAGAGAACAGTGAGTTCCCCAAAGAAATCTTCCGCAGGTTAACTGTCGTGTTTGCGAACAAGAGAGAAAAATGTGAGCTGAATGCTAAGGAAGGTTTTGGTCAAATTTATATTGAAAATAGAAAGGTAAATCTATCTCATTAAGCCCCATTGCTTGTTGAATCAAATACACATCTCACGATCTCACTTTCTCTTGAGAGTTTTGGGGTGTGGGAAGTGGCCAGATAGCCTCACTTGTTGAGACACTGGAGACTGAAGTCATAATAACCTTGGGTGGAGCAAGGCATCCCAGCTGCTCCAAGATGTCTGCAGAGGGTTTTCCAGTGACCAGATGGCTTCTCTGAAGTTTCCACACACGTGCAACTTCCTGTGTCCGTTGGAGCAGACCCAAGGGTCCCCTTCATTCTCTGAAATTCCAAATCTCCTCCTTGTAACAGTTATGTTCTCAGGAGCATGACTCACTTTTTTCTCCTGAGACTAGGGGCTGGACGGGGGAAGCAAAACAGAACAAAGCTAGAGATCTAAGCAAGTAAAGTGGTCCCTTTATTATTTTTGTCTATGTTGGCATCAAAATCCTGACTTGTCTCTCTCAAATGTGTGATTATTTTTTTAGAACTTTACCAAATCAACAACAACCATTGGTTCAGAGTATATGGCCCAAATACCCATCAGTAATACACTGAATTCTCCGGGGCGTGTTCCCCACAGTGGAGTGCATTACTGGGGTTGGAAGGAACAGTTCCCACTAGTGCATCACTGTGGTTACTCTCAAACATGGGAGTGAGTGAAGGCAGACAGACACTAAAGGGGAACTCTATGTGCTACCTTTTACAGAAAACAGAAAACCAATCAGTTTGGGATTGCCCTTCATAAAGGAAGTCTACCTGGGTCTTCTGGGTAGTTAGTGATAACCTGGTTTTCTTTGTTCAAAATGCTGGTTACAGAACTATGTTCTTTGTAAAAATTCATCAACCTGTACATTGATAATATGCACCCTTTTTATAATATATGCTTCATTTAATTAAAAAGCAAGCTCTTAAAAAAATGACATATGGAAAGTGAATCTGAATTCATTGGCCAAATTCTTTTCTGCATCCAGTCCAACACCCCCCACTTAAGCTTTCACCCTTTCTGCATTTACAGCTTATATGGAGAGAAAGCCCTTTAGGGCTTCTTAGGTGGCTCAGTGGTAAAGAATCACCCTTCCAATGCAGGAGATGCAAGAGACGTGAGCTTGATCCCTGGGTGAGGAAGATCCCTTGGAGAAGGAAATGGCAACCCACTCCAGTATTCTTTCCTGGAGAACCCCATAGACAGAGGAGCCTAGTGGGCTACAGTCCCAAGGGGCTGTAAAGAGTCAGACACAGCTGAGTGACTGAGCACACCCAAGCCCTTCAAGACTTTTCAAAATTTTCCATGATGACATCTATGGCAAACACAATCAAGTGTTCATGATTCTTAGAGGCCTAATGATTTATAGCTTTTTATATCAGGAATTTTAGACACCGTTGACAGACAAATTATTATGAACCTTGTTATGAGGTTATGAACCTTTACAGGTACTCTTGCCGGGGTCATGTGGGCTATCAGCTAAACTACTTTTGTTCACAAAGATTTCAGGAAGGCATGGATTCTTTTGGGCAAGATGGCAGTGGTGATTACCAGCTGGCATGGGTTTTATATACTTTACTGTGATCTGAAATGTCTCATAGTCACCTAATCTTAGAGGGTGGCTGAAAAAACTCAGATGCAAGGATGCTGGGACACAGCCCTCAAAAATGCCTCTCGAGCACTGAAGTGCTAGCAGTTCTTTAAGTGTTCTAGTTGTTCTTTATTTTTATACTGATTGGTTGATGATGAAAGTTTTCCCATGGATTTTTAATAAGAATGCAAATAAATTAATTGAATCACCTAGATATTTTCAATGAAAGAACAAAACTGGTTTAATTGGTTTATCTTATGATAGTAATGATGTGGGAATATGGATATATTTTGAGCTTATCAGAAGGAATATCATGAGGTGGTGGAGTCATAAAAAATGTTAAAATGAGGTTAGTTGTGTATTTTTTCATTAAAAATTACATTTAAAAGGAAAATTGAATCCATGTTTTCATTTATTAATATTAAAAGTTATTTAAATATAATTTGAGATACTATTTGACATCCAAGAAACTTAAAGCTGGAAAGAATTGCTGTGGTTGGTTAGTTGCTAAGTTGTGTCCAACTCTTTTGCGACCCCATGGATCATAGTCTGTCAGGCTCCTCTGTCCATGGGATTTCCCAGGCAAGAATACTGGAGTAGGTTGCCATTTTCTGCTCCAGGGGGGATTTTCTTGACCCAGGAATTGAACCCACATTTCCTGCATTGGCAGGTGGGTTCTCTACCCCTGAGCCACCAGGGAAACCCAAAGTTGGAAAGAATGCCTTCTCAAAATTCTTTCAAATAAGAAACTATATTTTGCTATTCGTGTGGGGGATCACTGTGATGTCAGGAACTCGCAGTACCCCCAACACTGATGATCCATTACCACTTATTCCCTCCTTTGCTAAGAAGCATGTGCTGCTGCAATTGATTAGAGTGATACAGGAATCTTTTGATTTTTGCCTTCAGTTCCTGAAATAGCTTCAAAATTACAAGCATGAAATTGATATGTTATTCATAACAAACTCCTTTCAACCACATCTGAGTTTATGTTAATGGGGTGAATTTTGGAAAGCCTCTAGATGATCACAGGATAAGAGCTGGTTTCTAAGAGAACCAACCACACAGTTAGAGGGTTGGAATATTCAGTTCCTCCCCTCCCACTTCTGGGGAAGAGAGAGGGGCTGGAGGTTGACTTAATTGCTAATGACTAATAATTTAATCAATTGGACCTTGGAATGAAGCCTCCATAAAAACCCAAGAGGGCATAGTTTGGAGAGTTTCCTGTCCATAGAGACTCTGGGAGGGTAGGGCACCTGGAGAGGGCTTGGAAGCTTCCTGCCTCCTTCCCACACCTTGCCCTAGGCATCTCTTTCATCTGGCTGTTCTGGAGTTACACCCTTTTATTGTTTAGTAGCTAAGTCATGTCCAACTCTTGTGACCCCATGAACTGTAGCCAGCCAGTCTCCTCTGTCCATAGGATTCTTCAGGAAAAAATACTGGAGTGGGCTGCCATTTCCTTCTCCAGGGGATCTTCCTGACCAAGGAATCAAACCCGGGTCTCCTGCATTTCAGGCAGATTCTTTACCGACTGAGCTACAAGAGAAGACTATATCCTATAGTACACTGTTAATACAGTAGGTAAATTGTTTTCCTGAGTTCTGTGACCAGCTCTAGGATATGACTGAACCCAAAGAGGGGGGCCATGGGAACCTCCACAGTGTGAGAAAATAGAAAAAAAGATATATATTGGCTTCTGTCCTGGGTTCCTCGCACAGAGTTCCTAAAACCCTTTTGATTTCTTAAGTGAGAAAAACATTAGGGACCTCTTTTGATCCCATATTTTGTCTTTGATCCCAGTTCCTAACACAGAGCTCTTAAATCCTTTGGAATTTCCTGGGTGAGAGGAACATTTTTTTTTCAAATGAGGTGATTCTTGGTGGGCTTCTGGATGGGGGCTGGTCATCAGAAAGACCAACTGATGATTAGAAGCTTGGAATTTTCAGCTCTACCCCCCATTCTCCAGAGAGGGGAGAGAGACTAAAAACAGAGTTAATAATCAAGCATGCCTATGGGATGAGGCTTCCACAAAAATCCCAAATGTACAAGGGTTGGAGAGCTTCTGGGGTGAACACACGGAGGTGCCAGGAGAGTGGGGTGCCCAGAGAAGATATGGAAGTGCCACAGCCTTTCCCACATAACTTGTTCTATGAACATTCCATCTGGATGTTCATCTGTACCCTTTATGAATGTATCCTTTTCCAATAAACTGGTAAGCAGTAAGTAAACTGTTTTCTTGAATTCTGAGCCACTCTAGCAAATTACTTGAGCCCAAAGAGGGGGTCATGGGAGCCTCTGATTTGTAGCTTATTGGTCACAAACACAGGTAACAATCTGGACTTACAATTGGCATTTGAAGTCGGGGACTGAGCCCTTCATGTGTGTGATCTAATGTTATCTCTAGGTAGAGAGTGTCAGAATTGAATACATTGTAGAGGACACCCACTGATGCCTGAAAATCTCTTGGTATGGGAGAAAAACTCACACACATTTGGTGACCAGAGGGGAAGTGCTCTGAGTGTCAGAAGTGAAGTACTGAAAGCAGAGTTTTGAGAGGAGAAACATAGGAGCTTTTCTCCTTTGTGAAGCACAAAGAGCCCCTTTATGGGGTCAGAATGAGGAGCATGAGAGCATAACTTTTACAGGGAGGCTAGGACTTACAGCCCCTAATGGTGATTTTTCTAAAAGAACAAACTGTCACAGTCAAACCTTCCTTTAAGCATAGATGAAGTCATCTGATGAGAGTGTGGGGCGTGTGGGAGTGAGAGAAGGGGCAAGATGGTAAGAGACCCAGCTGTCTGGGGATGGGTGAAGTTCTCCTTCATCTGGATCCTTAGCTTTGACAGTTTCTCTCCCTTGACCCTAGCCCAGAGCTCTTCTTATTTCTCCCAAGTTCCTTGGATCCAAAGTAGAGCTGAGGCCCAAAGTAGAGCTGTAGGACCAAGGCTTTTGCACCAAAGGCTGAGACACTCTAGACACGCTAACCTTTTAGTTCTGTGTGACTGTGCCTCACTTAGGTTTGGTCTTCTCCAAAGACCGGCAATTCACTGAACACTGAAAGCACTTCACAATTTGTTCATGTCTGTACCCTTGAATGTGAAAGTTTTCATGCAAAATGAAATAATCACCCGGATGCTTGCCTACTATCCAATACAGACTGCTGAAAACTGGTGCTATGTTATTCAGCCAGAACTGAAGGGTTGTCTACATTAAACACCAGAAAACTGGGGTCATCTGCTGAAGGGTCTGCCTTAGCCATATCTGATACACAAGATCGTTTTTCTATCTCCCTCCCCAAGGCTGTCCTCCAGCCACAGGAAATGGCCTTGGATAAGTTGCTAACCCAAGGTCATATATATAGTCTGTTCACCAACCTCGGACATGACCTAGCTCAAGATGATGGGCTCACCCAGGAGTTTCAGCTAAAAATATCTAGAGGACGAGTTAACATCAGGAGCAAAACCCAGAAGGGCACATTCAGAAGCAGATGAAGCTGGCACCACGCAGGGTCCATGGTCTTGGCATCCAAAGTTAAGGGGAGTAGAGGGTGGGGAGGTGTGGTAACACCCAAAGCATGAGCCAGGAGACAAAAATAAGACTGAACAGAGGACGAGAACATGATAGAGGTAGAAGAGCAGGAGAAGAGTAGTTGAGAACATTCCATAAATATTCTTTTTCAGGGCTATTGTGCAATTCTCTTCTTTTGATTTGACCTGGATAAATATCTATGTCTTGCACCCCAAACTGGAAAAGTCAGAGTAGACGTCCAACTCTCTCCCCCACCCTTCCTTTCTTCCAGTGACTGGCATGGGCAGGGGCGGGTAAGGGCAGGGATGAGGATCTCAGGTTATTCTTGTAATGGATACTCATGCTAATAGGGTTTGCTAACTCATCAGTGACCCTACAAATCTTCCAAGTCTCACACTGATTCCATCCCTGAATTATAGGGCTCAATAATTACACTCCACTCTCCTTATCTCTGGTTCTCTTAGCAGTTTGTACACAGGGTTCTCCTTCCTACTGAGAAAGGACTAATGGGCACTTCTAAGTGGTTGCTTCCCATGTTTTTTTCTCCCTGGGATTTTTAAGAAAGGAGAGGAGGGAATTCCTCAAGAAGGCATTTTGGATTTTCAGACTATAGGAGACGGAAACTAGAAAAGGCTCATCACCCCATGACACAGACTAGTCTTTGATTTGTATATCAGGCTGTTGGACATTATTAAAAAAAATAAAAGGTTCAGGTAGCAGCTGTGAACTGTAGGGCAGTTTCAGCTCATCTGGTGCTTACTGATCAGAGTGTTATCCATGAGGGACAGTCCCAGCTGAATGGGTATAAATTCTGCCCCTGTGCAGGGGTAGTGGAGAGCCACGCCTGCTGAGGGCAGGACCCTGTTACTACCAGACATGTCCCAGTGGGATCGGCATACTTCTGTCTTCAAGGAGGGGTTTTGCTGGACAATTGAGTGATTTACGGAATTTTTTTCATTTAGAAGTTCACTGAAAGTTGATTTCTTCAGTTAGTTGCCCTTAGGATGAGTCCTCTAATTGTAAACTTGCATTATGAAATGAATTTAAAACAAGCCAGGCTACTCTAACTGCTTTTTTCAATGTTTTCCTCCTTGCATTTGAAGCAACTGACCCAGGAAATCATGTTTTCTTAAAATGTTGTAACTCATTCCTTTTAATCTTATGGAAAATCGGACAGTTACAGGCTCACCCCTTAGTGTTCTCAACTTTCAAAAGCAGTTGGAATCCAGGCTGTGGGCTGATAGAGTGACCGGTGTTTGCCCTCCCCAGCGTGGAGGGGCCCTGACAGTTCTGGGACGCCAGCTCAGTGGGAACAATCCAGAAACTCCGAGCTCACAGCCCAGGGCAGGTGCCCGCAGGCGCTCTGACTCATCTCCTTCAGCCCCACTTCGGAATGGCTTAGGAGCCTTCGAGTCCGAGGGCAGCGCAGCACTGGGCCGGGACTCAGACTTGAAAAGAGGATTCCAGCACTCTCCCTGCCAAGCCTGAAACAAAGGCCCATTTGTAGAGCTTCTCTTTAGTCACAGTGCTGTTCCTGAATAATCTGCTTCATGAAAAGGGTGGGCAGGAACCCTAAGTTGCAGCTCCCGTCCCCCCACCCCCATCTCCCAGCCCTTCTTTTATCCCGCGGTAATTCCCATCAGAGGAATGTCCCCAGTTTACCTCAGAATAGAACCCCCTTCAGCAAAAACTGTCAAAATAATCCTCACAAATGAAAGCTCAGACTGGCACCGAGGCATTTGGCATCCCTTCCCTGGTGGGAACCGGGGGCCTTGGCGTGATGGCCCCAAGGATGAATTAGCGGCGTCGCTAAGCAACCATCTCTAAACCCAGCCCAGGACCAGCAAGAGGAGAAAAACCAAGGCTGCTTGTTTCCCATTTCTGCTCGTTACCAGTCCTGGGTTTGTCTGAGCAGATCGCTTACATAACTATGTCCTCGGGCTTGCTCTGGCCCTAATGGTGTCTTGGTGACAGAGCAGCCAAGCTCCGCGGTGGCCTTAAAGCAGGCGGGTGCACTTCCTGCAGCCCAGTGAGCTGTTGAGGGCTGCAGAGCAGTACCATGGCCCACCATGTAATATAGTATCATCTTTAAGCCACAGCACCCAGTAAGAAGGTATTAGCTCTGCTTTACAGATAATAGATCCCAAGAGGTGAAGCGACTGGACTAAGATCACATAGAACCAGCTGCTCAGTCTGGGGTGCTGGGCCCATTCCTCCCTGTCCACTGCAGGCGGTGGACTTCAGCCCCACTGTCAGGGAGGAACAGACTGTGTTTATTAACAGACTAAATATTTGCCGATTGAAAGATCCTGTTGAGTTTATCAGCCAGTCATGATTTGATTATCTTTCTGGCCACAGGGGTTTAATATTTATCCACATACTTATGCTCATCGAGTGTATATGGAACAAGTTGAGGCTACCCTGCTTGACACGGAAGGGATGAAGTCAGGTCTCCATGGTGGGTAAGGAGAGAATTACCCTCTCACCTCCTCTCAACACACCGTCCCCAGTCCACCAGGCAACAATAATCCGTGGGCACTATATCTTGTGTTTCTGCCCTTCTTTGTCTGCCTGAAAAGTGGTCCTCATCATCTGGGACTCTTCTCAGTGAAGCCTTCACAATTCTTCTGGGTAGAAGACTAAAAGCCCCTCTGATCCTCACCTCGCTGCTCTCTGAACACTCTGGGTGCTGTGGTGGGCGCTACGATACATCACCTCAGTCCCTCGAATCCCAGGGCTTGTTGCCCCATCTGCTGGATGAGCTGTCAGCAGACCCTGTCCAGCTCCCCAATGTTTGCCCCAGCTGCCCAAGTCATGCCCCTTTCTGGTGGCCAGATGGTTGATCAGTGCAGATTGTGAAGTAATCTCCACCTAACTCTGAAGGGCCTTTTAGCACCAGAGCGCCCGTGGGTCACTGACACCATCACCAGGCATGCATTGCCACTGGGCCTCTCCTCTGCCCACTCTGCTTCCTCTCCTGCCCTTCCACAGATGAGACTCCAGGGGCACCCTTCACGCTCAGCTCTGTCTCAGAGTCTGCTGAGGGGTGGGGGTGGGATGAACAGCTGCCAATTCTCCCTTAGACACTGTCTGTACAGGAGTGTCTTGCCCTTTCTTTTTTTGTTTTTCTTTTGTGTGTCCTCATTCATATCACATTGTACTAGAAGCCTATTATACAGAGTGAAGTAAGCCAGAAAGAAAAACACCAATACAGTATACTAACGCATATTTATGGAATTTAGAAGGATGGTAACGATAACCCTGTAAGCGAGACAGCAAAAGAGACACTGATGTATAGAACAGTCTTTTGGACTCTGTGGGAGAGGGAGAGGGTGGGATGATTTGGGAGAATGGCATTGAAACATGTATAATATCATATATGAAACAAATCGCCAGTCCAGGTTCGATGCATGATACTGGATGTTTGGGGTGGGTGCACTGGGATGACCCAGAGGGATGGTTCGGGGAGGGAGGATGGAGGGGGGTTCAGGATGGGGAACACGTGTATACCTGTGGCAAATTCATGTTGATGTATGGCAAAACCAATACAATATTGTAAAGTAATTAACCTCCAATTAAAATAAATAAATTTATATTAAAAAATAAAATAAACAGAATATGTAGAATATTAGACCATGATGAATGACATAAGGAGCAAAGTTAGGATGTGATGTAGAAATTAAAATTGCAGCCTGAGCTAATTAATATAGGGTAGGAGAGTATATTAATTAGCTCAGGCTGCGATTAGAAAATACCAGAAACTGGGTGGCTTAAACAACAGAAATGCATTTTCTTACAGTACTGGAGCCAGCAGTCTGGATTAGCAGCATGGTCAGGGTTTGGTGAGGGCTCTCTTTCTGGCTTGCAGATGGCTGCCTTCTTTCTGTGTTCTCATGTGGTAGGGAAAGCGCTCTGATGTCTCTACCTCTACTTATAAGGGGACCAGCTCTGTCAAATCAGAGCTCTACTCTCATAATTTCACTTATCCTTAATCACCTCCTTAAAGACCCTCCCTCCAGTGTAGTCACATCACCATATGAATTTTGAGGGATCACAGTTCAGTCCAACATAGTTCAGTCCATTGCAGGGATTTACGGAAGTTCTGCCTGAAAAGATAGCTTTCAAGGGCGTATCTGAAGTATGCAGCAGAATGATCCAGGGATTATGTGGGAGAGGATAATTCAAGGAAGAGCAAAGTGTAAGAGCAAAGATCCGGAGGCAGGACATGCTGGGCGGCTGTAATGGATGAGAGGAAGAGAAGCAAGAAGTGGGATGAGAGGCAACAGGGAGGTCAGAGTATATTCAGCTGTTAGGCCATTATAAAGATGCTGGGTTTATTATGAGCAAGATGGGAAGCTGTGGGAGCAAATATGTAACAAGATGTGATTAAGTTTTAATGAAATTCCCATGATTACTAAACTGAGGATGGATTGAAGGGGGAACGTTGGGAAGCAGGGAGACAGCTAGAAAGCTAGTAAAATGTTCTAGAGATTACAATGACTTGCCCTTTAGATCTGAGCTTCTCAAAGGCAGGAGCCGAAACTTATTTATTAATATTTCCATCAACACTTAACCCAGCACCTAACCCAGGCCCAGGCATTCAGTAGGTGCTCAGGAGATGTTTGTGGCATGAATGAATTCACATGAAAGCCATTATGAGACAAGAGGAACTGAGAGGCTGGTTGCCAGTGGGTGTGACATTATGTCTATGTCTTCTGTTTATCACTGTCCACCTAGAAGAGTGTGTGTTCCTGTTATCCCCTCCAGCAACTCCACTGTCCAAACTGGGACTTGAGTGGACTCCTTCCTCTTCCCCCAAACTCTGTGTATATAATCTTTCTGGACTGAAAGCTGGCTTTGGGATGTCCTCTCTCAGGGGCTACTAAAGTAAGGGAAGAAGCAGCCAGGACCAGAAGCTGTGTCAGCAGCCCAGACAAGGTGTGGCTAGAGCTGGTTATCCCAGAGCAACCCCGTGCTTGGTAGATCTCACCATTTGTATTTTTTTTTTCTCTTACTTGATTTATATTTATTTTAATCTTTGTAATTAAAAAAAAAAAACCCTGTTTCAGGTGTGATGAACATGTTGTTCACACCTGGTCAGGTAAGTCCTGGGAAGCCCTGGTGGTGATGGCCGTAGTGCCAGCCCATTTGAAAGACTGTCTGATAGAGTTGGGGCAGAGTTAGCCGTGAAGGTGAGGAACCTGGGAGGAACAGCAACTCCTTTCCAGGATCTTTCCTTGAAGGCAGCTCAGAGGCAAGGGTTCCCACCTCCATGACACCCAACAGAGTAAGGAAGAATGAGCAGTCCTCCAAGGTGAAACACTCTCATAAGCTTGACGTGAGGAACCCCAGTGGGTGCTTTGAAGCTCCACAGGTCTCAAGTCATAACCCTTCGTGATCTCAGGAATACTATGTCTGGGCCAGCTTCAACCAGCCGTAGAGGCCCCTTGCTGGACCTCCTTGTGGATTAGAAGAAACTGGCCCAAAGAAAAAATCGCCAGAGTCTTGTCCCCTCACAGAGGATCTGCCTCCTCCCCTAGTTGGCCAGGCACATCACCTGTGTCCTCTGAAGCTCAAAGTGGCTCCCTCTGACGTGACACCTGAGGCCTTCCTCAGAAGGGCAGGTCTCTCCAACTTCTTGCAGGGCATCTGTGTTTGTGTGAATATCAATGTGTCAACAGGAGTAGCCTGTGTCTTACACAGCAGACTCACAAAGTAATCAAAATGCATTTTTATTTGTAGTCTGTCTGCATTCTGTATGATCTGTTTACTATTGCTAATCCTTCCTGCCCCTGGAGAACTCCAGCAGGCCCCAAGAACATGTTACTTATTCTTAATAATGGACAATCCTAGAGTCATTTTAGGCAGTATCGACTTGACTCAGCAACACGCATGTCCAGTCCAGGAGAGCAGTCAAAAACTCTGCACTTGATAAGATGTCAAACCCTGTCTCCTTCCCCAGCAGGCCTTTGCGGCCTGGCAGGCAGCCATGGGGATCTGGGCGTTGGTCTGTTGATTTCTCTCTTAGAGCTCTAAGAATTGCAAATATATCTGAAACATATTTACTGCAGAAAACGTTTATTTCTATGACATTCACTGAAAATATGGTGTACAAAAATGAAAAAGAATAAAATGTTGCACTGAATAACATGAAGGCAATATGTCACATCAATATTTTAATTCCTTGCCAACAATTTGAGAATTTTGGAGGCTTACTGGGTAAAAGAAGACTTTATTTTCATTTTAATAGAATAAAAGACTTTAAGCTTATGGGGGAACTTTTTAAATTTTTTCATTGTTTAGCGGCAACTTTGGACAGATTTTTAAAAAATATTGTGCTAGAACTTAGGTTTGGAAGAGTAGTGGGCATGTGTGGTAACCCCTCATTAATCTGGGGTCATCAGGGGACAAGACATTTCAGAGAAATCACATACTCAATTACTTAAGTCCTATCCTTTGAAAAATTCAGTGCCTACGTTAAACATTTTTGATGGGAAGATTCTCCTGACTTCCTTGTATACTCACTGCTTTCTGAAACACGAGTGCAATGGAAATTGGGTCCCATTTGCCCATAAGAGCATTATGAAAATCAGTTATGGGGTCATTCTGAATTTGCCCTTGAGGCTACTGGAGTGTGTTGGTGTCTGCCGCTGCCCTTAATGGGCTCGTAGCTGTGGTCCAGTAAGCCTCAGTGTCATTTCCTGGACAAGAGCCTGGGGATGTTCTGTAAACTCTAAAGTGTGGCACCCTGTCTGGCAGTGGCAGTGGAGTCTCTGCCCAGAGAGAGCCAGGCTTACTTAGGCTTGCTCTCATTACTCCTAAAGTGAAGTCGCTCAGTCGTGTCCGACTCTTTGCGACCCCATGGTCTGCAGCCTACCATGCTCCTCCGTCCATGGGATTTTCTAGGCAAGAGTACTGGAGTGGGTTGCCATTTCCTTCTCCAGGGGATCTTCCTGACCCAGGGGTCGAACCTGGGTCTCCCGCATTGTAGGCAGATGCTTTACCACCTGCGCCACCAGGGAAGTCTCATTACTCCTACTTGCTTGTAATATGATATCAAAAGAAAGAAAGTGAAGTTGTTCAGTTGTGTCCGACTCTTTGTGACCCCCTGGACTGTAGCCCTCCAGGCTCCTCTGTCCATGGGGTTTTCCAGCCAAGAATACTGGAGTTGGTTGCTGTTTCCTTCTCCAGGGGATCTTCCCAACCCAGGAACTGAACACAGGTCCATAGGCAGACTCTTGACCATCTGAGCCACCAGGAAACCTATGGTCAAAGTGATTGAAACTCAAACTGCAGTCTTCATCTCTCTTTATGGTCTCAGCTTTGGGTTTCCCACTGTCAAAAGGTAGTTAGAATATCCAGGGTTAAGGATTGAACCCTGTTGTAAGCCATAAGGTGCTGTGTCATGTTTGCTGGTTTAACTAAAAAAATGCCTTCTGAGGCTCACATCCCACCTTTAGCAGATATTTAATCAGAAGGAAGTTTTGAAGAGGAGTTGTTTACAGGAAGGGATAATTCTGGTAGATATAGGAGGAGTGTTCGAAGGAGAAGGGGTCTCCCCAAATTTCCTCCTGTGAAGCTTAGTGTGATGGATGAGAATTGGGGCTCAACAGCATACACAAATTTCTCTTCATCAGGACACAAAGAAGGGGATAAGCACCCGAAAATCTCTCTGAAGTTACACTGGTTTACCGTTTCCATCTCCCTGACATTGTTCAGGGGTTAAGTGTCTATTATTTCAGCATAACTATTCCTTTAAGAGGGCTTCCCTCCTGGCTCAGACAATAAAGAATCTGCCTGCAATGCAGGAGACCTGCATCTATCCCTAGGTTGGGAAGATCCCTTGGAGAAGGGAATGGCTACTCACTCCATTCTTGCCTGGAGAATCCCATGGACAGAAGAGCCTGGCAGGCTACAAGGTCATGGGGTCACAAAGAGTCAGACATGACTGGGCAACTAAGCACTTTCCTTGAAGAGCTCCTGGCACCTCTGGAAAGCAGGCTGTGGGCTGCTGCAGCACTAAGTACATCTGAGCCATAATAGGGTGACCTCTGACCCTAATCCTAGCCACCGCTTGGAATTATGGGCTCCCACTGGTGCAGAGAGGGTGGAGTGGAGGGACCAGTCAAGTTCACCAGATGGCAGATAGGCCTAGGGAGCTGTCAGATTGGGGCTTGTTACATAAACTGGGATCCTGCTCAAAGCTCAGAGCCCATCAGATTCCCCCATTTTGCACAACCCCTGTAATGGTAGCCATACCTCAGTGTATAAGTTTAGTTGAGACCATGGACCAGCCAAAGGGAACAAGGAGAGGCCAAACCCACTGAAGAATTCTTCATTTTAATAAGGGGGAGGATTTTGTGTGTGGGGGTGGGGGGTGGGGGGTGTTAGAGGCTCCCAGGATTTCAGACTAGGATCCTGCAAGATTTTGTCAGGTCAGACTGTTCTAACATGTAATTAAAATGCTGTTTTAATGCTATTATAAAATGAAATTTTAGTTTGGACACACCTTTAGAAAAACTCAGCCTCCTTTTCCATAAAAGTTGATGAAACAGTTTATAGAGGAAATGCACAGGCATCCAGAGAATTGAATCAATATACGTAAACTATGGAAGCGATTCTGCAAGCTGAGTTGAGGGAAGGGTGGAGGTTAGTAATAAATCTTTTGTCTTGAAGTTATAGTAAAAGTAAACATAGTAAATTAAATAGCCTGTGGGTTTTATGAAGCTGAATCATAAAAAAATAAACACAAAATCCTGTGGTTTGGGCTACACAAAGATAAGCAATTGGGAATCTGGTTTTTTTTTTTTTTTAATATAAAAGCCTCTTTCCTGTTATGGATAAAGAGTTTATCAAGGAATTGGTGTCAGTGTGTTTCTGCTCTCTATTCTTATATTTCCCCTTTTCCCCTATAATTGCCTACTACACAGGATATGAGAATTGAAAGAGACACTGTGAGTCACTAAGTTTGATACATAAGGAAAACTAAACAAATGTAGTTAAATTCAAATCTGAAGAGAGCTTTTCTGCTGCCTCCTCCTTTCTTCTCCTTTTTCCACCCCCCTCTGCTTTGTTGGGTCTTTTTTTTTTCTGGCTGTGCTGTGTCTTCGTTGCTGGGCCTTGGCTTTCCCTAGTTACAGTGCCTGCGTTTCTTGCTGCAGTGGCTTCTCTTGTGGAGCGAAAGCTCTAGGAAGGCGAACAGGCTTCAGCAGTTGCAGCTCACGGGCTCTAAAGCGCAGACTCAGTAGTTTGGCCCATGGTCTTTAGTTGCTCCTCTGCATGTGGCATCTTCCCAGACCAGGGATCTAACCTGTGTTCTCTGCATTGGCAGGTGGATTTTTATCACTGTACCCACCAGGGAAGTCCTGCTTTGTTGGTTCTCATTGAGAATTGTGTGCTCTGAGCAGCTGTTGATGCGGCCCTGCTCTCCAGGGACTGTATTTATTCATTTACCCAACCAATATTTATTGAGCTCCTACTATGTGCCAGGCTCTCTTCAAGATCCTGGAGACAGTGTAAGTAAGAAAAAGTCCTTGTTTCACTCATCAAGTGATGAATAAATCTTTGGTATAATTTTGAGTACTATTAAATGCTATGAAGAAAGACAAGGAAACCAATGAGACAGAGAACAACAGGTGGGAGTTGGGGTCAATTTCATGGGGGAAGATCAGGGAAGCCTCTTTGGAGAAGGTGGCATTTGAGCAGAGGCCTGAGAGGTAAGAAGTAAACCCAGGGGAGGATCTGGGCAAAGTGCATGGCTGAGACAGAAGAAACAGCCTGTGCAAAGACCCTGAGGTGGGAAACAAGCTTGACGTGATCTTTGGAAAACAAAGCCCAGTGTGGCTGGAACACAGCGAGCTGAATTTTTCAGCATCTTCCACACACTATATTTCCCACATAAAGCAATGAATGCATGTAGTAAGTATAGAGTTGAGAATTGTATGTATAATTGCAAAGATCAATCAAGATTGCACATATAAATCTCCCAGCTTAGTGCCTAGTACATTATGTTGTTGTTTAGTTGCTAAGTTATGTCTGACTCTTTGTGACCCCATGGACTGTAGCCTGCCAGGCTCCTCTGTCCATGGGATTTCCCAGGCAAAAATACTGGAGGGGGTTGCTACTTCATTCTCCTGGGGATCTTCTCGACCCATAGATCAAACCCGTGTCTCCTGCACTGGCAGGAGGATTCTTTACCACTGATCCACCAGGGAAGCCCCCTAGTGCATTTTAAGTTTTAGTAAATGTAAGCTATAATCATTATCTTTATCACTTGGGCAGCTCAATGTTCCTGCCTAACCAATGCACATAACTAGGACTCCACAGGAGAAAACAGGAGACCTAGGATGCTGTGGGTAGCTGCTCTGCACCCTCAGGCCTTAGGTCCAAGTCCTGTTTGTGGTCTGGTTACTTATGTGCCCTAAGGCAATTTCCCTACTTGTCTTGGATGTGTGAGCCATGTAATTCCTTCTTCAAAAGTTATAAAGATGAGACTCCAGCCAATAATTTGACATGAAAAGAGGCTATTTTCTCATCCTCAGGCTTGGTAAAGATTCCTGCCATAAGCCAGTCATTATAGAAATGACTCAGCCTTTCTCTCGTGTGTTAATAAGATTTTACTGGTTTTGGTCCTGACTCAAACTGGCTTGGAGTGATGAGATCACGGATGCTGTACCCATGTGTCATCATGTAACTGCTTACTTGACTACCCAGATGAGAGTAAGGCCACTGCAACCTGTCACCTTCCCTCCAGGTCTGCTACGGTCCTTGCCCAACGCACACAAAGGGTACCTACCTGTTCCCTCCATCCTCATCTGCCAGGAAGCGGGGATGCAGTTCTCTTTCCTCTCTAAGGGCCAATCAGGCTGTGAAAGAGGGTTAGTGAGCTGAACTCAAAGTAAGGCATCTGAGCTCTCTTTGCACCCTAATATCAACAATGCTTGGTGTCTTTTTGGGAGGCCTCACTGTGAGAACTGATCCAGGCCCGGGTCTCAAATTAAACCTTTTATTAGGGTTACGAGGGGGACCCTCTGGTCTCTTTTGGTTAAAATTATCCTGGTAGTTTAGAAGCAAACCAGAATCCATTTATTTATTTGACAGACATTACGGATCACTGGGTACCCAGTGCCCCAGCAGGGCTTAGGCACCAAGGACAGAGAGACAGAAGACAGTCTCTAATGCCTCAAGGTCTAGTGTAAGGAGACCGATGAGAAAATAAACAGTTGTAGATTAGCGTGATTGGTATTGTAACAGATCCTTGGGTGCTACAGAGGCCTTTGGGGGTACCTGGCCCACACTGATAGTCAAGCAAGACTTTCTAAAGGATGGAATGCTTAAATGACTCTGGAAGGATGCATAGGTGTCATATAATCAGGAAAGGTCCAGGAAGAGGGCAGAGGGATGTTCCTAGAGATGAAACGGCCTGAAAAGCCAGCTAGCCGTGACCACTAACATCCATTTTCTCCTTCTTTCTGGGTACACAGTTCGACTATATGACCCAGTCCCCCTTACAGGTGAGTGTGGCCCCGTGACTGAGTTCTGGCCAGGGGCAGGTGTGCAGAGATGATGGGGGGGGGCCCTGCACAGGGTCCTCTCCTGTGCGCCCTTCCCTGCGCCTTCCCAGTTTAGCTACTCGGGAGCAGGGAGGAGTTAGGCCCCAAAGGGCCCTGTGTGCGGCTTGAGGGAAGTCCAGAGTTAAGGGGCAGGTAATAAGCACAGGGAAGCAATCACGTTTAGCTTTTAGAATAATGGAGCTAGGGTGATATTTGTGACAAGGTTGAACTTAACCTGAGGAAAACAGCCACGCAAAATCCTCTACCCTTTGGAGTTTTCACCACCCAACCACCATCCTTTTGTGACCCACAGGTGAAACTTCAAATGACCATCACCCTCAAATATTCTGAGATAGACCCATCTTCATCCTTCCTCAAGGCTCCTGTAAGATTCAGGATGACTCCCTTGTTCACCTGCCTGTATGAAGCCCCAGGTCCCTTCCCTTTATTTGATATTCCTCCTTAATGAACATTCTCCCTGTTGCAATAGACTGAATAAAAGCATCTCCTTCAGTGTCTGAGGTGTTTTGTCTTTTGCATGAACACAACAGCACTGGACTAGGAGTCAGAACCTTCTATTTGAGAGTAGACTGCTGCTGCTGCTAAGTCTCTTCAGTCGAGTCCGACTCTGTGCGACCCCGTAGACAGCAGCCCACTAGACTCCTCTGTCCCTGGGATTCTCCAGGCAAGAACACTGGAGTGGGTTGCCATTTCCTTCTCCAATGCATGAAAGTGAAAAGTGAAAGGGAAGTCGCCCAGTCGTGCCTGACTCTTAGCGACCCCATGGACTGCAGCCCACCAGGCTCCTCCGTCCATGGGATTTTCCAGGCAAGAGTACTGGCACCTGTTTTATTTTTCTTCAACAACTTTTATTATATACTGATTTATTTGTCGTCAGTCATCCATGGGAATATAAACACCTTGAGCAAAGAGCTTGTCTTTTTAAAATTTTGTTTCTTTATTTTTAGTTGAAGGATTGGTTTCTGCCATACATCACATGGCTTAGCCATAGGTATACATATATCCCCTCTCTCTTGAGCCTCCTTCCCACCTCACACCCAATCCCACCCCTCTAGGTTGTCACAGAGTCTTCTTGACCACTGTATCCCTGAGGGTCTGCAACAGATCCTGGCCCATAGCAGGCACTCAAGAATCAGGACAAATTGTGGCGAGACAACCCCCAGCCCGCCTGAGACATCTGCCATTCCCCCCTGGTTCCCTTGCCTTTCTCTGTCCTCTTTGCCTTCCTCCCTGCTTCTCTGTGTGTCTCTCTGTCTCCTCTGCTCCAGTCACTCTCCTCTCTGCCTGCCTCCCTCCTCTTCCTCTTTTTGGAATCTCTTTCCTATTCTCTCCCTTCCTCTTGCTTCCCTCGGTTTCTTCCGTGGGTCTTGGACCTAGCAGGTCCCTCTTATCCATTCAGCCCTTACCTTCTGCTTGGATGTTTATTGGGGAGGATGTAGGGCCCAGGGAGAGAGCTCCAGATAAGAAGGACTGAGTCAATGACATCTGTGGATCTGTCAGATGGGTACAGCTCTAACTTTGGACACGCATTTGGTCGAGGGATCCTTGAAAGTAAAGATTCACTTGGAGTTGGTCGAGTCGGCATTTTGGAAACAATCAAGTAGATCTGAAGCCTTGCTCCAAGTGGGGAGACGAGAGCTGGGGAGG
Source organism: Bos indicus x Bos taurus (assembly GCF_003369695.1). Classification (NCBI taxonomy): domain Eukaryota; kingdom Metazoa; phylum Chordata; class Mammalia; order Artiodactyla; family Bovidae; genus Bos; species Bos indicus x Bos taurus. The sequence continues at coordinate 49,087,036 of NC_040078.1, read as the reverse complement.
GAGAAAACCAGACCAGAGCCCTGCCTTCCAGAACTTCCTGGTCTCATTAGCCAAGGACGTAAGGGGCATACAAGGTCTTCTAGGAAGTAGTAGGGGAACAAAGATAGGCAGAAGGAGAGGTGCAGGCAGAGAGCTCTAGAAGGGATCAGTCATTGTTAACTTTGGGGCGAGCGGTCTGTGTGTGAACAGTAGCAGCCAGATAGAAGAGGAGATCCAGGCTCCAGCTGCAAAAGGGGAAAGCAGTTCATCTGTGACGCAGGCCACCAGGGCCACCGGGGCCGTGCTTGGCCTGTCAAACCCTGTCCTGGCTCCCTCCCTGTCCCCACCAGGACTGAGGGAAGAGCCTGATTCAAAGCCTGCAGGTCCCCCAGAGCACAGAACTGGAGCTGAAAATCTTGATGAGTAAAACCTGCAGCATCTCACCACTTGCCCTGCTGCTTGGGAAATCATTCATATTAGCATGCGAGGTTCTGGGAGCTGAGTGGGAGGCAGGAGCCACCTGAGGCTTGGAGAGAAATAAGACGGTTCTTTTGTGCCCCTGAGGACACCCCAGGCAGATGCTGATCTATCAGCATTTATACTGAATGCAACACAGAATTCCTTTTGTGACTGCTTTTATAAATAGAATGGGCCAGACTCTTTCTGGGAAATGCCTGGGTGATTCACGTGACCTTCTAAGATAGGTGCTTGTAGTTCTGTAACACTGGAGGGGCAGAGAAGGGAGAGGCTCTTTTCCTGAGCCCTGGCATTTAGAAGTGTGGTTTAGAGAAGAAAAAAAGGAGAGTGGCAGTAATGAGTAAAGTAGTAAATGTTTCCCCAAGAGGATGATTCTTGGAGCAAAAAAGGATCTGAGAGCGGAAGGGGCTGGCAGAGAGGGGTGCACGGGTGTTTGCTGGAGCACCTCCCGAGTTCCTTCAGGAAGAAAGCTCCTACTTCATGGTCCTGATGACTTCTGTCCCTTCTCCCCAACAACTCGGCACAGCATACCCACCTACATGGAGTTTCGTTCAGGTGTATGTGTGTGTGTGTGTGTGGGGCGGGGGGGGGGGGGGGGCGGTGCGTGCTCAGCCGTGTCGGAATCTGCAACCCCATGGACTGTAGCTCACCAGGCTCCTCTGTCCATGGAATTCTCCAGGCAAGAATTACTGGAGTAAGTTGCCATTTCCTCCTTCAGGGGATCTTCCCGACCCAGGGATCAAACCCACGTCTCCGGTGTCTTCTGCATTGGCAGACAGATTCTTTACCACTGAGCCACCTTTGTTCAGGTAGTCATACTTAATTGAAGACTCGTTTGTTGAGTCATCTGTTCCTTATCAGTGACGGTCTCGCTACTCATACCTCACTACTGGTGCTGACTCACGGTTGTCTCCAAAGCTGCAGTCTTTGGACCTTGGGAAGATAATTTTATAACAGCACAGATGCTGCCTGGCCTGTGTGCTCTGAGGGTCACAACAGCATCTGAAACCGAAGCTCAAGGCCCAGGCTTATGAATATTTAGGGCAAAGTCCCTGATTCCTTTTCTGGATCTTCCTTCCCCATTAATCAGGATATTTAGAAAATGTGTAAATAGCCATGCAAAAAAGATTAACTCGATTTACTTCTGTCTCTATAAACATACAGTATTTTCCAGGTTCCACATTTCAATATTAAGATATCTTCAGCTACTGAAATTTCAGCAGCAATAAGGCAACACAATGAGGGCAGGAGGCAGGGGAGAGAGAAGGAATCAATATTTCTAGTATTTCGTGACTCAGCACTGTGCCAAATACCACACATTCTAACTTTGCACATGTTTTACCCCTCACAGGAACAGGGTATTAAGAAGTATGATTAACTTCAGATCACAGTTGAAGAAAGTGAGGCCCAGAAAGTCAGAGTGCCACGTGCCAGTTTCTTCTGCAGCTTCCTCACCTCTCTCAGACTTCCTTGAACTGAAGAGAGTTAGGGCTTTGTTCTGGATTAGGCTTTGGCTCAAGGGAGTGTTGTGACTGGTTTGATCTTCTTTCCAAACCACTAACATTTTCTCCACATCATCAATAAGGCGGTTTCGCTTTCTTACCATTCATGTGTTCACTGGAGTAGCACTTTTAATTTCCTTCAAGAAGTTCTTCTTTTCATTCACAACTTGACTAAGAGTTTGATGCAAGAAACTAGATTTTGGCCAGTCTTCCTTGGACATGCCTTCCTCACTAAGCTGAATCATACATTTCTAGCTTTTGATTTGAAGCGAGAGACAGGTAACTCTTTCACTTGAATACATAGAGGCCAGTGTCGGGTTATTAATTGGCCTAAATTCAATGTTGTCATGTTTCAGGGAATAAGGGAGGCTTAAGGAGAGGGAGAGGGGGAATGGCTAATGGAGCAGTCAGAACACACACCACATTTATGGATTAAGTGCCCCATTTTACATGACCATCTTATTATACATTCACAGTAATAACATCAAAGGCCACTGATCACAGGTCACCATAACAAATAAAGTAAAAATGAAAAAACTTGAAATATTGAGAAAATTACTAGAATGTAACACAGAGACACAAAATAAGCAAATGCTGTTGGGAAAATGGCATCCAGAGAATTCTCAATGCAGGGTTGCCACAAATCTTCAATTTGTAAAAAACACAAAATCTATAAAGTGCAAAAAAGGAAACTGCAATAAAAGTTCTGCCTATAAAGCTTTTGTGGGAGAGAGAAGTAAAAACCTTTTCTACAATTAGTAGTTTATTAATCCCTGCTGCCCTCCCCCCCAACCCCTGCAATATGGTTATGGTTTCAGAGAAAAATAGGAGCTCAGGAAAAGAGCAAAAAAAAAAAAAATCTGATGTGCATGGAATTAATGAAGGGAATAGCCTGAAGAAATAAGAATTTGAAAACCTTTGAATTTGGATGCTAGAATTTGTAGCAGGTTTCTTCACTCACCAAGAAGCCTTGTTAATCCATTCTTTAGGGATCAAAGGGATTCCATACATTCTTCTGGGGCAGTGGCCTGGTCCTACCTGCCTCAGCCCCACTTAAGGGAGAGTCTCCAAAGCCACCCAGTTTGAACTGTGGAAGATAATAAAGCTGCTTTCTGGATCCACACACAGACCAGGGTTACCTCTTTCAAAGACCAGGGAGGGATCCAATCAAAAGACAGTGTGGGTTTACAGTTCAGTTCAGTTCAGTCGCTCAGTCATGTCCGACTCTTTGTGACCCTATGGACTGCAGCATGCCAGGCCTCCCTGTCCATCACCAACTCCCAGAGTTTACTCAAACTCATGTCCATTGAATCGGTGATGCCATCCAACCATTTCATCCTCTGTTGTCCCCTTCTTCTCCCAGCATCAGGGTCTTTTCAAATGAGTCAGTTGTTCACATCAGGTGGCCAAAGTATTGGAGTTTCAGCTTCAGCGTCAGTCCTTCCAATGAATATTCAGGACTGATTTCCTTTAGGATTGACTGGTTTGATCTCCTTCCAGTCCAAGGGACTCTCAAGAGTCTTCTTCAACACCACAGTTCAAAAGTATTGATTCTTTGGTGTTCAGCTTTCTTTATAGTCCAACTCTCACATCCATACACGACTAATGGAAAAACCATATCTTTGACTAAACAAAACTTTGTTGGCAAAATAATAGCTCTGCTTTTTAATATGCTGCCTAGGTTGATCATAGCTTTCCTTCCAAGGAGTGTCTTTTAATTTCATGGCTGCAGTCACCATCTGCAGTGATTTTTGAGCCCAAGAAAATAAATCTGTCATTGTTTCCATTGTTTCCCCATCTACTTGCCATGAAGTGATGGGACTGGATGCCATGATCTTCAGTTTTAGATGTTGAGTTTTAAGCCAACTTTTTCACTCTCCTCTTTCACTTTCATCAAGAGGCTCTTTGCTTTCTGCCATAAGGGTGGTGTCGTCTGCATATCAGAGATTATTGTTATTTCTCCCAGCAATTTTGATTCCAGCTTGTGCTTGATCCAGCCCAGAGTTTTTCATGATGTACTCTGCATATAAGTTAAATAAGCAGGGTGACAATATACAGCTTTGACATACTCCTTTCCTGATTTGGAACCAGTCTGTTGTTCCGTGTCCAGTTCTAACTGTTGCTTCCTGACCTGCATACAGATTTTTCAGGAGGCAGGTCAGGAGGTCTGGTATTCCCATCTTTTTATGAATTTTCCACAGTTTATTGTGATCCACATAGTCAAAGGCTTTGGCATAGTCAATAAAGCAGAAATAGATGTTTTTCTGGAACTCTCTTGCTTTCTCGATGATCCAACGGATGTTGGCAATTTGACCTCTGGTTCCTCTGTCTTTTCTAAATCCTGCTTGAAGATCCGGAAGTTCACGGTTCACGTACTAGTGAAGCCTGGCTTGGAGAATTTTGAGCACTACTTTACTAGCATGTGAGATGAGTGCAATTGTGGGGTAGTTTGAGCATTCTTTGGCATTGCGTTTTTCTGGGATTGGAATGAGAACTGATCTTTTCCAGTCCTGTAGCCACGCTGCGTTTTCCAAATTTGCTGGCATATTGAGTGCAGCACTTTTACAGCATCATCTTTTAGGATTTGAAATAGCTCAACTGGAATTCCATCACCTCCCCTAGCTTTGTTCATAGTGATGCTTCCTAAGGCTCAGTTGACTTCGAATTCCAGGATGTCTGGCTCTAGGTGAGTGATCACACTGTCGTGATTATCTGGGTCATGAAGGTCTTTTTTGTACAGTTCTTCTGTGTATTCTTGCCACCTCTTCTTCTTAATACTTGATTTTAACTTAAAAAAAAGAAATCTGCTGACAGTTGTATTTCCTGTTAGAAAGACCTGTGGAAGGGTGAGTGAAAGGGTTCTGGAGAATGAATGACAAGCATGTGAGTAGCTTCTTAGGAACGAAGGTGGGGGTGTGATGGCTATAGGTGGTGCGTCTGGTAAACAAAGAGCTCTCGGCTGGAGCTTCCGTCCACTGAGCCCTCCCCTCCTTTGGGGCCTCTCAGGTCTCCTCGCTTCAGAAAGTATTATTATCTTGGCCCATGCTAAGAAAATGATAAGAGCCTATTAACAGCAGCTACAGCAATTACTGTAGGGAAGGAAAAACATTCCCTTCTTCCAGTGTATGTTCTTCTGCTGGTCTAATTATTAAATTGCCGTGAGACACATAGAAAGACAAACAAAAGTTTAATAATATGTCTATGTCCTGTATACTTGGGAGAGACCCAGGAAAACCAAGTAGTTCCTTGAAATGGTAGAAACCCTCATCCAAAATACCATTCTCAGCTGAAGATAAAAGAAGATACTGGAGGAGAGGGGAGTTATGAGAGGATATCAGGAAAAGCACAGTAATAAGAGTAAGGTATCATGCAGATCTAAGTCCTTGCCTTCTCCACAGATAAGAGTTTCAAGAAATTGAGTCACCTCCCTCTGCAAGGGAGACACCCCTACAAGTCGAGATTCCCTTATACAGGTAAGTGTCTCCTACAAGGTGTAAATTCTTGATTTTCAGAGCTTCTTCTATGTCTTCAGTTTTTTAAAAAATAAACAGACAATACCAAAGGGGAAAGAGAGAAGGGATAAATTAGGAGTTTGGGATTAACATATACACGCTACTATATATAAATTAGATTACCAACAAGGCCCTACTGTATTGCACGCAGTAAACTATATTCAGTATTTTATAATAACTTATAAGGGGAAAGAATCTGAAAAAGAATATATAGAGAGACCTGAATCACTGCTATACAGCTGAAACTAATACATTATAAATCAACTGTATTTTAATTTAAAAAAAGGGAAAAAAATCAAAATATAAAATAACCAGCCTAAAATAATCTTTATGCTAAAGAGACCTATTTTTGGGGTGGCAAATTCTGCTTCCCCACATTACCAATTACTTAATACCTACCAAGTGCTAGGCACTGTCTGGAAACTCAACATGTAATATCTATTTCTTAACAGCAATCCAGTCCTAGAAGCAGTCCAACAAGCTGTACATATATTAATATTATCTCTCATTTTCCTAACAACTAAAATTGCTTTGATTTTCCTTGTTTCACAGATGAGGAAATAGAGAGGTTGTTGTGTGTGCAGGGACACACAGCCTGCTGCAGATGGAGCTGGCACTTGGGCCCAACCTCCTTGAGGGCAAGGGTCTTGACATGCTCACCTTTTGTATCCCTCACAACCCAGCCCCTCAGTCCATTGTTTGCAGGAGGTTCTCAGCAAATACTAATTCATTAAATTATTTAAATCAGTATTTGCCTATACACCCAGAGATAATACCTTGGGATGTGATTTGTGTGTACATCCTGGTGGTGGCAAAAAGGGAATGCGGACTTGGTCTCTGAAGAACCCTGGGCCCCAGCACCCACCTGCCCTACTGGCCAGCAGCCGGTCGCCTCCCTCTGACCACACTCTTCCACACTCACGATTTGGAGCCAGAACTGGCCTCACAGACTGGCCCAACCTGCTTCATTTTATAGATGGTCCCATCTATAAATCGAGATCAAAATCTGTACCAAGTTTCATGAATTCACCACTTGTTCTTTCCTGCAGGAAATCGTCTTACACAACAGGAGATCAAAGTAGATCAATATACTCTTGAGCACATGCATGAAAGGACCTGTAGGTCAGGTGTCCCCAACCTCTGGGATCTAATGCCTGATGATCTGAAGTGGAGCTGATGTAAAAATAATAGAAATAAAGTGCACATAAATGTAATACCCTTGAATCATCCTGAAACCATCCCTCTGCCCTGGTCCCTGGAAAAATTGTCTTCTATGAAGTCCATTTCTGGTGCCAAAAATGTTGGGGACCACTGCATAGGAGATGAGCAGTGAAAATCAGCCGCTGTTTTCAAGGAGGTCTAGTTTGGTTGTAGAAAAACACAGCAGTCAGCGATATTAAATACTTTCCAGGGGCCATATCCAGTGGGGACTGTGTTCCCTCTGGAATGTATCATTTGTAATATTTAAAGCCATCAGAAGTGTGTCCCAGCAAACTTTTAATTCCTAAGCAGAGTAGACTGGGAAAATATTCCTGTCCAGCCTTCCCTCCACCTCCACTTTTACTCGGATGCTTTTTTTTCTTCTAAAAGTACAAGAGTGCTACCTGTGTGAGCTGGCCAGGTCGCTCTGCAACCAGAGAATCTGGGGGCTGGCTGGGTCCCAGCAACACCACACCCAGATATGTGTGCTTTCCTCATTTTTCCGCATTTCTTGGGAAGTAGAGGTGAGCTTGCCTGGCATGACTCAGGCCAAGGAAGTGAAAAGCCCAGACATGGTGGTTCACCAATTCCTCCCAAGCTTACTAACCCAGCAGTGTTTGCAGACACTGAGATCTCAAGGCAGTAACTGGGAGTCTCTGGGGACCAGTTGTGTAAGACCTGAAGGTGACAAATACTACTTGATGATCTGGTCTTCACTGCAAGTGCCAATGCCATTTTTTTCTCCTTTTTCCTTCTTTAACTTTTTAGGGAATTTTTCAGCAGGGTTATAGAAAATGGACTCCTCAATCCTCTTCCCAAGCTCAGATTCTAACCAGGATTTTTCCACACCCTCCCAGTTCCCTGTGCGATAATAAATTATGCATAATAAGTAAATGCTATGACCAAATATTATTATACCATGGATCAGTGTTCAGAGTGGGCCTTGTAGAAACAGCACATAAAAGAGCCCTGGACATCCTGGTTGCCATTCCGGGCACAGGGCAATACTCAGTTTAGGCCTTGGCCTTCTGCCCTGGAGGGAGGCTGGGCTCTAAGTTTCCCTGTTGTGAAGATGATCCCAGAGTCCTCACACAAGGGCCCTACATCCACTCATGAACCTGCATGCGGACTGCTCCTGTAATGGAGATGAATGAGATGTTGGGATGCCTCAACTATTGTTCATTGGTGGCTTCAGTTGGACAGAAAGTCCGAGAGCCATTCTCTCTCACGTGGGTGTCTCTGGAAAGCTGCTTCCAAACTTCCCTGGAGTGAGGGAACTCCACTGAGTTTAATGTTTACTGAGAACCTACTTGTACCGAGCCTATGCCAGGCACCTTAGGAAAAGGATAACTGTGCCACGGTTTCTGTTGTTGGTGGCCTCAGATGACATGCAGCCCAGCGAGGTCATTATTGACCCAAAGACATGATAACCCAAACCCACTGCTCAAATAAAGTCCTCACCCAGGTCTGCTCTTGGATTTGGGCTTGATGAGGTCCTAAAGGAGACACTTTTTCTCTGATGTTCCCTCTTTCTAACACTTTCTACCCATTGTGGATTTAAATGGGCTCATGATGAAGGGGATAAAATTCCAAGTGCATGGACCAGACAGGGTGCTGTGTGGACAGATGCTCCGTTCCCACCGGGGACCTCTAGGAGACGGTCTAGACCTGTCCTGGTGTTGACTCCCCCTAGCCTGGGTGAGGAAGCTGAAGGACTCGTCGGTCAGTTCCCTCTGCCACTCACTGGTGGAGGGCACCAGCCCCTGGTAAGTCTGCCCCACCTGTAGGCCAGAGCTCCTGCAGACAGAGAGATCCAGAGTTGCAGAATGTGCAGGGGTACGGAAAGGGGAGTGGGAGTGGAGCTGAACAAGGCCTCATAGCTTCTGTCTGCCTCATCCCCCGCAGCCCCAGCTGAGCAGGGGTGTGCACACTCAGAGGAAAGCCAGCAGGATGTGTGGGAACGGTGAAATGGATACCCAGCCCCCGGGAGAGGAATGTGACCCCAGGGGTGTGGGCCTCTGTCTCCACCAGGCAGTAGGGAGGTGGGAGCCGGGGGAATGGAGGTGTTGTTTCATACAGCTCTCCCTGGAGAGCAGTTCCCTTCTGAAAACACACAAGGGCTCAGGGAAACAGGTTTGAATTAAGCTTACACACGGAGCCTTCACGGCCTGAGGATGGGCTCAGCGTGTCCCCTGTACAATTTCCACAGCATCTCCCCATGTAAGGGGCAGGCCCTGGGGAGAAATGTCTTGTGATTCTTGTTTTCCATCCTCACATAAATGTTCTCTGAGATCAGGATCTGACCTCAGGCTTTCTTGAACCTGCTCCATATTCCAAGTATCAGGGAGGGGCCGGGGTTCACACCTACCTGGCAGGTGGAAGTTTCTGTGACCCAGAAATGGGTCTGTGTGAGGCCCGTTTGGCTCTAATGAGCCAGCCTTCTGGGAACGTCATGAGCCTTTCTGCTTGTCCCACGCCACCAGGCTCCACGGGGCCTAGGAAACCCCTGAGACTGCACTGGGGCCGGGACTTGGCCCAGCTTCACATTGGAAGTGATGCTGCCTGGATTCCGGGTGCCAAGGCACTTGTTAGTATTTCTGAGCTGTTCATTAGCATTGGGGGAGGTCAGCCCAAACTCTGGCAGGAAGGAAGGGCTGGGGAAGGAGTCTGCCTTCACCCTGAGTGTGTGTTCGTCTAAACATTTGGCCTGTGGTCAGCCACCCTACAGTTGGTGGAGTCTGTGATGCTGCTCAGCATGACCCGGGGCTGCCGGGTCAAAGTAGCCTAGGGTAGAAGTGGCCTTAGGACAAGCAGGCAGCCATCCCCTTCCCACTTCTCCCAGGTTCTGAATGCAGCAAAGAGAACTTCCCAGTGTAAACCCCCTTCATCCTCACACTAGAACAGACTGAAGCTCCCTGAGGTGTACTGTCAGCTCCCTCTTTTCAACAGCATCATAGCTGAACTGTCTAATCAGGAGACAGTGGAGGGCAGGAAAGGGTACATATCCCTTCCTGACCTAGTGCTCACTCTGCGTTGGGCTCCCCTCCTGAGCAGGCAGAGCCCAGGGACTTTTCTGAAGTGAGTCTCCTTGAGCTTGGAGATAGGGAGGGGGTACTTCCAGCCTGGCCTGTGGAGCCCATGGTGCTCCTCCTCACTGGTCTTTTGCAGGCCAACGAAGGGTCATTCCCCAAAGATCCTGCCTGAGAAGAAAGCAGTTAAGCTAGACCCCAAATCCTGTATCAGATCAAAGGGTCCACACTCGCCTCAACAGAGCCAGTTTCTTCCTCCTCTGTGGGGAGCTCGGGCCTCTCAGCCTGCTTGGACTGCCTGCCAGCAGTTGGCTTTTAAGGGGTTGAGAACCTTCTGGAGAACCTGTTCCAAGGAGAGAGCCAGGGAGAGTGAGCCACACCTGGAACACAGCTTCAGGTGTTGGAGATCGGGTGTGGTTCCTACTTCAGCCCAGTGGAATCTAACCTCAGTCTGGCCCCTTGGATGTATTATCTGGGTCACAGGAAGAGGAAGGGCATTATTATTTTAATTCCAGTTTTGTTTCACTCACTTAGTGGCTTTGGGCGAGCTACCTAAGCCCCTCTGTGCTGGGCTCCTTGGCTGTCCACTGGTGATATGTAGTTCCTGGCTCAGAGGTTGCTATGAAGTCAAATGAGTGAAGGCTTTCATACTGCTTAGAACACCGTACATGTTAAGTGTTTGTCAAAGTGAGGAAACCCAAGGGCACAAGAGCACTACTTGGGGACCCTTAAGCTTGGGGCGCATGGAGGGGAAAGGACCACGTCCTTTCCACAGACCACCTGAGGCTCCAGCTTAGCAGAGAGCAGGGCGTAGCACAGTGACTGCTGCGCCCAGGGATCTCCACAGGCAGGCGGGGGTTGTCTTGGGACGCAGAGGCCTCTGGGACTGGGCGGTGGGCGCCACGAGAGAGTGTTGTACGGGAGGGTAAGAGGCAGGTACAAGTGGATTCACATTACCGTTAATGTGGCTTCATCTACACTCACAGTGCTGACTGGTAAGGCACCGGTATAAGCCCCAGCAGGGCTCCTCCCAGAGTCAAAGTCAGTTTCTTAGCAGCTGGAAGTGTGGAGAAGGTAAGGGCTGTGTCCTGGGAGGTGCCTAGAGCTCAAAGGTCTGGTTTCTCCCCACCAGCTGTTCTTTCATATTTAGAAAAACTCTCCAGTTCTTTCCCATTTCTACTTTGATAGGGCTGGGTTTTTTCATCTCATTACACCCAAAACCTAAAGACTTTGCTCACAGAGAACTTTGTTTCAAGTCCTCTGTCTTAGTAGTTAGGGTGGTTGTTAAAATTAACCCAGGCTTCTAGAAAAGGCATCACCAAAAGATGGGAGTTTTTGAAAAGCTGCTGGTTTGGAAAGTTGAATGGGAAAGGGAGGTCCACACTATACTTGACAACATGAGCCTTAGGAACCTCCTTCTAAGGAGGGTCCAGACCACTCACTCAAGGCTTCATAAGAGGCTTCAGAACTGGCCCTGCCAGCTCCCCCAGCCTCTCTGGGCTCTCCTGTACATCATAAGTGGAGAACCGGGGGAAGGAGGGAGAGGACAAGTTTTCACCAGGGCAGTGTTCATGGGAAAATGTTACTTCCTCCCCAAAGCTACATGGAGAGTTGGATGTATTGGAAGACTGAAGGGGCCATCGGAGTGAAGCAGAATGTCGTGAGACTGGGGAATTTCTTGAGGGGGCCAGCACATGTCCCTGGAGTGTGGAGACCAAAAGCTGAAGGTTTCTGCAGGCAGAGGCCTGCAGGCTCAGCTTGGGTAGAGGTGGGAGGGGCCTGTCTGGTAGCTGCTTGGCCATGAGCCAATAGGCCAAGTGAGCACGGAAAAGGCACAGAACAATGTTAGCCAAAAGGAAATACAGCTGCTCCAAGGGGGGACTCAGTCCACGGATGTGGCTGGAATGGGCCAGAGAAAATCTTACCCCCACCCATGCTGAGATCAGAGCACCAGCCAAAATATCCAGTATCATGTGGACCATGACTAAGCCAAGGCGAGACTAGCAACATCTTCCCAGCACAGACAGGTGACCTGTCATTTTAGATCACCTGATTCCCCCTTCCTCCTCTTCCCTGTCCCCCTCTAGCTTATAGCAACTTGACCTTGAAAGGGATGGTGAAGAGAGGACGTACCACACACCAAACTACTTCAAGTCCCGAGCTGAAGCCTGACTTCCCCATCGAGACAGGAAAGGGGAGATTTAAACTCATCTGAGGTTGGAGTTTTGACCCAGACTGGGTTAGATACTGAGTGTGATCAGTGGGTTATGGAACCTCCATCAATACAGGATGGGCAGAGACAGGGACTGGAGAAAAGAACACCTTCTTAGACTCGCTCTCCACTTAGTTGAGATTCCTCGCTGTTTTTGCAGCCAGGAATTCTAGGAACTTTAAGAATATATTTTCTTCTTGAAACACAAGATCTGGAGAAACCTAGAAAATGAAGCAAGAGTGATCTCCTTGTTTGAAGCAGAGATCTGAAAACTCTGAAGCATTCATCAATGCTTAGAGAGCTGTTTCTTGAAGATTTGTAACTACACAGTGTATTAGTTTCCTCTGGCTGCTGTAACTAATTACCACAGTCTTGATGCTAGCCTAGGGTGACCCATGTCAGACCTCTTACCTACAGAACTTCAGGATGATAAAGTTGTGCTGTGTCAACCTCTATGCATGCGTGCTAAGTCATTTCAGTTGTGTCCAACTCTCTGTGACTCTATGGACCCATAGCCCACCAGGCTCCTCTGTCCATGGGATTCTTATGGCAACCCACTCCGGTATTCTTGCCTGGAGAATCCCATGGACAGAGGAGACTGGCAGGCTACAGTCCATAGAGTCACAGAGAGTTGGACACAACTGAAATGACTTAGCATGCATGCGTAGAGGCTGATACAGCACAACCTTATCATCTTACAGTTCTGTAAGTAAGAGGTCAGACACGGGTCACCCTGGGCTAGAATCAAGGTTTCGGCAGGGGTACACTGAGCACTCACATTTCACCACTTCAACTTCCTCTCGCCCCCTCTTCCCCCACATTTGAGGACCTAGTTACCGTATTGGGCTCACTTGAATAATCTGGGATTCTTCCAATCTTAAAGTTGTTTGGCTCAGTTCAATTCAGTTCAGTTTAGTTGCTCAGTCATATCCGACTCTTTGCGACCCCATGGACTGCAACATGCCAGGCCTCCTGGCCCATCATCGACTCCCAGAATTTATTCCAACTCATGTCCATTGAGTCCGTGATGCCACCCAACCATCTCATCCTCTGTTGTCCCCTTCTCCTCCCGCCTTCAATCTTTCCCAGAATCAAGGTCTTTTAAATGAGTCAGCTCTTCACAGCAGGTGGCCAAAGTATTGGAGTTTCAGTTTCAGCATCAGTCCTTCCAATGAATATTCAGGACTGATTTCCTTTAGGATGAACTGGTTGGATCTCCTTGCTGTCCAAGGGACTCTCAAGAGTCTTCTCCAACACCACAGTTCAAAAACAACAATTCTTTGGTGCTCAGCTTTCTTTATAGTCCAACTCTCACATCCATACATGACTACTGGAAAAGCCATAGCTTTGGCTAGATGGACCTTTGTTGGCAAAGTAATGTCTCTGCTTTTTGATATGCTATCTATGTTGGTCATAACTTTTCTTCCAAGGAGAAAGAATCTTTAACTTCATGGCTGCAGTCACCATCTTCAGGGATTTTGGAGTCCCCCAAAATAAAATCTGTCACTGTTTCCACTGTTTCCCCATCTATTTGCCATGAAGTGATGGGACCAGATGCCATGATCTTAGTTTTCTGAATGTTGAGTTTTAAGCCAACTTTTTCACTCTCCTCTTTCACTTTCATCAAGAGGCTCTTTAGTTCTTCATTTTCTGTCATAAGAGTGGTATCATCTGCATATCTGAGATTATTGATATTTCTCCTGGCAATCTTGATTCCAGCTTATGCTTCATCTAGTCCAGCATTTCTCATGATGTAGTTTGCATATAAGTTAAATAAGCAGGGTGACAATATACAGCCTTGACGAACTCCTTTTCCTATTTGGAACCAGTCTGTTGTTCCATGTCCAGTTCTAACTGTTGCTTCCTGACCTGCATACAGATTTCTCAAGAGGCAGGTCAGGTGGTCTGGTATTCCCATCTCTTTCAGAATTTTCCACAGTTTGTTGCAGTTCACACAGTCAAAGGCTTTGGCATAGTCAATAAAGCAGAAGTAGATGTTTTTCTGGAACTCGCACTTTTTCGATGGTCCAACAGATGTTGGCAATTTGATCTCTGGTTCCTCTGCCTTTTCTAAGTCCAGCTTGAACATCTGGAAGTTCACTGTTCACATACTGATGAAGTCTGGCTTGGAGAATTTTGAGCATTACTTCACTAGCCTGTGAGATGAGTGCAATAGTGTGGTAGTTTGAGTATTCTTTGGCATTGCCTTTCTTTGGGATTGGAATGAAAACTGACCTTTTCCAGTCCTGTGGCCACTGCTGAGTTTTCCAAATTTGCTGGTATATTGAGCGGAGCACTTTCACAGCATCATCTTTTAGTATTTGGAATAGCTCAACTGGAATTCCATCACCTCCATTAGCTTTATTTGTAGTGATGCTTCCTAAGGCCCAGCAGCTTAAATTTTATCTGTAATCTTGATTCTCCTTTACCATGCAACCTACCAGAGTCACAAGTTCTGGGGATCAAGACATAAACAACAATGGAGGGGGCCGTTATTCCCCTCCCCCATGTGGCTTACACATTACTGAATTCAATTTAAACAAAAATGTATGTGATCCTTACAATATGCAAGCCAAGATTCAGTCACATTCCATCACCTGCCTCATAGGGGTTCTGGGAACTAGAGAGGCAGTAGACAGAGATGGTTGGACTTTTATCAAGTTTGAAGGGTCACCCCAAAGTTGCTCCATCCCACTGAGACCCCAAGCAGGGGAAACAGCAGGATCACAGGCCCTGCATGCACCCTGGAGCTAAGAGGCTCGGAACCTCTTACTACACTCACTGCTCTACTGACGTTGGGGCTTACCCTTTCCACTGATAAGTGCCTTCTGTTGCAAGGATCTGGATTGCCAAATCCCAGGCAGCTTTGATCAGTTTGAGGTGCTGCAAGAGGCTGCTGACTTAGAGAAGAAGGAAGGTGGTGAAAGGCGCTGTCACCTGTACTCCTGAGTGTTGGGACTTGCCTTTTTCCTAGGGTGGAACATTCTGGCTAAAGGCTGCATCTGCACAGGTGCTGCAGCCCGTGTTGGAGAAAGAGTTGGAGCCAGCTCCTCCTGATCTCCAGGGAGGATCACCAGTGGAAGGCTCTCCAGAGCCTGGGACTGTTAACTGAGCTTGCTGGGAGGGGCAAGTGTGTGGAATTGCAACTTTCTGTATGTTTCAACACTGGCCTCTCTTCCCCTCCCTTCCCAGCTCAGGCTGCCCTAGGTGTTCTTGTCTGACCTCCAAATACAGAAGAAGGAATCCACCCCTCAAATTAGGACCAGGTTGCCAGGCCTTATAGGTGTCCTAGGCTGGGAGGTGTGATGGGCAGGCTTCTGTGAAGCTTCATATTGATCAGTCAGTCATGTACTCTGGGGTCAGGAGGGTGGTCTTCTCTCCCTTACTAATGGGTCCGGCAGCTTCTGGTCCAGCACAGCCCCTGGATGTCAGAACATTCCCCCTACTGCTCTCCCCCCTGTCCTGTCACTGGGCACTTTGAGGACACGAGCCCAGCTTCAGACCACCCTCATTGATGCAGTGTGGCTGCTGAGCCATCCATTACCGATCTTTGTCCCCCTGGAGCAATGCCCACCACCCCCAGCTTCGTTACACAAAAGCTCTTTCTTATCTTACGCAATAAGTCTTAACAGCTTGTTAGAAAGAACAGGATGGTCTGTTAAGCCCTTAAGAACATAAGTACTTATTTACTTAATTACCCTCCTGAAGAGTAAGATGGGCCTGGTGGGTCCTTCCTTAGAAATACAAAACCCCTGAACCGGACCCGCCCTCCCCTGGAGCATTCATTCAAGATGAGGTCACCTTCCCCAAAAAACAGTCCGAAAGTTTTCCTCCTGAAGCACAGAAATCTACTCTCTAATCACATTTTCTGTAATGAGCTCTATTACTACTATCATCATGGAAAAAATAATCACATGTATTTGTGAATGTTTAAACAGCAAGGCCGAATAGACAGCAGCCAAATGCAAACCAGTTTCTCTTGTTTGGATGTGGAACCACAGCCTCACACGGCAATTTTGTCACAGTTATTTTAGAGATACGAATACAAGGATGTTTCTGACCCCAGAAACAGTTCTGCACTAAGACAGAAGGCCTGGTGGCTGACCTGCTGTTTCACTCACTTGACCTTGAGCCCCAGTTCCTTCTTCTCCAGGGAGAACAGCATGATACTACCTGCCTGCCTGCTCGGGGCGCGGCGAGCCCCTGGTGAGGGCAGTGGCACACGCATGTTGGGGTCTGCACAGTGCCCGGCATCACATGCTGGCATCAGTGGCCCCGGGGAGAAGTGATGGAGCAGCCCTGCGGTTTCGGTGATCCTGCCAGGCTAGGGTAGTGGAGAGAGTCCTGCCCAGAGTTCCGGCCACCCCCAGGAACGCCCCCACAGAGAACAGGACAGTCGCCACAATGGCAGGATGAGTCAGGGAGAATCAGGGGCTGGGAGGGGTTGCTGAGGGAAGCCTGGCTTGCTGTGACTTCCTTTCTGGACCCAGTGAGAGAGTTGCCCAACCTAGCAGTCAGGCAGGCAGGACCCGCTGCAGGGGCACCTCTCCACCAGAGGAGTCATTTAGGGTAGCAGTCCTCAACCTTGTTGGCACCAGCAACTGGTTTCGAGGAAGACAATTTTTCCATGGACGGTAGTGGTGGTGGTGATGGGGGGTTTAGGATGATTCAAACACATTATATTCATTGTGCACTTTATTTCTATTATTATTACATCAGCTCCACCTTAGATCAGCAGGCATTAGGTCCTTGAAGTTGGGGACCCCCTGATTGAGGAAACATTAAAAGGGCTCTTAGGCTCTCAGTCTATCCCACAGGCCCAGGGTCACAAGCCTGCTGACACCCACAGAGGCTGTCACACACCTGCATCCTGATTTCCGCTATAATCCTACGCCTCCTTGAAGATGGAATGTGTGCACGTTTTTATCCCTTTATTTAGCAAGAATTGTGGGCACCTGGGCTGCGTGTGGCTGACTTCTAGGGAACTACTTTCATTATGTTTTACCATGTGATGTCATAAGCTGGGGCTGAAGCTATGAACAGAAATCATTTTTGCCCACATGGCTTACTGCAGCAACAGCACTGCTTCCCCATCCCACAAAACACTGGCTCAGGAGGATTAACCTTGCAAATCACTCTGCTCACCTCAGGAACTGCTGCCTCAAAACCATTAAATGAACTCATGACTGTCCAACTTTTTAGTAAGTAACACCCAACAAGACTTTTGGAAACTCTTAGCTCAAAATCCTTGCCTTTCCCATCAGAACCATCACCTTTCCATGTTGGCCAGTCTTCTCTATATTGGATTCCTTAGTTCTAAGCATGCTCCTGCAAGAAAGGCTTAACATTTAACTAAATCTCCAACCCACCAAACCTCTCACTTGTGAGATGCCACTAAGACTGTTACAAGTTTGTGATAAGCAGGCAACTCAGTTTTGCCTTTTCAAAAGGCAGTTTGGTGTTGTATTTTTGGAGAGCCAGAGTTTAAAGGATATGCTAAGAAATAGCATCTGTTTTTTGAGCCCACTAGGATCATGTGGCTCAATGTAAAAGAATCCTCCTGCAATGCAGAAGACCCGGGTTCGATCCCTGAGTCTGGATGACACCCCCTGGAGAAAAGAATGGCAACCCACTCCAATATTATTGCCTGGAAAATTCCAAGGACAGATGAACCTGGCAGGCTATATATGGGGTCACAGAGAGTCAGACACGGCTGAGCAAATGAGCACAGAACAGGATCTTTGCCTTCACCGGAAAGGCTAATTTTTCTTTATATCTTCTTTTCTCTTCATCTTTACCTAATTCATGGCATTCTGTGTATTCCCGTACACCATCTCCTGTGTGCGGAAGGAGGAAGGTATTCTAGCTGATGCTGTCAGCGTCCCATCTGTATCCCCTAGACCACAGGTCCCATCAAACACCGATTGCCAGAATCTGCATACGTGCCTGAGGGTTCTCCCATCGTCCGATTTAGATCTGGGGAAGGCTGAATAGTCCTTGCTTCCTTCAGTAGCCAGGGACGCTAGGATGTAACATACATGCAGCGTGAGTGCTCAGCCAGGGACTCTGGAATTAATGCATAAATATCCCAGCTCCTTGGCTCTTGGATGAAATCCTTTTTCAGGAGAGTGTTTTACACCTTGTCTCAGAGTTTTCCCTCTGGATTAAGCTTCTGTGGCTTACTGTGGTAGCTGATCTCTTGGCTTCCTTTCCTTCCCTGGATCCCTTTCTCACTTCTCTACCAGTGTTACTGTACTCCCCAAATAAACAATTTTCACTTGAATCTTTGCCTCATGATCTTCCTCTGGTAGAATCCAAACTAAAATGGATATCAATAAACAAAAAGGAATAGAAACAAAACATCTTACACATTACAATATTCAAATAAATGTTTATTACATTAGAGACAACATTGCAAAGTATATTCTCAGTGCTTAGCCCAGAGCTGAGCCCATAGTACGCATTCAACAGAGGCGTGGAGAGAAAGAAAAAGAGCCTAGTCAAGGATAGGCTAGATGATTAACCGGCGGGACTATTGCAGAGGTGGTTGAAGAATCATTAACTAAGTAGACAAGACAACCTCTGAGGATCCATGCAGATTTAGTTCTGTGGGTGCGACTTGCCCCGGTAGTTGTGGGGAGCCTCCTGGGTGCTAAGAATGGTGGTTAGCCAGGGCTCTGTTAGTGTCTCATTTTCCTATTGAATTTCTTCAACTCTACAAAATTTTATTGAGATATAATGTATATTTGTAATATATATGTAATAGTCACCCCTTTATAGTGCAAAACTCAGTGCTTTATAGTATACTCACTATACTCTATTCTCTTTCCTGTTTCTATGGATTTGCCTATTCTGTACAGCATAAGTGAAATCATATAACATGTGGGCTTTTCTGAGTGTGTTCTTTCACGCGACATGTTTTCATGGTTTATCTATGTTGTAGCAGGAATCAGTACTTCATCCTTTTATTGCCAAATAATATTCCATTGCATGGCTATACCATATTTTGTTTATCCATTTATCAGTTAATTGAAATTTTGGCAATTTTTACTTTCTGGCTATAATATTGAACATTCATATATAAGAGTTTGTGTGCAAAAATGTTTTCCTGTTTATACACACTAGGAGAGGAATTGCTGGGTCATATGGCAGCTCTATGTTGATCTTTCTGAGGAATTGCTAAACTACTTTTCAAAGACCTGCACTATTTTCCATTTGCACAATCAGTGAAGGAAGGTTCACATTGTCCTCATCCTATTTTGGTTTTTGTCTGTATTTTTACTTTTGTCATCCTAGTGTTTATGAGGTGGCGTCTTATTACAGTTTTGATTTATATTTTCCTAATGACAAATGATGTCGAGCATCTTTTTATGCGCTTATCTTATTGAACATTTGTCTATCTTCTTATGAGAATTGACTATTTAAATCATTGGCCTACTTTTTTGGCTGTGTAGCACAGCTTGTGGGATCTTAGTTCCGTGACCAGGGATTGAACCTTGGTCCCAGCAGTCAGAGCACTGAGTCCTAACCATGGACTGCCAGGGAATTCCTCCTTGGCTTATTTTTAAATTGTGGTTTTATATATTCTGTATAGCAGACCCTTATCAGATATATGATTTGCAAATACTTTCACTCCTTTTGTGGCTTGTCTTTTTACTTTCTTCATAGTGCCCTCTGAAGCATAAACATTTTCAATTTTTATGAAGTCCAATTTACCTGTTTTTTGCCTTTGGTTGCTTATGTCTTTGGTGTCACATATCAGAAACGATCACCCAATCCAAGATCGTGAAAATTTACACCTATCTTTTCTTCTAAGAGTTTTATCATGGTAGTTCTTATATTTAGGTCTTTGGTCATTTTGAGTTAATTTTTGTACATGATGTGAGCTAGGAGTCCAACTTCATTGTTTTGTATGTGGAAATGCATTTATCCCAGCACCATTGGTTAAGAAGATTATCTTTCCCATATTGAATTGCCTTGGCATCTTCTCAAAACTGACTAGCTCTAAATTTAAGAGTTTGCTTCTATAGTCTCAATTCCATTCCACGGATCTATATGTCTACCCTTATTCTCATGCTATACTGTCCTGATTATTTTGGCTTTGCAGTTTTGAAATCAGGAAGTATAAGTCTTCTAAGTTTGTTCTTTTTAAGGATTGTTTTGACTCTTCTGGGTCTCTTGCACTTCCATATGGGTTTTAGTATTAGTTTGTCAAATTCCAAAAAGAAAAAAGCCATGTGGGATATTGATGCGGATCGTGTTGCATGTGTGAATTACTTTGGGGAGAGTGGTCATCTTAAGAATATTAACCCAGTCCACAAACACAGAATGTCTTTCTATGTATTTAGATCTTCAGTTTTCTTCAACAAGGTTTTAAAATTTTTGTCTTGCACTTCTTTTGCTAATATGTTTCTACATATTGTATTCTTTTTGATGCTATTGTAAATAGAATTGCTTTTTCTTTTTAAAATTTATTTATTTTTTTTTTTTAATTTTATTTTATTTTTAAACTTTACATAATTGTATTAGTTTTGCCAAATATCAAAATGAATCCGCCACAGGTATACATGTGTTCCCCATCCTGAACCCTCCTCCCTCCTCCCTCCCCATACCATCCCTCTGGGTCGTCCCAGTGCACTAGCCCCAAGCATCCAGTATCGTGCATCGAACCTGGACTGGCAACTCGTTTCTTACATGATATTTTACATGTTTCAATGCCATTCTCCCAAATCTTCCCACCCTCTCCCTCTCCCACAGAGTCCATAAGACTGTACACCGGGTTATTGTTACCATCTTTCTAAATTCCATATATATGTGTTATTATACTGTATTGGTGTTTTTCCTTCTGGCTTACTTCACTCTGTATAATAGGCTCCAGTTTCATCCACCTCATTAGAACTGATTCAAATGTTTTCTTTTTAATGGCTGAGTAATACTCCATTGTGTATATGTACCACTGCTTTCTTATCCATTCATCTGCTGATGGACATCTAGGTTGCTTCCATGTCCTGGCTATTATAAACAGTGCTGCAATTAACAGTGGGATACACGTGTCTCTTTCCCTTCTGGTTTCCTCAGTGTGTATGCCCAGCAGTGGGATTGCTGGATCATAAGGCAGTTCTATTTCCAGTTTTTTAGGGAATCTCCACACTGTTTTCCATAGTGGCTGTACTAGTTTGCATTCCCACCAACAGTGTAAGAGAGTTCCCTTTTCTCCACACCCTCTCCAGCATTTATTATTTGTAGACTTTTGGATCGCAGCCATTCTGACTGGTGTGAAATGGTACCTCATAGTGGTTTTGATTTGCATTTCTCTGATAATGAGTGATATTGAGCATCTTTTCACGTGTTTGTTAGCCATCTGTATGTCTTCTTTGGAGAAATGTCTGTTTAGTTCTTTGGCCCATTTTTTGATTGGGTCATTTATTTTTCTGGAGTTGAGCTGTAGGAGTTGCTTGTATATTTTTGAGATTAGTTGTTTGTCAGTTGCTTCATTTGCTATTATTTTCTCCCATTCTGAAGGCTGTCTTTTCACCTTGCTAATAGTTTCCTTTGATGTGCAGAAGCTTTTAAGGTTAATTAGGTCCCATTTGTTTATTTTTGCTTTTATTTCCAATATTCTGGGAGGTGGGTCATAGAGGATCCTGCTGTGATGTAAAACTCCTAGAGGAGAACATAGGCAAAACACTCTCTGAAATTTATTTATTTTTAATTGAAGGATAATTACTTTACAATAATTGCTTTGCTTTATAGAATACAATGTTGTGTCATTTTCTGCCATACATATAATTGTTTCTTAACCTCATTTTTCACTTTTTCATTGTTAGTGTATGAAATGGAATTTTTATGATCCCACAAAATTTTGAAGTCTGTGTTTTTCCTTTCAAAATTAAGAATCGTTATTTTCAATAAATATTTTCTGTATCCTATGACATGAGAACCTTTGATGCCTGCCAAAGAGCACTCAAATCATGCTGCCATTTTTGAGAGAAAATAGGAAAAAAATCTGGTTTGGGGAAGTGAAGTGTGTATGACTTACTTAGCATAAATAAAGCATGTTTATAGAGAGTCATGAACTATAAAAAATGAGAAGTCTTTGAGCATAGAACACAGATCTGAGGGTGCTACAAATGAGTTACAAAATGAAATATTAAGCTCCAAGAGCTGGTGGTGTAATAAGGGTAACAGAAATGCAAGTTAAAAATAACAACATATAAAAATCCTTCCAGAGAAAATGGGTATATGCATTCTAACATCAACTTTGGAGATTGGCTATGAAATTCAGAACTTGAAGGGATAGTCCAGGATCATCCAGAATTGTCTAGAGCATCCAGAATCATTCAGTCTGATCCCCTGAATTTACAGGTGAGAAAACCGGGCCTAGAAGGTGAAGAAGTGCTACAAGGGAGGAAAAAACCAAGGGCTTGGAAACAAAGGACCAAAGTCATCACTACTAGGAAACCTTAGGAGAGGCTACTTAGTCTCTGTCAACCTCAGTTCTTCATCTGTAAAGAAGAAAAAGGTGCCTACCTTTCAGGGAGGTTTTAAGCAATCAGTTATTCTCTGAGTCACAGCTTTTCCCAGGACCATGGCATTGTGCTTGGTGCTGAGGATAACGTGGAGAAAAGAGACACAGCCTTGACCACTAGAAGAGCAGATTTAGGGTGAAGATTAAATGAGATAACAGGGCACAAAGCTAAGCACTGTGGTTCTCTGTCTCAAGTTCCAGTTAAATTTCTCAAAGGCTGAGGGTTTAGTGCATTCATTTCTGAGTCCTGAGTACTGAGCACGGAGGCTGACACACTGAAGGTACTTCAGTAAGTGTTTGTTGAACTAAATATATTTTCTTCTTATCCCAAGGCAAAGGAGAACTTTAGACACGAAAGGGAAGAATGGCTTCTGCCTGGCGAGAAAGCGGAGCATTTCAGGAGGAGGTGATGACCAGCATGGAGCTTAGCATGAGACCAGGTCCTGGGCCAAAAGAAAGGGCAAATATTCTCAGTTGAGCCAGGGATTATTTTATTTTATTTTTAAAGAAAAGTTTTCTCATGATAAGTTAAAATGAAATTTAAAAAGGAAAAAACCTCTCTGTCCCTTTGCCCTTCTAGTGACATCCACATACATAAGTCTTTTCTTACCAAATAAATCAGTTATTCTTAGACAAGAAGGCTATGTTTTAAAATAGAAGTAAATGCAATTTATGTCAACATGACTCTGAGTAAAAAGTAAAAGCTTCTCTGTGCATACCATCACAAGTTTGAGCACACCCAAGCTGGGATGGTAAGAATGATGGGTGGGTGCTTCATTGCTAAGTGGTGCCCGACTCTTGGATGAGGGCAATATAATTACAGGGAGGAGGGAATAAAGTCAGGCTCTGGATCAGGAATTCAGGCCCCCGGGCATCACCGTGGATTTCTGCATGGGGAGGATCCCTCATTCTTCCTGCTGGGCCCACAACAGCTTGAAGATGCAGCCCGCTGGCACTGGTGGGGGTGGGTAAGCAGGAACCAAGCTGGACCCTCATTCCCTTGAGCCTCGTGTTAGGTGTTAGAGCCAGCCAGCTCCCTGATCTTCCCTTGCCTCACTAAATCAGCCCTCTCCAGACCTTATGAACAGAAGCAAATGAGTTGGTGTTAAAAACAATGCTCAGGTGAAAAGTTAGAGGGCTGGATTTGAGGTCCCGTTCTGCTTCTCACTGGGGGGATGATCTTGATGGGGGCACTCCAACTCTGAATTTCAGTTCAATCATTTGTAAAATGAGAGGTTGGATCCAGATCAGGCATGGTAAATACCCAAGAGGCGGCCCTTTGCTACCTCTCATCCATGGCAGACATTGCCAATCAATCACTCACTGCTTCCCTTCCCACCCAGCTGCCTGAGATGCTGTCACAGACATGCTACCTGGAGCCAACAGCAAGCACTGGAACAAGCAGGACACAACCTACTTTCCATTCTTCACCAGACAGTTCGGTAAAGCCTTTTTACCGTGATATTATGTGATTCTAAATCACTTGCCCAGACTTCCTGATAAACTTGTCATGAGGCAGAAACTGATGATTCCCTGAAGTCAAGAAGCAGTCCATGGCGGCTTTCCACAAATTCAAGTGTTGTAAGTACTAATACTTATGTGAGTCCTCTCAACAAAGCTATCACATAGTCAGGGCTTTCAAGTTGCTGAAGAACGGGAATCCCTGGCTGAGCTTGGTCCAAGATGGTCCCTGGGGGTGGAGATTGAGTAGCAGGGCAGGCGGGGAGAAGGAATTATGAGTTGTTTTCTTTCTTTTTTATTTTTTTTCTGAATATAAACCTCTATTTCTGTGCCAGGATTAATTCCATTCCATGCAAGAATGGCTAGGGCAGTGTTGCTAGGAAATTAGCAGCTGTTTGTCTGGTTGACTTTGAACAGGAATGTGTCATTCGTGCAATGCAAACAGGGAAGGGCTTTGAAGTGCGTGAAGCCAGTCTCCATCCATTGCTATTTAAGGAAACACAGTATGGGGCATTTTAGACAGAACCAAGGTGGGAGAATCTTTCCCCAAATGATCTAATTGCCAGGGTTGGGTATCCTGGAGCATGGCCCCAGGGTCTCCTTCCATCTGCCTGTCTGCTTCCCTCACAACTGCTGCCTGGCTTTTGACCCTGCGCCTGTCCGCCCGGCGCCTGGGACCAGTCGAATGACCACTGAGCTGGAAGATGACGCCTCTTTAGAAATGAGCCCTGGGACACTAACTCACTCCCAAAGAATCTAGCCTTTGAAACTATAAAGTGGAGCCCTTAAAAACATCTCGACCTTCTGATGATTCCACTATAGAGAGTTTGTTTTTGTTGTTTAGTAGCTCAGTCATGTCCAACTCTTTGCGACTCCCTGGACTGTAGCCCGTCAGGTTCCTCTGCCCATGGAAAAAATACTGGAGAGGGTTGCCGTGGCCTCCTCCATGGGATTTTCCCAACCCAGGGACTGAATCCATCTCCTGCATCGCCTGCATTGGCAGGCGGATTCTTTACTGCTGAGCCACCAGGGGATAGAGTTTAAAGACAGGCAAAGCTAATCTTTTTCATTAGTGATCAAAGTAGCACTGACCTTAGGGAAGGGGAAGGGACTGGTGATTGGGAAGTATCTCAAGGGACATTTCTGAGCTTTGGGTTACGTTGTTTATATTGGGTACATTGATGTTTTACCTTTGCAGTAACTCACTGAACTGTACACTCATGACTGGTCTACTTTTCTTTGTGTATGCTATACTTCAATAAATTTTAAGTATCTAAAAAAAAAAAAGAGTACCCTGACCCATCTCTAGCCTCATCTCCCCATTGCCACTCTGCATTCTCCTACTCTGCTTTATTTTTGATCAAAACACTCTTCTCGAAGTAATATCCATTTTGTTTTCAAGATTTATTTATTTAGAGTCTCTCTCATTCCTTTCTAGCATGGAAGCTCCATGAGGGCATGGGTTTTTGTCTGTTTTGTTCACAGCTGTCTCTTCAGTACTAGAACAGTCTCCAGAACATAAGAGGCACCCAATAAATATTTGTTAAATGACAAAATGCCTCATCTATTCAATATTTTATCCAACCAGAAAACTGGATTTGTTTCATCTAAGAAAATTGTTGTAGAATACTTTCTAAATTCCTGGAATTATTCCCTGGGTTTGGGGCTGGGGTCTGGGAGGAGTTTGAGGAGAAAAACAAAGCAAAACAAATCCAAGTGCTCCCTTCATTTTTTATATATGCTTCAAATTAACCTTTTGAGGCAAGCAGCCTTATCATGGTGTTCCAGAGGAAGAAATGGAGGTTCACAGAAAGTAATTTGCCCAAAACCACATGGCCACTAAGTGGTAAGGGCCAGACCTTTTATGAGATATACAAATATCACCTACAGCAGCCGTCACTGGCCCTTCTTTCTCTGTAATTGTCTCTCCAAGTTAGCCGGCTTCCCAGACGGAAAAGCTGTTCTAACACTCAGGTTCTGATACAAGTCCCTCATTGAATAGAATATTGTGTAAACAACTGCAAACTTTTTTTTTTTTTTTAATCTGCCTTGGTTTGAGATTTCTACACTATAAGCTCTTAAAAAGCAGAGTAATTCATCATGACACTCACAGGATGAGAGAACGTGCCTGGAGAGGAGACATCCAAATTTAGAATTTTCTGAACAACGACAAAAGTTCTGGAACCTCTCAGAATGTCCTAGGTAGGAGTCCCACTAGATTTGCTGTCTCATTTGTAGAGAATTCCTGGTTTGCACTATAAGTGAAAATAAAATCCATTTCCCATCAAATTTAGGCTTAGATTTTTTTGTGTGATATATTCCCCTTTCCAGGCCCCCAGGAATTTAGCCTTCTAATCCCCAGACGGCAGACTGGGAACACTTTGAAATTCTTAGGATTGAGCAACTGAGGACTCCAATAAACGCCTCGGCAGTCAGGAAACATCCCGTTGGGTGAGTTAGTTGTCATGAGATCTCTCTGAAAGAAGTTTAACTCCTAGTTCCAAGAAAATGCCTGTTTATCTTTGTATATTACAGGATCACTGTAAGTCCGGGATGTCAACTGAAAAAAAATGTCTAACCTAAAAGTTGACAATTACCTTTTATCTGGGGCGTTACTGAGAACTATAGCCCAAGATGGCAGATAGCCCTGAGGGACTGTTCCAACGAGCTATGGGAGGAGCTAGGATATATAGGAGTTTTTGCTGGAGGAAGAGACAACAAGCAAAACTCCCTGCACAGTCGAACATTAAAAGATAACTGCTAATCACACACACACAAACCCAGACATCTCAAGTTAATGATTTTAATCTTTTCTGTGTATGAGAAGGTATAAAAGTCTGTGTTCATTGAAATTATTCCTTTGATATGTATCTTACTTAGGCCTGGAATCCAGTTTTTCTCCATCCTAAATTCCCCTTGAATGCACTATTGGGGCAGCTGCAGTGGCTGATACTTTTATGGCTGCAGCATCCTTTGTTTACTGAAACGGCAGTGATATTTTTTTTGTCCACAGGAGCAGTGGTGCCCCTCACCAAGTATAGGCGGGTAAGCCAGCTCAGCAGGTTTCACTGCAAATAAATACCTTTCTAGCAAGTATTTTAATAATAAAATTTATTCCAACAGAGTTTCTCTTAAACCTTATTTATGTTAGTTTATTTTCTTTAACTACTCATTTGGTTTGTGAAATGATTTTTTAAAAGTTTTTGGTTAATTTCTTTTGCTATGCTCTCAGGTAAAAACCACATTTGTTGCAGAAAGAGCCTAAATATTTGCTCCTACCCTGATAAAATATGTACCTCTTTAGGCTTGATGGGAAGGAGTCAACAGCAGTGTTGTAAATACTATCACGTCCTGGTATCCCAGCTTGGGCACCCCAAACCTGGCAGGGCCAGAAACTGACAGATGAAAAGATGCTCAACATCTTTAGTCACTAGAAAAATACAAATCAAACCACAGTCAGATAACATTTCACACACACTCAGATCAGATCAGATCAGATCAGTCGCTCAGTCGTGTCCAACTCTTTGCAACCCCAGGAATCGCAGCACGCCAGGCTTCCCTGTCCATCACCAACTCCCGGAGTTCACTGAGACTCACGTCCATCGAGTCAGTGATGCCATCCAGCCACTAGGATGGCTGAAATAAAAAAGACAGAGTGTACAAACAAGTGTTGGTAAGGATGTGGAGAAATTGAGACTCGTACATTGCTACTAAGACTATAAAATAGTGAAATTCCTTTGGACAACAGTACTTTAAAAAAAAAATTGACATTGAATAACCACATGGGCACTTTTACTCCTAGGCATATACTCAAGAGAAGTGAAAACATCTGTCCACACATATGCTGTGTTTTTAGTCGCTCAGTCAGGCCCAACTCTTTGCAACCCATGGACTGTAGCCCACCAGGTTCCTCTGTCCATGGATACTGGAGTGGTTGCCATTTCCTTCTCCAGGGGATCTTCCCAACCCAGGGATCAAACCTACATCTCCTGCATTGGCAAGCAGATTCTTTTACCACTGAGCCACTTGGGAAGCCCCCATCTACATATACATGTGTACACAAATGTTACTGCAGAATGATTCATAATAGCCAAACAAGTGAAACAACCTAAATGCCTATCAACTTGTGAATGGATAAATTATACGTCATATACCCTTACAATAGAATATTATTTGGCTAGGGAAAAAACATTGATACATGCTTCAAAATGGATGAACCTTGAAAGCAGGCTAAATAAAAGAACCCAATCACAAAAGTCCATAATTGTGAGATTTTTTCTATATGAAATGACCAGAAGAGGCAAATTCATAGGAACAGAAAGGAGATTAGTGGTTGCCAGGGCCTGGGGGGAGGAGAGAATGGGGAGTGCTAATGGGTGTGTATATATATATATATATAATTTTTTTCTCAGTGGATAGTGATGAAAATATTCTGCAATTCAATAGTGGAGATGATTGTACAACTTTGCCAATATACTAAAAAAAAATTGAATTCCATACTTTAAAATGTTGAATTTTATGGTATGTGAATTATATCTCAAATAATCTAGTGGAGAGAGATATATATAAAAATAAAATAATATGAAAAAAATCATTATTACAATTAAATTATTCTCTTTGAAAACCACTTTCCATCTATTGCAAGAGCTCAATGGATTCCTTTGTAAACACAGAGCATTGAAGTATATGAAATTGTGAATCGGGGAAGAGTACATTAATCTTGGCTTCCCCCGATGGCTCAGTGGTTAAGAATCCGCCTGCAATGCCGGAGATGTGGGTTCAATCCCTGGGTTGGGAAGATCCCCTGGAGGAGGGCATGGCAACCCACTCCAGTATTCTTGCCTGGAGAATCCCATGGATGGAGGAACATGGCAGGCTACAGTCCATAGGGTTGCAAAGAGTCAGACATGACTGAAGTAACTTAGCACGCACGCACATTTTTCTTTACTTCCATTTTTCTCTGTGGTACATCACACCTTGCCCTGTTCCTGGATGCCTATTTTTGCCTTATAATCCAGGGCTTTCTCAAAGCATCGCATTGTTGCAATTGCATAAAAAATCTCTTGTAGTGCTTGTGAAAAATTCAGTGGGACCCACCGAAACAGAAACTCTATGTGTATGACTCTGAAGTTTGCCTCTTTAATAAGCTTCTAGCAGTAAAGCAGAGACATTACTTTGCCAACAAAGATCCATCTAGTCAAGGCTATGGTTTTTCCTGTGGTCATGTATGGATGTGAGAGTTGGACTGTGAAGAAGGCTGAGCGCTAAAGAATTGATGCTTTTGAACTGTGGTATTGGAGAAGACTCTTGAAAGTCCCTTGGACTGCAAGGAGATCCAACCAGTCCATTCTGAAGGAGATCAGCCCTGGGATTTCTTTGGAAGGAATGATGCTAAAGCTGAAACTCCAGTACTTTGGCCACCTCATTCAAAGAGTTGACTCATTGGAAAAGACTCTGATGCTGGGAGGGACTGGGGGCAGGAGGAGAAGGGGACGACAGAGGATGAGATGGCTGGATGGCATCACTGACTCGATGGACGTGAGTCTGAGTGATCTCCAGGAGTTGGTGATGGACAGGGAGGCCTGGCGTGCTGCGATTCATGGGGTCGCAAAGAGTCAGACACGACCGAGCGACTGAACTGAGCAATAAAAACAATACTATTTTAATAGTAGCTTTACCTATAGAATACTATGTGCAGGCACTATCCCAAGTATCTAACATTATTTAACTCATTTAATCTTCTGTACAATCTATGTTAGGGTGCTACTATTATCCCCATCTTACAGATGAATAAACTGAGGTACTAAGAGATGAAGAAACTTTCCCAAAGGCACGTAACTAGTAAGTAATAGAGCCTGGAGTCATGTGCAGGCATTCTGGCTTTAGATTTTGAATTCTTGATCACTTCACAATACTATCTCCTATGGATACAATGTTTGTGTCTCCCCAAATTCATATGCTGAAATCTTAAGCCCCAACTGTGATGGTATTAGGATGTGGGGCTTTGGGGGAAGTGCTTAGGTCATGAGTGGGGAGCCTCATGAATGATTAGTGCCTTTATATAAAAGAGGTTCCTGCTTCGCAGGTGGCTCAGTGGTAAAGAATCCACCTGCCAGTGCAGGAGATGTGGGTTCGATCCCTGGGTCAGGAAGACTCCCTGGAGAAGGAAATGGCAAACCAATCCACTATTGTTGCCTGGGAAAACTCATGGACAGAGGAGCCTGCTGGGCTACAGTCCATGTAGTCATAAGAATCAGACACAACTGAGTGAGTAAACAATAAAAGAGCTTCCAGAAGTTCCATCATGTGAACACAGAGAGAAGGTCCCAGCTATGATCGAGGAGGAGAGCTCTCAAGGGAACATGGCCATGCTGATGCCTTGATCTTGGACTTCCCAGCCACCAGAGTTGTGAGAAATAAATTTATGGTGTTTATAAGCCACCAGATATGTGGTATGTTGTTATTGCAGTCCAAATGGACTAAGACATCATCTCTTCTCCCCATTAATTCTTACGCTTGAGACTCATTGTTACAGTTACTATTTAATTCATTACTTTGATCTGCAAAATAAATATCTAGATTTTTAACTTTGATGTGAACATTTACCAAAATAAATTTTCTGAAAGTGTTCAGTTCAGTTCAATTGCTCAGTCATGCCTGACTCTTTGCGACCCAATGGAATGCAGCACACCAGACTTCCCTGTTCATCACCAACTCCCGGAGCCTGCTCAAACTCATGTCCAAGTCGGTGATGCCATCTAACCATCTCATCCTCTGTCATCCCCTTCTCCTCCCACCTTCAATCTTTCACGAAGAGTCAATTCTTCGTATCAGGTGGCCGAAGTATTGGAGTTTCAGCTTCAACATCAGTCCTCCAATGAATATTCAGGACTGATTTCCTTTAGGATGAACTGGTTGGATGTCCTTGCAGTCCAAGGGACTCTCAAGAGTCTTCTCCAACACCACAGTTCAAAAGCATCAATTCTTCGGTGCTCAGCTTTCTTTGTGGTCCAACTCTCACATCCTTACATGACCACTGGAAAAACTATAGCTTTGACTAGATGGACTTTTGCTGGCAAAGTAATGTCTCTGCTTTTTAATATGCTCTCTAGGTTTGTCATCACCTTTCTTTAAAGGAGCAAGTGTCTTTTAACTTCATGGCTGCAGTCACCATCTGCAATGATTTTAGAGCCCAAGAAAATAAAATCTCTCACTGTTTCCACTGTTTCCCCATCTATTTCCCATGAAGTGATGGGAATGGAGCCATGAAATTCACTTTTTGAATGTTCAAGCCAGATTTTTCTCTCTTCTCTTTCGCTTTCATCAAGAGGCTCTTCAGTTCCTTCTGAAGGAGTTGCAAGATTGTAGACTTGAAGACAGGGACGTGAGAGGCTATAGCTTTGGCCAGGGACCACACCCACCCTTCCTTCCCCCTCATTAATTAGCTCTAGTGAAGTCAATTGCCCAGAGAAGAGGCCTGGCTCCTGCAGAAGAAACCTGGCCTGGATTCCATTCCTGAAGCCAGAGCTAACCTTCCCCCCAAGGTATTTCTGATTCACAGGGCTTGGAGAGGAGCCTTGCCTGAGGGTGTTATCACTTTTGTCACTGAGCTGGGTCAGGCCTGTTTGGAAGCTCTGGCCAGCTTTGGGCTGCCTACTAAAGGCTGATGGCCCCAGCCATTTCTGGCTGGCATTGGGCCCCAAGCTTCTGTCTGGCCAGAGTCACCCATCATGTCCCCAAGGGCCACACTTGTTTCCACATCATGTGGGACATCCTGTGGCGGCTTTTTCAGCAGCTGGCAGTGTAGGATAGTGGAAGAAGCACAGGTACAGGGTCTGGATCTGCCCCCAGGGGCAGGCGCATTGGTCCTGCAGTGTCTCCCTGACATAAACCCTTCACCTATAAAGAGAGATCACTGTTTCCAGATGATGACAATAACATCATGGACATGACTTCCCACTGTGTCACATTAGCATCATCACTCTGAATCGCCAGTCTTTAACTCCTAGTCTGGCCTCCCTCATCTAAAAAGGGCCTGCGTCTACTCACTCATTCAACAATTATTAATTGAATGTATATGTGACTTCCTTTGTAGATAACACACAGAATTGCAAAGTGGCTAACAGACATCTCAAATTTAACATCATCTTATAGTCATAGTCATTGTGGACCTCTTCATTTCTCCCCCACACCTGGCCCTCTTCCAGTCTGCCCCTGTCTTGTAACCAGCACCAGCAGCCATTCCGTTACTTAAGCCAAAACCTAGAAGTCATCCTAGACTTTCCTCTTCATTCATTCAGTCCATCAGCAAGGTCTTCAAAGATCACCTGAGCCCCTCCCTCACGTGACCATTTCTGCTCTCATCACTTAGGACATCCCTCATGCCCGTTTCCCTGTTCGTTCACAGGCCGTGCCACACTCAGTCGTCAGGATAAACCGAAGCCCACCACCACTCCCCCCACTGGGAAATGAAACCCAGTGTTCTTGCCAAGTTAGCAAGACTCAACCTGGACCACACCACCTCTTGCCCACCTCTCTAACATTGTCCCCCACACAGCTCCCCTTTCACTGTGTCCCTGCCACACCAGCTATCTACTTTCTGTCATCCTGACACAGCCAAGCACGTTCCCATCTCAGACCTCCACACTGGCTGCTCCCTTGGCCTGGAACGCTCCCTCCTTCCCCGAATACCATATGCCTCCTTCTCATCACCTTGGTTTCAGTTCAAATAGTATGTCTTCAGAGAAACCACCGCTCCTGTCCTGAATTGCCCTCTCTTCCTTTATCTGTTCTAGTTTCTTCACAGCATCCATTGCAATTTGAATTTATGTTTCTTGTGTATTTATCTACATGTCAGGTAGTGTAATTTTCCTCAACTGCAATAGAAGCTTCTTGGGGGTGGAGGCTGGCTGGTTATCCCCAGCTCCAAAAGCCCACACATAACAGCTCTCAATAAAGATTTTCTTAAATGACATGATGTCATTGACGTGATGACTTGATGTCACTGCTGTAGCTCTGGTTTCAACTATACTTGACTTGTTCTTGGTGTTGTTTAGTTGCTAAGTTGTGTCCAACTCTTTGTGACCCCATGGACTGTAGCCTACCAGGATCCTCTGTCCATAGGATTTTCTAGGCAAGAATAATGGAGTGGGTTTCCATGCCCTCCTCCAGGGATCTTCCTGACCCCAGGGACTGAACCTGAGACTCTTATGTCTACTCTATTGGCAGATGGGTTCTTTACCACTAGCACTATCTTGGAAGCCCCAGCCTTACTTGGTGTCTAACCAGCCCCTCACACCCAAATCTACTGTCCCATATTGTACTTCCTGGGAAGTACAATATAGCGTGTTGTACTTTTGAAAAGCTCCAGCCTGCCAAAACCCTCATAGTCAACCTTAACTCTTCCCTTTCTTTCATACCAGTATTGCATCTGTCAACAAGTCCTGTTAGCACTACCTACAAAATATATTCAGAACAAGACCCTTGCTCACCTGCTCCTACTACCAAGCTGCCTCATGGCACCGTCACCTCCTTGCAATTCTCTCCTAATTGCTCTCTGGCTTCTACTTTTGTCTCCTTTGATCTCAACTTATTAGAGTGATTTTTTTAAACTTTCACCTCCCCCGTGGTCAGAACCCTTGGATGACCTCTCATCTGATATAGCACATTGTCTGAGTAGATCACAGCCTTCCAAACCCTACACGGTCTGGCTTCCAGACCTGTCTGACCACATCACTACTCCCCAATCACTCTGCTCCACCAGCAGAGCCACACCAGCCTCCTTGCTGTCCTTCTCCATTTCCTTCTTCAGGGGATCTTCCCAATGCAGGGACTGAACCCACATCTCCCATGTCTCCTGAGTTGCAGGCAGATTCTTTACCACTGGGCCACTGGGGAAGCCCGGGATTAGCCATAAACCAGTTAAATAGGGGCAGTTATCACAACTAACCACTGCAGCAAGTTTTTCCACTATGAAATTTTATTCTATAAAGTTCCCATAGAGTAAAAATATTCACTCCACTGGGCACCACAGTCAACTCGGCCACCCAAAGGCTCTTAACTTACACACGACAGGAGAATCCATATTTCCATGTTCAAGTGTAGGACATTTCTTGAAATTTCGTGGTGAGTCGGGGATTTTTATGAGTTAATATTCACACACTCTCAACACACATTTTTTCTTTCATTTATTGGAAGATATGAAGAAACTGCATGGTAATTAATCTGAAAAATATGTAGCGGTGATGACTAAACAAACACCTCAGCTTTCATGATTGTAGCTGGCTGAAGTTCCCAGGAATGCTTCCCCCCACCCCCGCCCCCGGGGCAAACCCTCCCAGAAAGCTTACCACATGCTAGCATCATGAGGACAAATGTCAAGAAGACATGACCCTTGACCTCAAGGGGTTCCCAGTCTGGTGGGAGAGATAAAGCTTTCTCACCTGCAGAGTTATCCAGCCCTGTGAGGCAGTGAGTGCAGTGTCTGCTGAGGAGAACTGACTACATGTGATCCTTGTGGACAAGAGGGACCCAGGGCCTCTGAGAGAGATGGGCTCTGAGCTGGTCTCGAAAAAGAGCAGGGTGTGGAAAATCAAAGTTTCACAGAGCAGAGTTGCTCAGCAACCTCCTACCTCTAGCTATGACCTCTGTTAATAAGAAAGAAATTAAATTTGAACACATTTGGACCACTGTATTTCGAAGTCTCTTTGTTACAGCAGCTTAGCCAATAGCCTAACTGATACATCTGTGAAGCACTTTCGGAATTTACCTTCTCCTAACACATTCAGTCCACTATGACTCCATCAGCAAGACTGAAGGAAGGGAGCCAATAACTTCTTGGCTGCCTTGTGATGAGCCAAGCATTATTCTAAAAAAAGAAAGAAAGAAATCCATCAACTCTAATCTCCCACTGACTTGGCCAGGCAGGGGCTTTCGCTTTCTTCTAGCGATAAAGAAGCTGAAGTACAAAGGTTTCCCAAGGTCACACACAGCTAGGAAGCTTCAAAGACCAGGAATGCAGATAGCTCTGATGTGCTTGAGGACCCATGCATGATCGATTGTAGAGGTTCAAAGGACTACATCGGGTGTGCCCTGTGACTCTTCACTTGGGAGGGCAACAGACAGAATCACCGATGCTCTACTGAATCCAAACAGGACCAGTTGACCTGGGGAGTGGAGCAGTCTTTTAGAACTAGAAAAGAACTTGGAAATTTTCCAGTTTAACCACCTCACTTTATAAATGAGGAGACTGAGGCTTAGAGAGCTCAGGTGGTTTCTCCGAAGTTCCATGTGCCTACATAGTTCACGTCCCTGTTCAGCACAGCGAACCATGAACCTACGTCCTGGGCCTCACGGACAAAAGGCTAAAAATCAGGGCATGTGTTTTCTTGGAGACCTTCTTTGAATCTCTCTGAGGTCAAGAAGCAGACAGTGATGGAAGGTGTTCTGTGTAGATGGGTGAGATGGACATGGGCAAAAAAGTGCCTCAGTTACTGTGGTCCAGAGCTGATGCTTGACCAAATTCTAAAGCAGGTCAAACTTGTTCTTGTTCCTAAGTCTCCCTTTCTGGGTCCCTTGCTCTTCTTCAGATTCTGACAGGGGACCGCCTGGTAGGAATGTAAGCTGTGTTCTGGGGTATGTATGTTCATGTAGGCTCTCTCTCCAATCATCAGTGAAAAACCGTGTTTTCCTCAAAGAGACTTCAGGCCCAGCCAGCAAGCAGGGGCAAAGGTCGGAGGAGAGGAGACGGGAAATCTGATATGCGTAAGAGTGCGGCCATCTCTGCAAGCAGCCTTGGGCCCTGTGGATGGAGGGTGTCCAAGCTGGTCTGTGTGCTGGGGCTCAGCCCTGCTTCTCAGAAGACGTGTTTCAGTGATGACAGAAGAGCTCTCATGTCTGTTTAGGAAGCTCGCTGCGTTCCCGAAAGGCTCCTGACTAGAGCAAGCTGAGTCAGGAGCGGGCGCGTTTGTTAGATAAACCTAGAGAGTTATTGATTTCTCAAGACTTTGTAAACTGATTCTGTGTGGGAGTATTTCCCTTTCCTTATATGGATCATTAGGGAAGGTTGGCCACAGACCAGGAATTCAATTTCTAACCAAACAAATTTCCACCCACACACGCACAACTCCACTCATTTTAGTACAGGCAACTTCTAATAAATAAAAGGTTTTTTTTTTTCACCTTTGAAACTGACTAGTTAGTGGAACCTAGCTGAGGGTCTACAAGGGTCTTTTAAGGGTTCCTTTCTGGGCTGCTGTATTCCAACGGTACAGGATAACTTAAAAAGGTTTTCTTAAAAACAACAAGGTATCCTTAAAAAGCACCATAGGACAGACTTTTAAAATTGTTTTTATTTTTATTTTTGGTTACGCTGGATCTCCATTGCTTCTCAGGCTTTTCTCTACTTGTGGTGAGCAGGGGCTTACTCTTTGTTGCTTTGTGAGGGCTTCTCATTGTGGTGGCTTCTCTTGTTACAGAGCACAGGCTCTAGGCTCACGGGCTTCAGTTCAGTTCAGTCACTCAGTCGTGTCCGATTCTTTGCGACCCCATGAATCGCAGCACGCCAGGCCTCCCTGTTCATCACCAACTCCTGGAGTTCACCCAAACCCATATCCACAGAATTGGTGATGCCATCCAGCCATCTCATCCTCTGTCATCCCCTTCTCCTCCTGCCCCCAATCCCTCCCAGCATCAGAGTCTTTTCCAATGAGTCAACTCTTCGCATGAGGTGGCCAAAGTACTGGTGTTTGAACTTTAGCATCATTCCTTCCAAACAACACCCAGCACTGATCTCCTTTAGAATGGACTGGTTGGATCTCCTTGCAGTCCATGGGACTCTCAAGAGTCTTCTCCAACACCACAGTTCAAAAGCATCAATTCTTCAGTGCTCAGCTTTCTTCACAGTTCAACTTTCACATCCATACATGACTACTGGAAAAACCATAGCCTTGACTAGACGGACCTTTGTTGGCAAAGTAATATCTCTGCTTTTTAATACGCTACCTAGGTTGGTTATAACTTTCCTTCCAAGGAGTAAGCATCTTTTAATTTCATGGCTGCAATCACCATCTGCAGTGATTCTGGAGCCCAAAAAAATAAAGTCTGACACTGTTTCCACTGTTTCCCCATCTATTTCCCATGAAGTTACGGGACCAGATACCATGATCTTCATTTTCTGAATGTTGAACTTTAAGCCAACTTTTTCACTCTCCTCTTTCACTTTCATCAAGAGGCTTTTTAGTTCCTCTTCACTTTCTGCCATAAGAGTGGTGTCATCTGCATATCTGAGGTTATTGATATTTTGTTCCAAAGCATGTGGGATCTTCCCAGACCAGGGATCCATCCCATGTCTCCTGCATTGGCAGGCAGATTCTTTACCACTGAGCCACCAGGGAAGCCCCAGGAAAGCCTTTAAACCTAAGTGCTCTCATTTGCTATTATCACTACCCCTGGGATGAAGATTGTGGGTCATATTATCATTTCCATTTGCTAGATGTGGAAACTGAGGCCCAGAGTGATGAAAAACTAGCCCAAATTCACACAGCAAGAAACAAACCATTCTCTTCCAGTACCTTTTCCCACTTTTCCACAGCATCTGCTTTCTTGGGGGATAAGTCTGAAATGCCACAGGTCAAAAGAGAGAATGGAGAAACCACCAAGACCCCATAGACAGTGCCTTCATTTGTTCATTCATTTGAAAAACTTTTACTGAGCACCAGCCATGTGTCAGGCACCATTCTCGGTGCTGGGGATGCAGCCGTGAGTAAAGCAGACAAGAACCACACAGTTTTTCTGGTCTTATTCTTTGACTCATGTCCCTTTCTGGGTAACAACACCTGGCATTTACTTAGAGCTGAACAATTTACAATGTGCTTTCCTGTATCGGCTCCTAAAACCTTCACGGCCATCCTTACGCTGGGAGTGTTGCCTGCAGGCACAGGCAGATCCGGGATTCCATCCACCTCTTTTGATGGCCATGCCAGCAGTGCCCTTGCAGTCCACTTGCACTTTCTTCTTAAACAGCTAGCCAAGGGTCACAGCTGCTGGAGGAGGCACTGAGGAGCCTCAGAGCTGCTGCACCCCTCCCCTCCCTGCACCGGTTAGTGGGTTTCCCCAGTGAAACAATGGTGGGAAAGAGAGTCCCCACCAGCAATTTGTCAGTTCACAGCTTGCGAAGCCACAGATCTGACCAAAGGTGGAGAAAGGATACAGGAGTTCATGCCCTTGTGACCTGTATGGCAGGTGGGGAAAGACCTGGAAGGGGTGGACTGGGAAGAGCGACCACAGGAGACAGAGATGGGGGCTTTGCAGGAATAGGCTGGGGCATATGTGCATCCGTGGTTCACATGTGTTTGCCCTGAAAGCCGCACTGGGCATCCCGATAGCAGTGAGCATTCAGGAAGGCAGGGTCCTTCTGGAGCCAGGGTGGGCTCAGTCTAACGGAGGCAGGAAGGGGGAAGTGAAAGCCACACCTTTTTTTGAGGTACCTCCATACTGTTTTCCATAGTGGGCTGCACAGCCTGCATTCCCACCAAAAGTGAATGACGGTTCCCCTTTCTTCACATTCTTGTCCACACTTGTTATTGCTTGTCTTTTTGATAATAGACATTCTAACAAGTGTGAGGTGACATTTCATCATGGTTTTAAATTGCATTTCCCTGATGATGAACAATATTGAGGATCTTTCCATGTGTCTGTTGGCATCTTTACGTCTTTTTTGAAAAGATGTCTTTTCAGGTCCTCTGCCCATTTTTCAGTTGGATTGTTTGGATTTTTGATGTTGAGTTGTATGAGATTTTTTGTATATTTCAAATATTAGTCCCTTATCAGATATATTATTTGCTCAAATATATTCTCCCATTCAGTAGGCTGCCTATCTATTTTGTTGATAGTTTCCTTTGCTGTGCAAATGCTTTTTAGTTTGATCTAGTTCCATTTGTTTATTTTTGCTTTTAGTTTCCCTTGCCTGAGAATACACATCCAAAATATTATTACTAAGACCAAGGTCAAAGAGCTTACTGCCTATGTTCTCTTACAGGAGTTTCATGATTTCAGGTCTTACATCTAAGTCTTTAATCCATTTTGAGTTTATTTTTACATTTGGTTGTATGTGATCTTTTAAAGGCAATATTGCCAACTTCCTGTTCAG
Source organism: Bos indicus x Bos taurus (assembly GCF_003369695.1). Lineage (NCBI taxonomy): Eukaryota > Metazoa > Chordata > Mammalia > Artiodactyla > Bovidae > Bos > Bos indicus x Bos taurus. Next base: position 49,047,988 of record NC_040078.1, on the reverse strand, counting down.
AAAAGTTGCACCAAATTTACCTTCCTTAAGCAGAAGTTTAAAGTAGTGATTTGGGTCTGAATTTTTCCAACAAGAAATAAATAATCTTTTTGTCCTTATATATCCTATTTTTGTATTTTTGTTCTGATCCTTACTTCAGCTTACATTGTAAGCTTGTTTGTGTGTGTATGTGTGTCAATATCCTGTATCTGCTCAGATTATAAAGTTCATTTAATTGATTGAACAAAAAAAGTAACAATTTAGGGAACATTGTAACCTCCCATGCCTGTTACTCTGATTTGCTCCTATGATGATTAACAATAAAATCCATAAAAAAACCAAGGAGGTCCGTGAAGGATGTCAGAGAACCACAAAGGGAACATTGAGAAGTTGGTCCATGTTCTCAGGCTGTGGAAAGGAACAGCAGGAAATTGGATAAGATGATAAAAGCTTTGCAAACATCCCTCAGGGATGGAAGAAAGGCTGATGTTGAAGGGGGGAGCCCATGTAGATACTGTCCAGGGTGCGTCTTCATGCCTGAATTACACAGAAGGTTCCTGGGGAGGACGGTAGCTCTGCTTCCTTTACACTGGAGTCTGTGCACAGGGCTGGGTGCCCTTTGGCGCTCAGTCACATGGGACTGGAGGAGCAACTGGGAAGTAGACCTTACCACTGGACACCTGCAAGAGGGAGGGAGAGCGGAACTGTGGGCCTGGCGAGCTCCAGGGGCAGCTAGGAGAAGTGTCAGGTGGAGGAGACTTACATGCCTTCAGATAGCTAGCCAGTTCTCAACCACGTCGGGGTCCTTCTCAGCAAAGCATAGAAAGGTGAGCATCCAGGCTTTCTTTCATGGCACCTAATTCACTTTCCCTCAAGCCATCAACCATCTTTCACTGAGCAGCCACTTAATACCCGGCACTAAGGCAGGCCCACAGAAGAAGGAGAAGACACACTTGCCTGTGAGGAACCTGTGGGCTTGGTGAGGAGCTAAGACCCACGTGACCAGGAAAGCACCCCAATCCATTCAAAAGACTGGCAGGTGAATGTCAGACTTGGGCGTGAGGAGGTGTGGCGGGCATCCTAAAGACTGAGGAGGGGTCAGCAGGATAGGGGCTTCAGGGAGGAGGGGAGGCTCAAACTTCAGTGATTCTGGAGTGGGGGCCTCACATCTTTGCTTCTGTACAGGTGTGAAGAGCGGGTCTTTTTGAGAGGAAAAGTACCACCTGGCACTTCCTGGGTCCCCTGCACTTCCCAGCAGCCTCTTACTTCATCATCAGTGCAGAGGGCTACCATAGAGGGAGGAAAGGAACAAGCAGCTGTGGGAAGGTAAAAATCTTTTGTGTCTGCCCCCTGGCTGCAAAACAAGTCTCCCCAGTCTGACTCATCTTTAGGGGAAGGGGAGGCTTCCAATATCTGTCTTTCTAGAGTCCTTAGGATCAAAAAAAAAAAAAAGCCGACTACAGGGCCTATCAACATCCCATAGTTGGATAGCTGAAGCACTGGCATATTTACCTTGTTTAATCACCACCCCACCCCTCTGAGGAAAAAATAAAAAATAAAACTTATTTCAGCCGCTTGAGGAGACAGACAGAAAGAAAGAAATAGCAGTGACCTTTCTGCAGGACTGATGATAACTCGCTCCTTATAAGGAGCAGACAAAGAGCTCAGCTCATCGTTCAAGAATGTGTGGGCTTCCTGATGTGTTCCTCATGTTACCTGGCGATGGGGCTCCACACCTGAGCACAGCTTTTCTAAGACAGCAGAACGGGGAGCTCTCTTCTCACCAAGCCAAGAGAGTCCTGATTGCTGGAGATAACCCTAACCACAGAGCCTCAGAGTCAGTGCTACACTTGGATTTAATGGGGCCAAAGAGTTAGTTAGAGAAAAAGCAACCTTCTTATTATTTGAAAAACAAATTTTCAACAGCTATATAAGGGCTTCCCAGGTGGCTCAATGGTGAAGAATCTGCCAACAAATGCAGGAGACGCAGGTTTGATCCTTGGGTATGGAAGATCCCCTGGAGGGGAAAATGGCAAACCTTTCTAATTAATATTCTTTCCTGCATAATCCCACAGACAGAGGGGCCTGGCAGGTTATATTTCATGGGGTCACAAAGACTCAGACATGACTGAGTTACTGAGCACACACACAACAGATATATAAACACCCGTCACACAATGAGTTATTATTTAACTCCCAGTAACAGAAGGGTCAAAGTTCACAGAAATAAATATCCACATTCCTCCAGGAGCTAATAGAGTAAACAAGCCATCATAATCTTTATTTACAGTGTCTCCTCTATGTCATATGCCTCATCTATGATTTATTAGTTACAATAGTAATCCAGGAATCATGTCCATTTTACCAAAAAACATGCTGAAGCTGGAGAAGAGGTTATGTCACTTGGCTGAGTTCACACAGCCAGCATATAGAAACAGGGAGATTTGAACCTGAGTCTTTCTGACTCCAGAGCCCACAGTCAACAGGAACCACAAACACCTAAAGCCTATGGAACACCAGGGCCCTCTGGGGTTGCAGTGTGAGGGAATTTGGTCACACCAACTTGTCCTGTTCCTTGTAATCCCCAGGCCTTCAAGGAACACATTAAGGTTGTGTTGTTTTTCCTTCTAGTTCTGTTTTGCTCAGAAAAACAAGGAACATGAGGTCACATCCCTGGGTTCTATCTCTGCTCAACACTGGAGGAGCCAGATCAGCAGGGCAGTGCAGGCCTTTCTGTGAGATGCTCCAAGGCTGAGCCTCCCTCTCCCTGGCCCCTGGTTGCCTGCCCCACCCACCCAGGCTGCATCTTTCTGGCTCCCAGAGCTAATCAGCTGGGCCAAACTCATTGCATTTTCAGTGTGGCTGTCCAGACATTTCCAACCTCCCACCCCTACAACTCATTCAAACAAATGTTTCACACCCACTATGTACCAAAGCACAGTCCTAAGGTTTTGAGGGATAAGACAGAGATGTCCCTGCCCTCTGGGAGCTGGCATTCAGGACTGTGGAGTCAATAACCAGCTAGTTACTCAATTACTTGCTTAAATATAATTGTATAAATTCTACAAAGATTGAAAAGTTGCTAAGACAGTGGATACCTGGGGTGGGGTCGGGGGTCCAGACTAGAAGTGGGGAATCAGAAAAAGCATCCCCCAGGAAGAAGACAAGATGGCTGGATGCAGAGAAAGGGCCAGAGGTCCAGCATGAGGCCAGAGAGGTAAGCAAGGTCCCATCTCGAGGGCCCTTTACAGACCTGGAATCTCCTTGGAATGATGAGACTCCTTTGTAGGGTGAGGGTGGTGAATTATATGTGTGTATAAGTCAGGGAAGAAGGGAATGACACTTATGCCAACAAATTTTATAAATCAAGTTTAGAATTAACAGCTTCCTTTTTGGTTCTTCATCTTTCTGAAACAGTAAATTTGCCATATCTTAGAGGCTGCCGGTTAAAGGCTCACGGTGTGACTTCCCTAGTAGACCAGTGGTTAAGAATTGACCTTCCAATGCAGGGGACAAGGGTTTGATTTTTGGATGGGGAAATAAAATCCCACATGCTGCGGGGCAACTAGGCTCAACTACAGAAAGCCTGCATGTCAAAACCAAGACCCAGCACAGTCAGAATAGGCAAATAAAGCACTCACAGTAAATATTTGTTCTTGACAAGGATGGTTTAAGCCTGGGTAATCCTCTCAAGAGGGCCTCCCTGATGTCTCAGTGGTAAAGAATCAGCCTGCCAACACAGGAGACTCAGGTTTGATCCCTGGGTCAGGAATATCCCCTGGAGAAGGAAATGGCAACCCACTCCAGTAGTCTTCCTGGGAAATCCCATGGACAGAGGAGCCTGGTGGGCTACAGTCCATGGCAACAGAAGAAAGTCAGACACGACTTAGTGACTAAACAACAATCCTCTCAAGAGGAAGTATTCACTCTCCTGCTCTGCCAGCGGTCTGAATCTGGAAGGGTCTTCCTGCAGTTGTATTCAGAGGTATGACCCTCAAGGCCTATTCAAAGACAGAGATTTGGGGGCAGGGGTGTGGGAGGAGAGAGACAAGGCCAAGAATAGACTGGTGCTGGTATCTCAAGGATGGTCCCCTCCATCAGAATCCAGCTGTCCTGGGTTCTGGGGAAGCACTAAGAAACCCCCAAACATCGTTATCAGAGTCCACCCTCATGTCCCCACTGACAATTCAGGCCTTGTTCCTTAAGCCTTTTTCCATGAGTACAATGAAGGCCTTGCCTCAGAGGATTCCCTGAGGTCTCTCTCACCCTCATGGTCTGGGATCTAATCACTTAATTGAGGTGTGCCATCCCCAGCTGCCTCCCTAGGAGAGTGTTTCATGGGGGACGACCCTGAGAGCCAGCCAGGGCCTAGAGAGGGATGGAAGAGAATGGGGGAGAGGTGGGACATTAACAAGGACTTTTTGATCCACTGACTCGGGGGAAGGCAGCAAGATAGGAAACAGCCTATGGCAATGGCATGATTCCACCCAGAGACGGTTCTGCCTGTGAAAGCTTGACTTGTCCCCTTCTCCAGAAGTCAGGGAGATTTAAACATGTGCATGTTCATACCCACATGCACGAGCGCACACGTGCACACACACACACACACACACACACACACACACACTTCCTATTTAGGAGAATGGTAGCATTCCTTTAAAGTGTTTTTTTTAAATTAATGAACTAATTCGGCTGCGTTGAGTCTTAGTTGAGGTATGCAGGATCTTCCTTGTGTCATGTATGATGTTTTGATGTGGCACGTGGACTCTTTAGTTATGGTGCGCCAGCTTAGTATTTGCTCCAAGGCACGAGGGATCTTAGTTCCCAACCAGGATTCGAACCATGTCCCCAGCATTGCAACGTGGATTCTTTACCACTGGATCACCAGAAGTGTCTAAAGTGTTGTTTTTAAAACTATATTTGGAGACTACATTTTTTCAACTCGTGAGAATATATTTCCAAAATCTGAAAAAACTGATTTAAAAAATCTTCTTTATTCCATAATTAAATTTACTGTTGGCAATCAAACCACACCAGCTTGCAGCATGACCAACCTTGCTGCAATTCCTGTTGTGTCAAAGCCCTTTTCCTCACATTCCGTACATTCCCATACATCTGCAAATTTTCCACTGAGCTTGTCCACTCTGAAAAGTGAGTCCCAGGGATGTGCTCGCCCCACAAGCACATTGCTGGCCACAGAGAATGTTACTATCATGTGTTGAAAAGAATGTGAAAATAAAAGAGATAATGTCTGAAATGAAAAAAAAAATGCAACTTTCTAAACCAAATAATCAAATGTTGCCAATTTTGGTTCCCAGCTATCATAATTGATAACAAATTATCCAAAGGCCAGAATTACGTGTGGCCTGGGCAACGGTCATATCCAAGAAAAACACATCTCCAGATATCTCCAGCTCTGTGGCTTCCAATCCAAGGCTCTGCAGAATCTGTGCCTCATTATGGGGCTCTGTTCCCAAAGGCGTAGGAGGAATGAGTCCTTGCCTGGTAGAGTGGCTTGTGCCCTGGCTGGGATGCTGGAAACTATTCTAGAATCAGCCACCTCTGTTCATTAATGGCTGTGTGCTTTGGCTCCTTCTAACCCTTTGGAGTTGCCATTTCTTATCTCTAAAATAACAGCAACAACTCAACAACCTTTGACTGAGGACAGACTGTTACATTGCGCTGGACAGTGTGTGTGGAGATACAGCTACCACTTCCAGGAGAGTGAAGCAGTGGACACAAAACACTGGGTAAGTAACAAGGATGAGGTAATACTGAATATTAGAGCATCTCCATTTATCCAGGGAGCATTTAAGGTTTTGTTGCTGTGAATATACAAATGTGTTAGGATATAAATGAAACAGACACATCTGTGTATAATAGTTAATGTGTTGTTTTAATTACATATACATACTTAAAATCACTTATTATTTAGGCAGTGTTAGTGTTAATCATTTAGTTGTATCCAACTCTTCATGACCCAGTGGACTGTAGCCTGCCAGGCTCTGCTGTCCATGGGATTGTCCAGGCAATAATACTGCAGTGGGTTGCCATTTCCTACTCCAGGGTACCTTCTTGACCCAGGGATCGAATCCACGTCTCCGGCCTCTCCTGCATTGGCAGGTGAATTCTTTGCCGTCTGAGTTACCAGGGAAGTCCCAAATCACATATAATGTGTGTTAATTTATAAATATTGATTGAGAGGTTAATAGTTTAAAGCATATATTTAAAAACCACAGCATGGTTATGATGTAGAAATATTGCTTTTACCGAGCCACAATGTGATACGTTTGAACAAACTATTCCAATGCACCTTTTACGTCAGTGTCTTGGTCTTTACCAGTTGTGGAGGGGAGTGGAGAGAGAAGAAAGATGACCAGCCTAATTGCTGAGAGGCCAATGAAACCCTACAAACAAGGAAATCTACTTCAGAATCTTCAGTCAGTCGCTCTGCTCCAAAGTAACCACCTCCACAGCTTCCTTGTGCCTTCAGAAGAGTCTATTCCACAAGTGTTTACACAAGCTGGTGGATCCAGCTTTTTTACTGGAAACCAAGGGAAGGGAATGAGTTCTACAAAGGTCACTGTGATGCAAAACCAGGATAGCAGCTCTAGAACAGGGAGCAGAGTCAGACATGGAGCCAATTCGAGGCTGACAATGAATAAGCCTTCTTAGAATCTGCAGATATCTGTGGGTTGATTTGTACTTTCCAGGGTCTTTGATTGGGTATTTGAGTCAACCCTGGTGAGTATCAAAGGATAAGGTGGGATTCTGTGTGTGTCTTGCACAGGACACATACTGGACAAACTCAGTTTGTCCCAGAATCCTCAGGGCAGCTCTGCTGGAATCTCAGGACTGTCTGCCCTCAAAGCAGTGCGCTCTATGCTGTGTAAGCCTGGAGATAACCAGCACCTTCCCTGGTAGCTGTGGTGTCATAAGGGTGGTGTCATCTGCATATCTGAGGTTATTAATATTTATCCTGGCAATCTTGATTGTAGTTTGTGCTTCATCCAGTCCAGCGTTTCTCATGATGTACTCTGCATATAAGTTAAATAAGCAGGGTGACAATATACAGCCTTGATGTACTTCTTTCCCGATTTGGAACTAGTCTATAGTTCCATGTCCAATTTTAACTGTTGCTTCCTGACCTGCATACAGATTTCTCAAGAGGCAGGTCAGGTGGTCTGGTATTCCCATCTCTTTAAGAATTTTCCACAGTTTGTGGTGATCCACACAAGTCAAAGACTTTGGCATAGTCAATAAAGCAGAAATAGATGTTTTTCTGGAACTCTCTTACTTTTTTGATAATTCAGGAAAAATAATCCCGGAGTAAACTCCCGGAGTTGGTGATGGACAGGGAGGCCTGGCGTGCTACAGTCCATGGGGTTACAAAGAGTCAGACATGACTGAGCAACTGAACTGAACTGAACGCCCTGGTAGCCTGGCTTTCTCCCAGAGCAGATCCACCATTAGCAGGCGGAATTTTCCAGTAATCCTCTTTCCTTTGCCCTGGGTCTCCAGTCTTCCTCGGGCTTTGCCTTGATCCTGTCCCTCTGACGTGGAGGCAGCCAGATGGTGGGCCTCACTGCCATCGGCAGGGGGTGTCCAGAGACCTACCCTCTATCTTCAAGATATACAGAAAGAGTCCCAGAGAAGTTGAATTGCAGGTCGCAGGATCAGAGAGAGTCTTCTCCTACTCATCATGGCATCCTCCCCTCTCCCGACCCTAACTCCCATTTTCCAGAGACCAGGTGGGATTTCTTTAGGGTGTTTACCTTTCTTCTCCGCCAGAGACAGTATCTGGCTTCTCTGTATCACCAGATGTGTGATACTAAACCAGGGTCTCTCCTTTCTCCAGACATTCAGGTGGGATTATAGAAGTCACTGTTAGTCTGATCCTGGGCTTTGTCTCTCCTTTAACTCTCCTCTTTATCACTGCTTCCTTGGGGAATATTTAATAGAAAAGAGCCAGGGCCCCGCAGGCTCTCAGGCTCTGATGTGTCTTGTCTCTCAAAGTCTCTGCAGGCTCCCCTGGCTGTCAGTTTGCCCTTTTTAGGATCCTGCAAGGTTTCTGCCTCGTAGGTCTTCTGATCTTTTCCTCTGATCTTCTGGGAACATTCTCCATTCCCTGGCTTTCCCCACCAGAATGCTTTTTGACAGAACTGTTGGCTTCAGTTGTTGCTAGGTCTCTTCCATGAAGACAAACATATTGGGGGAAAAAAAGCCCCAGGTTTTAACTCCCCTCTACCCCACCATCAGCTTCCTCTCTCCATGACCAGAGGCTGGGGCATTGGAAAGTGTCCCCAGAGCTTGGTTGTGGCCTTTGACACATTTTTCTGCATTTTGGAAAATTCCCCTTTCTCACTACCTCTTTAGACACTGCAGAATTTACTGTGGTTCTGTTCAAATTCCTACTTTGAACATCACTGGTTAAGTTGCATTGAGCACATTATATGTGTCAGGCACTGTGATTAGCATTTTACATTCATAGTCTCATCTTAGCCTTACAATAGTCCTGTAGGGTAGGAACTATTATTATTTTTCAATTTATAGAGTGGAACTGAGACACTGAGAGGTTAGATAACTTTTCTGCATGGCTAGAAAGTGACAGAATCATGATTAAAACACAGCTAACTCCAGTGACTATGCTCTTTATGTCTATGCTATACTGCATCTTGGGGCTTCCCTGTTGGCTTAGTGGTAAAGAATCTGCCTTCACTGCAGGAGACTCCGATTTGGTCCCTGGGTTGGGAAGATCCTCTGGAGTAGGAAATGGCAACCCACTCCAGTATCCTTGCCTGAAAAATCCCATGGACAGAGGAGCCTGGCAGGCTGCAGTCAATAGAGCCGCAAAGAGTTGGACACAGCATGGTGAATAAACAACAACAATATACTGCATCATACTGGGCCTTAGTATATCTGCCAGCTATCTCCTTTACCAAAGAAAAGAGCTATCTACTTTCTACCCACCCACTGAGTAGATGCGTATATGTGGCTGACTGTCCTTGGACTGACACACGTACTAGGTATCAAGTATCATTTGGTGGATAGAGGGATGGATGGATGGAGGGATGAATGAATGGATGGTGGGCAGGTGAATGGATAGGCAGACAGATGGGTGGGTAAGTGCATGATGGGTGGATGACGGGTGGATGATTTAAGATCTTTTGTGCAGAAAAACACTTTGGAACACAAGGAACTCAGGTAATTCAAAGTTATAAACACTCTGGATGTTTTGTTGCTTCTTTTCTCCAAATCCTACTGGGTGCTGTTCTGTCTGTAAGAGGAGGGCTTTCTGTCGGCACCTAGTCCCACAGAACAAACAGAGCAGCTGTGTTCTGCTGACAGTTATTTCTGCTGCATTTATTTTCTTAGATGCTTCTGGCTAACTTTGGAATTCAAAATAGATTTGCTCAGGGAGCTCAGTCTCTTCTCAGTCTGGCTGTTCCCTGATCCTGGTGGGGTCCCACAGCCCAAGTCTGACTCAGGCTGTGGCATTTGTTGTTTATGTCTCGAAGTCGGAGGCACCCCTGTTGTGCAGAAACAAGGAATTCCACCTCTCCTAACTCCCTGCTGCAAAACAGAGGCTAAGTCTGGACATAGCCTAACCCAGAACAAGTTCATGGAACAGGCGAGCTCACAGGATGGGGCCAAACTTACACAGCAGGCATTCTCCCCGCTTCACTTCCTCTTCCTCCATCATTGTGTGACCCAGCAGGACCCTATGGGGCCTTCCTGGGACAGATCCATCCTCATATCTTCTGTAGCTCCTCTCTGAAGTATCCAGAAAATAGTGTTTGATGCATGTTTCCTGAGTTTTTCAGATGCTAAAAACCACCACCAAATGGAAGAAATTAACTACTTGATGATCATGAGCATGTAGTCCCCAGACCTTCTGGGGCCTAAGGATTGATCACCTTCAGCCAATCAGAAAATCATGCTCGAAACTAACACAACATTGTAAAGCACTTATACTCCAATAAAGATAAATATACATATTTTTAATTTTTAAAAATAAAAAAAATAAAGAATATTGTGCTCGAGAGGATCACATACCTTGGGACACCTCTCCCTCACCTGGCCATTAAAAAATGCTTTCGGAAACACTTTGAGGAGTTTGGGGTTTTTTAAGCATGAACAATCCAACCTCCTTGCATGCAATAAACCTTTCTCTGCTCCAAAAGTCAATGTTTTGGTTTGTTGGCCTCACCATGTGTCAGGTACACAAACTTGCATTTGGTAACAATCATTCCAACCCTCATACAATCCCCAGACCTCTCTTCTTATTCCCTTGGTTCCAGATGACAAACTCATTCTTGCTAAGGTATAGTGACTATGTTCCTTTCCCATTAGAGGGAAGTTCCTCAGTAAGAGCAAATGTTAAACTCAGAGGCAAAGTTGCTCAAATTACAGCAAACAAGTGATACTCCAGGCCCCATCATTCAGGCTAGCTTGTTCATCTGAGATATTATTTTTATGCATTTGTTTACTAATGTTATTCAATCAAATGGACTGGGAGAACAGCTTAAGGCCAAGTTCTATTCTCATTTCTCTAGAGGCTTTTCCCAACTTACTCAGAATAAGGTTTTGGGGCACAAATGTGCTAAACGCTCTCACCAGCCCCAGGCCCTCAGTCTGTGTGTCATTGCAGTGGATGCAACTTACCAGAAGTGGCCAGTCTTGTCCCTTACACGGTATCTGTGTGCCCTTTAAGAGTGACCAAGAGGCCATGCCATGAGGCCTGGGCTGCAGCAAGCCTCTGGCAAGACCTCAGCTTCAGGTACCTGTAGTGCAGGTAGGAAAGATTTCAAGATGTTGACTAATGTGTCTATTTTGGCATGGCCACAAGAAAAGAAGTAAAGAAAAACTGTATTGGCTCTTCTTTGGTCTCACTCTAAGCTTTTGAGTCAACTCCATACGCCCAGCTCTAATCTTTTTGTCTGGTTGTGAGCTAAGTTCACAGGAACACTGTGAACTTCCTGCATGAAACAAAAGGCAAGTTCTTTCTCTAGGGCTCCAAATCCTTTTTGTTGATGAGAGGACAATGAGAAATTTAGTTGTCAAATGTAATCAGCCTATTCAATGTGAAAACAAATTAAATCTTTTTGCCTGTGGACTGTGAACAAACCTGCCTGCTATAGGTGTGTCCCCATCCCTGGCGATCATTCATACTGGGGCCTCAGACTCCTTTTTAATTCATGTGGGAAAACGATTAGAAAGAAGGAAGGTGTGCTCCTGGCGGGAGAAACTAGTCAGTGTGGTGCCTGTGTGAGCCGGAAAGAGACAATGTGTCCTCCAGGTGGGCACAGCGTCTGCTGGGCACACGGCTCAGCAAGCAGAGTGCAGGCTGATTTCAGACCCCATTCGGCCCCTTGTGTGAGGCAGCCCCAGCCCCAGACCACATAGCTTTGCTGAGATGGTCTCTGCCCTGCTCTGGAGAGGGTTCTTAGTGTCTTAGATCTTGGAATGCCTGCTTGGGACTTGCCCACCCTAGACCTGAGGTCAGCAATCATGTCGGCAATGGAGCGGTGACAGTGACTGATTGGAGTTAGCAGGCTGGCCAAAGGCTGCATCATCCCCAGTTTGTCTTCTTTTTTTTTTTTTTTTAATTTTGGCCACACCACACAGGATATGGGATTCTAGCTCCCCAATCAGGGATCGAACCCAGGCCCCCTGCATTGGGAGTGCAGAATCCTTTCTATTGGACTGCCATTGAAATCCCATACCTTTTTTGAGGCACTCATCACCAGTGCCTGCTCAGCTCAAGGGCACTGAATCTCAACCCATGCAAACTACAAGTGTCTCTGAAATAATCCATTCAAAACATCTCTCAGATACATAAAACATAATTGACAGAGACTCAAAGCTAGAAGCATTCTTGAGAGGCCACCTGAGTCACTCCTCAGCCTTTAGGCAAAACCACCTCCAAACTATCCTAGCCCTCTTGGCAGCTGATGGAAAGTTGTTAGTTTAAGCCTTCCGCGAATAAAGATTTTGGATAGGCTCTGAGGGCTTCCTGAATGCTTGTATTTTTATGTTTAATTATACTATGGACTAGAAGAAAAATCCTTTGTGAAGTTGGACATCAGCTCCTCATCCCAACCACTGTCATCCTCTTCCTTCTCCTCCTCTTTGGTCTATTCCCTGGGAGATCACGCTGAGAAATAGATTAATAAGAAAGAAGGTGTTTGACATGAGTGCTCAGGCCCCACACCTGCGAGGGAGTAAAGGCAGCAGGACTGGGCAGAGGTAGAGACCAGACTGCAGCACCGTCATCACACATATCTCAGTTCAGCCCAGCAGGAAATGCTTCTCTCTCTCAACATCAAGGTAACGGTCTCAGGAAAGGTCTGTGATTGGTGCTGGTTGGGTCATCGCCCACTCCTTGGGTCCAATCACTGTGGCCAGGAGATGAATGATTATGATTGGCCAATCCCCCGTCACGTGGCCACCACCAATAGGAGGGTGATGGAAAAGCTTGCTAAGCAGGTAAAATCAGCCCCTACCACTTACCTCTAAAGATATCTACCTTTCAAAGTTACTGAAAAGATTAGGGAAGACATACGTAAGAGCCTAAAAGAAGACACTCAATCAATGGTCACTGCAGTTTCCTCCATCAGCATCAATCAGTTCAGTTCAGTTCAGTCGCTCAGTCGTGTCTGACTCTTTGCGACCCCATGAATCACAGCATGCCAGGTCTCCCTGTCCATCACCAACAGTACTAATACAAACCACATTTCTTCTAAAGTCTCTGGGCAAACAGGTGCTGATAAAATCAACATTGACTCCAACCTCAGCCCCAAATTTGAACTTCTCTTGAACTTTTCTGAAGATCTGAGGATGTTTAGCAAATATTTTCCTCCGGCATATTTAATCTTTGTGCGTCTTTGTACTTTCTGAGCCAGAACGGGCCTGGATCACCAGAACCATCATAAGGACGCTTATCTCCCTGACAGCTTAAATGGTCTGAAAGTATTTTCCGTAAGAGACAGTCACCAGTGTTTTTCTAACCTTTCGTACAGCCAGAGCGTTTGGATGAAGTGGGGAAATTCCTGTCTCTGAACTGTCTTGCAAGGTCTCTTTCCAATGATGGATCCTGTATGTCCTTCCCAACCCGCAAAACGATAAACCTCTCCAGAGCCTCATGATGATGAAGGACAGAGTTCTGGGCCATTGGTGGCAAGCCCATCAGGGAACCAACTCCCCTGTTACAGGGCTGCACTGCAGCCAACTGGATGGAGGTGGATGTCTAGACACTTCCCAAACGTCTGGACACCCTGCCCTCTGCGTCCTTAACACACTGTTCCCTCTGTGGAGAACATGCTCTTCCCACTTCCTACGGGAATAACCCACCTCTCAAAATTCCTCCCATTTTTCAAGGTCCACCTCAATGCTATCTCCTTCAGGAAGTATGTCCCACCCCTTCAGCCATCTGTGGTCTTGACTACCTTTTAATCTCTGTATGGAATATATATTGTGCCTTATGCTGTGTTGCCTTAAATAATAATTCAGTTAAAGGACATTTATCAAGAATCTACTATGTGCTGTGCCAGACACTGGAGACAGAGAAAGTCTGTCTAAAGTCTGTTTAGTTGCTAAGTCATGTACGACTCTTGCAACCCCATAGGCTATAGGCCACCAGGCTCCTCTGTCCATGGGATTTCCCAAACAAGAATACTGGAGTGGGTTGCCATTTCCTTCTCCAGGGTATCTTCTCAATGCAGGGATCGAACCTGCATCTCCTGCACTGAAGGCAGATCCTTTACCACTGAGCCACCAGGGAAGCCTCGAGATGCATGAGATAAAATTAACCCAGCCAACATGAGGCTCTTAGAAGACCAGCTAGTACCTATTTCAAATGATGAATTTCGAGGATATTGGCTCTTCCTAGTTCATTCTTTAGCTAATTCATTCACTACCTGCTCCAAGCTTGGGTGTCCTCATCTACAAAACAAAAAGCTTTGTACTATAAGGTCACAGAAGATCTTTTCTCATTCAACAATGGGTCTCATTTATATGCTGTCGTCACTTTGCTAGCACTTCAGTGGTCACTCTGTTCCTTTATTATCATCCAGAAACACAGTGTCCTTCTAAGTTTGATAGAATTGAAGGCAGAAGTTTGGAATTAATCCATGATTAGCATATCTTTATTAGTTGAACATGGTCAGCACTGCGGTCAAGTTGATAACAAGCCGCACCCTCTGTCTAGAACACAATCTCGTCAGTAAAATGGGATGCTTGGAGTAAGCCCCTGCCAATTGTGATGTTCAGTGATTCACAGGCATTCTCTCTCTTGCTCCCACAAAGAGCACATCATGTTCTACAAGGATGTGGCCACCAAGCCACCTGCGAGTGAGAAACAGATACTCAGCTATGCCCACCCTCACCCCAGGGTGAGCTGAATTTTGAAGAGGCTGTGACTGAGTCCAGAGGGCTTGAATTTTAGTCACTTGTCCCCATTCTCTGTATAACTTGTTGTGGGAACCAGGTGAGCAAATTAAATCTCCAGAGAGGAAAGGGTAGTCGCTAACACTACTTGATGGAAAAGCTCCCCCTCCTCACCTCATGTGCCAGCTCCCTTCCCCTGTGCGCTGCTTCTGGTCCCAGCCACGTGTCCAATTATGGAAGGAACTACAGTCTGCCAGCACCACTTTGACCTACCCCAGACTCGGCACACTTGTTAGCCAGGTACCCATCACTCAAAGAACTTGATGTAAGATGAGAAATCAGTCAGTTAATTCAAATTTTTTCAGATAGAGAAGAAGCTTTTCTGATCTCCTTCTAGCCCACTATATTAACCATGACTGCAAAACAGAGCTGTTGGTTAGTTTATGAGGAGTAAACTAAGCTAGATTCCTATAGATATTTGCAGTCAGTTTTGGCATGTGGAATAAATGTTGGTATTTGGTGAAAGATAATAAATATGTAGAGATATTCAACATGTAGATTGCTCTGCAGTGTCTGTATCTTCTTGCTCCCCTTTGAAGAAACCAGAATCGAAAATGGTAGATGAGATCCTATGGCTGGAGTCTATGTAAGAGAAACAATACAAATGCCAATCAAAAGGCCCCATACGCAAAAGAAAAAAAAAAAAAGCCTTAAGCCAATATTAAAACATTGGCTAATATTGTAGCTTGTAAGTTAAAATACAGCACAAATGATACATTGAAATCAGTTACTTTTCAAGTAGCAGACCTAATGATATAGATGCAGAGTGTTCCGTCTGGGACTCAAATATTGGATCAAGTTTTTCAGTTTATAGTTTATATTCAGATCTTAGGGTGTTTCCATTGTGTTTGTTTTTATTATTATAAAAATTTTTAAGCATGTATAAAAGTAGAGAGAACAGTAAACTTCAATATTTCATCATCCAAACTGTGCTCTCCATGCTTCATCTATTTCTTCTTTTTCCCTTTTTGTTGTGCTGCTGCTGCTGCTAAGTCGCGTCAGTTGTGTCCAACTCTGTGTGACCCCCATAGATGGCAGCCCACCAGGCTCTCCCGTCCCTGGGATTCTCCAGACAAGAACACTGGAGTGGGTTGCCATTTCCTTCTCCAATGCATGAAAGTGAAAAGTGAAAGTGAAGTCGCTCAGTCGTATCCGACTCTTATCGACCCCATGGACTGCAGCCTACCAGGCTCCTCCATCCATGGGATTTTCCAGGCAAGAGTACTGGAGTGGGGTGCCATTGCCTTCTCCGCCCTTTTTGTTATATTTTAAAGTAAATTTTAGATATTATGTCATTTTATCCCCACTTACTTTAATAACATTTTCTTTAGAAATATTTAGAACTTTTTCTTGTCTAACCACATCACAGTCATCATATAGAACATAATTAGAAACAATTCTTTGCTGTCATCTGACACTTTGTACATATTCAATTTTCTCAGAATACCCACCAAATGTCTTTTTACTATTTGTTTAAATCCTGGTACAGATACAATGCCCACATTACATTTGGTTGTTATGTCTCACGTGTTTTTAAATTTAGAACAGTATTTCCTCACTTTTTCCCCCTGCTATTAACTTGTTGAAGAATCCTAGTTTTTATAAAGAGAGATGTATAAAGTTCAATGAAGAGCAACTGACAAGGTGTTGCTGCTGCTGCTGCTGCTAAGTTGCTTCAGTCGTGTCCGACTCTGTGCGACCCCATAGACAGCAGCCTACCAGGCTCTGCCGTCCCTGGGATTCTCCAGGCAAGAACACTGGAGTGGGCTGCCATTTCCTTCTCTATTGCATGAAAGTGAAAAGTGAAAGTGAAGTCGCTCAGTTGTGTCCAACTAGTAGCGACCCCATGGACTGTAGCCTACCAGGCTCCTCCATCCATGGGATTTTCTAGGCAAGGTGTTAGTGGTGAGCAAATCTCAAAAAAACAGCAGAATGAACCCCCAGTTTTTCAGGGTGGTCAGGAAGCTGATGCTGTCATGGCTCAGGGAAAAGTTTCCACTCCTCTGGCTGCCAAGAGCAGGAGACTAGGTTGAAAGATGAAAGGTTTAAAGTTCTAAAACAGATTTGAACTCTCAAAAAACAAAAGGTCAAGCCATCAAGGAAATGCAAATGAAAACCATGATGAAATACAACTTCACACCCACTAAGACGGCAATAATCAGAAAAAGAAAATAAACAATGCTTGTTGAGGATGTGAAGAAATTCAAACCTTCATAAACTGCTGGAAAGAATGCAAAATGTTGTGCTAAATGGTACACTGGGAAAGTCTGGTAGTTCCTCAAAAGATTAAACAGAGTTCGCCATATGACTTAGCAGTTGCACTACTAGGAATATACTCAAGAGAACTGAAAATGCATGTCTACACAAAAATCTGTTCATGAATATTCATTGCATATAATTCACAATAGCTCAAAGGTAGAAACAATCCAAATGTCCATGATGAATGGCTAAATTAACATGGTACACCCACAGAATGAAATGTTTTTCACCAAAAAAGTGAAGCACTTTTACATTCTACAACATGGGTGAGCCTGAAAACTATTGTGCTAAAGTGAAAGAAGCCAGCCAGAAAAAAACACATACTATACGATTCCATTTATAGAAAATATTCAGGATCAACTGAGTAGATAAGAGAAAGAAAGAAGATTAGTGGTTGCCTAGGTCTGGCTGGGGGTGGGCGGTGGGGAAGGTTATAAAGGGGGTGACAGCTAAGGTGTGTGGGATTGCTTTTGGGGATGATGAAAATTTTCAGAATTAGAGTGTGGTGATAACTGCACAGCCCTGTGAATATACGGAAAGTCATTGAATTGTTTACCTTAAATGGTAGATGACATGGTAGATCTCAACAACACTGTTATATAGTTACATCTCAACAATGCTGTTAAAATATACACACGCAAAAGTTCAGGGGTTGGTTATCAGCTGGCTTGGAGCAGGGACAAGGACCCTTCCTGGGTAAGGCC
The DNA here is from genome assembly GCF_003369695.1 of Bos indicus x Bos taurus. Classification (NCBI taxonomy): domain Eukaryota; kingdom Metazoa; phylum Chordata; class Mammalia; order Artiodactyla; family Bovidae; genus Bos; species Bos indicus x Bos taurus. The sequence goes on along the minus strand of NC_040078.1, from coordinate 49,030,598 downwards.
ACCTCTCCAGATGCAGGGGGCTGCCTGCTTTACCACTTTTGGCAAGTGTGACTCAGCCCCACAGGGCCTCCCTGCTGGCCCCCAGTAGGCTTCTGAAGCGAATTCGTCCCGGGTTATGAACCAGACAACCTCTTGACCCTGCTTTCAGTAATACCACAAATGGAAGCCCAAGGGGAACCTAAAGGAGATTCATTTTCGCTTTCACCCACCTGATTTTGCTCCAGGCTGACCATTTCCTCTCAGGCCTGCACGCGTTCTTGGAAGACAGCAAGACCGGATGCAGGTCTGAATGCTAAACCCTCAGTGGAGGAGGGGGTGGTGGGGAGAGGTTGCCCGTCATCCCCGCCACCATGGCAGCCTCCTTGCCCCCAAGACCTGGAGGCTGAAAGCAGGCTTTCCAGGCAGTGGGTGAGATAAAGATTTCCTTTCCATATGGTTTCAGATTGAGGCTCTGTGTGATTGGAGGGGCTGTTGAGTAATACCCAGAATGAGGTTATGGCCAGGGAACAGTGGGATGTCGGTACAGAAGTCTTCCTGCCTGACTGAAATTCTCTCCAGGCTGTTTAAAGTGCTGGTCTTGTCAGATGTGGACATCTGCCCGGCCCACGCATCTCCAATTATCCCTCCAGCCACAGGATCCTTTGCCCATTTTGGCAAAGGCACAGGCCTCAGGAGAAGGATTTGGGCCCATGGAAATTGCAGAGGACCTGAGTCTGCCGAAAGGCCTCTGGGTCTGCCGGTAATAGAGAAAGCTCCACGGAGGGAAGGGCTCCGTGGGTGGGCCGGCTTCCCAAGAGGCCAGGAGCAGTCTCCTGGCCACCCACAGCCATGACGGCCCCACCTTTCCCTTCTTGCTCCCATTGCTCCCAATTTCCGGTTCCACTTCGAGGAAAAGCAGCCACAGGCCACAACCGTTCTGAGCAGCTCCAAGGGAACAGGTCAATAAACAGAAGACAAACATCAATAAGAAAGAGTGCAACTTACAAAGCACATGTTTCCAGGGAGAAGAATCCAGGAAAAACAGTCAAAGGTTATCTGGAGCCCTCACCCTATATGCTAAGGAAGTGCCCTCTTAACCCTGGGGGAGCAGACACTCCATTCCCTATTCTTCTCATTTCTAGCCCTGTGACCCCAGGAACCTCCATGGCTAGCACCCAGGAGCTTGTCTCTCTGTACATCTCGCCCCCAACATTTGTCCTCTGTCCCCTCCATCTCACCTTCTTCTTCCATATATACCCAAGCCCTGCAGCCAGGCATGTGGGAGTTAGAATCCTTGCCAGGTGACGGTGGGCAAATCTCTTGACCCCTGTGCTTCCCTTTTGTGTCTGCATGCCCTGGGAGTAATAATAGCTCTCTCTTTGTGGAGCTATGGTGAGGGTTAATGAGAAAATGTGTGCACTCAGCCCAGAGCAAGTGCAGGAATTTTTTTTTTTTTTAATTCACTTTTCTCTCTCCTTCTCCCTTTTTTTCATTCTTTCCACCATCTTTCCTTCCTTCTCCTGAAGTTAACTTTTCTAGGCTTAAACCTCCATCTCAGCCTCAGTGGTATGCTGGGTGATCTCCACTCCCAGCTGGTTTGCAGGCTCCCCGATGTTGTAAAGAGCAATATTGCATAGGAACATGGAATGTTAGGTCCATGAATCAAGGCAAATTGGAAGTGGTCAAACAGGGGATGGCAAGAGTGAACATCGACATTCTAGGAATCAGCAAACTAAAATGGACTGGAATGGGTGAATTTAACTCAGATGACCATTATATCTACTACTGTGGGCAGGAATCCCTTAGAAGAAATGGAGTAGCCATCATAGTCAACAAAAGAGTCCAAAATGCAGTACTTGGATGCAATCTCCAAAACGACAGAATGATCTCTGTTCATTTTCAAGGCAAACCATTCAATATCACAGTAATCCAAGTCTATGCCCCAACCAGTAATGCTGAAGAAGCTGAAGTTAAATGGTTCTATGAAGACTTACAAGACCTTTTAGAACTAACACCCAAAAAAGATGTCCTTTTCATTGTAGGTGACTGGAATGCAAAAGTAGGAAGTCAAGAAACACCTGGGATAACAGGCAAATTTGGCCTTGGAATACGGAATGAAGCAGGGCAAAGGCTAATAGAGTTTTGCCAAGAGAACACACTGGTCATAGCAAACACCCTCTTCCAATAACACAAGAGAAGACTCTACACATGGACATCACCAGATGGTCAACACCAAAATCAAATTGATTATATTCTTTGCAGCCAAAGATGGAGAACCTCTATACAGTCAGCAAAAACAAGATTGGGAGCTGACTGACATGATCTGGCTCAGATCATGAACTCCTTATTGCCAAATTCAGACTTAAATTGAAGAAAGTAGGGAAAACCACTAGACCATTCAGGTATGACCTAAATCAGATCCCTTATGATTATACAGAGGAAGTGAGAAATAGATTTAAGGGACTAGGTCTGATAGATAGAGTGCCTGATGAACTATGGACAGAGGTTCGTGACATTGTATAGGAGACAGGGATCAAGACCATCCCCATGGAAAAGAAATGCAGAAAAGCAAAATGGCTGTCTGGGGAGGTCTTACAAATAGCTGTGAAAAGAAGAGAAGCAAAAAACAAAGGAGAAAAGGAAAGATATAAACATCTGAATGCAGAGTTCCAAAGAATAGCAAGGAGAGATAAGATAAGCCTTCCTCAGCGATCAATGCAAAGAAATAGAGGAAAACAACAAAATGGGAAAGACTAGAGATCTCTTCAAGAAAATTAGAGATACCAAAGGAACATTTCATGCAAAGATGGGTTTGATAAAGGATAGAAATGGTATGGACCTTACAGAAGCAGAAGATATTAAGAAGAGGTGGCAAGAATACACAAAAGAACTGTACAAAAAAGATCTTCACGACCCAGATAATCACAATGGCATGATCACCCACCTAGAGCCAGACGTCCTGGAATGTGAAGTCAAGTGGGCCTTAGAAAACATCACTACGAGCAAAGCTAGTGGAGGTGATGGAATTCCAGTTGAGCTATTCCAAATCCTGAAAGATGATGCTGTGAAAGTGCTGCACTCAATATGCCAGCAAATTTGGAAAACTCAGCAGTGGCCACAGGACTGGAAATGGTCAGTTTTCATTCCAATTCCAAAGAAAGGCAAGGCCAAAGAATGCTCAAACTAGTGCACAATTGCATGTATCTCACACGCTAGTAAAGTAATGCTCAAAATTCTCCAAGCCAGGCTTCAGCAATATGTGAACCATGAACTTCCAGATGTTCAAGCTGGTTTTAGAAAAGGCAGAGGCACCAGAGATCAAATTGCCAACATCCGCTGGATTGTGAAAAAAGTAAGAGAGTTCCAGAAAAACATCTATTTCTGCTTTATTGACTATGCCAAAGCCTTTGACTGTGGATCACAATAAACTGTGGAAAATTCTGAAAGAGATGGGAATACCAGACCACTTGACCTGCCTCTTGAGAAATTTGTATGCAGGTCAGGAAGCAACAGTTAGAACTGAACATGGAACAACAGACTGGTCCCAAATAGGAAAAGGAGTACATCAAGGCCGTATATTGTCACCCTGCTTATTTAACTTATATGCAGAGTACATCATGAGAAATGCTGTGCTGGAAGAAGCACAAGCTGGAATCAAGAATGCCGGGAGAAATATCAATAACCTCAGATATGCAGATGACACCACCCTTATGGCAGAAAGTGAAGAGGAACTCAAAAGCCTCTTGATGAAAGTGAAAGAGGAGAGCGAAAAAGTTGGCTTAAAGCTCAACATTCAGAAAACTAAGATCCTGGCATCTGGTCTCATCACTTCATGGGAAATAGATGGGGAAACAGTGGAAACAGTGTCAGACTTTATTTTGGGGGGCTCCAAAATCACTGCAGATGGTGATTGGAGCCATGAAATTAAAAGATGCTTACTTCTTGGAGGGAAAGTTATGACCAACCTAGATAGCATATTCAAAAGCAGAGACATTACTTTGCCAACAAAGGTTCGTCTAGTCAAGGCTATGGTTTTTCCTGTGGTCATGTATGGATGTGAGAGTTGGACTGTGAAGAAAGGTGAGCGCTGAAGAATTGATGCTTTTGAAGTGTGGTGTTGGAGAAGACTCTTGAGAGTCCCTTGGACTGCAAGGAGATCCAACCAGTTCATTCTAAAGGAGATCAGTCCTGGGCATTCTTTGGAAGGACTGATGCTAAAGCTGAAACTCCAATACTTTGGCCACCTCATGCGAAGAGTTGACCCATTGGAAAAGGCTCTGATGACGGGATGGATCGAGGGCAGGAGGAGAAGGGGACAACAGAGGATGAGATGGCTGGATTTCATCACCGACTTGATGGACAAGAGTTTGGGTGAACTCTGGAAGTCGGTGATGGAAAGGGAGGCCTGGCATGCTGCAGTTCATGGGGTCGCAAAGAGTCAGACATGACTGAGCGACTGAACTGAACTGAACTGAACTGTGCAACACATTTCTGCATATCTCTGTAGCCCCCTGAAATGCTGTCTTGGGTTGGCCATCACACAGGAAAGGGGTCCCTGCAGGGTTTAGTTCGTCATCGGCCCCACATTGTGACTTGCAGTAACTCCTACATTAGATGACATTCACTGTGTTAGATAAGGAAACAAGGGTCTCCTTTCAGTTCAGTTCAGTTACTCAGTTGTATCTAACTCTTTGCAACCCCATGGACTGCAGCATGCCAGGCTTCCCTGTCCAGCTAAAGCGTCTCCTGTAGCTGCTGCCTCTCCAGGGCCTGAGCATTGTTCCCCAGAGCAGGCAGGAGGGGTGCATTCCTGTGAGGGATGCAGCTCTACTTGGCTTCCTTTTCAACGTATTTGGGCCACAGCACTGTGCACCTGTGAGGTGTCCCATGACAATTACAGGGACCCAGTTTGGTCGCTCTGAAGCATCTGAGCAAGCATGAAGGGGTTGGGAAGAGGGGGTCCTTTGGTCATCTGGAGAACTCCATAAAGAATCCAGTCCCTCACTTTGGAGCCCACATATCACAGTGAACCGGCCAAGCCTTGTAATCTCCCCTCCCACAGGTAAGAAGCAGTATCCTAGGAGAAAGGGTGGTCATCCCCTTCCAAATGCCTAGAGAAAGCCTTGGCTTTGTAAGGAAGCACTCACCAGGTAGGTTTTATGCATGGAGGCTGCTGCCCGTCACCATGATGGCTCCTGACTACTAACAGTAGTGACCAGTTAGGGGGAGGCAGTCTGCCCTGCCTTGGCACCACTCCTATAGTGGTTGATGGAGGTTACCAGTATTACACGAGGTTCTCTAGCAAAATAGAGCTGATAGGATGAATGGATAAGATAGATGGATGGATAGATGGATAGGTAGAAGGATAGATAGATAAATTATAGATAAAGTAGGGGAGGAAAAAGAATTGTTTTCCTTCTATCCTTCTAAATGCTCAGTGGGGTCCCTGTAACAAAATGGATTAATAAGAGAAAAATAGAAGTTTATTTAACATGTGTATCTCACGGGAGACACCCAGGAAAAAATGAGAAACTCACAAAGAGGTATGTTAGAATTCTGGTTCAAATACCATCTTCAGCTAAATCAAAGAAACAAGGGTGTGGGGGAGTCAGTTACATAGGAGATGAGGAAAAGTGTAAAAGTACAGTTTGCTATACAGGCTTTAATTGATGTCTTCTCCATTGATAAGTCTCTAATAATTTGTCATCCTTTGTTCTAAGCCCCAGGGAAGCAGCAGGATTAAGGAGCATAATAAATGAAGGGGTTGGGTGCACACCCAAAGTGTGGCACACGGTCGTGGGTCTCAGGCCTCACTTGGCCCTCTGCGTCCTGCTTGTTGCCAGAGCCTCTTTCTGTTCTGGGCGTGCAGCTGTGGTTAGCTGTCCTCACACACTGTGCCTGCCCTCACTGTTCCTCTCCTCCCTTACTTGATGCCCATCTTTCTTCACTTGGATAACTCTCTCCAAAGTGCAGCCCAGTTACTGTCTTATAGAAGTTTTCTCAAATACCGGGTAGATCCCAGTGCTCCTTGGTGCTCCCATAACACTGCATGCAATCCCATTCTAGCATTTAGTGCATATGGCAACACTCATGTGTTTATGAGTCCACTCCTTCCTGGACCCTAACTCTATTCCCCTCCCCTTTAAAACTGAGGGTGTGTGTATGAAAAATCTGAGTTCCCGCTGCATGAACATTTTGGCTAAAAACTGGTGTTCTGCATCTAAACTGCCCACCTATTGCTGAGTTCTAAGTGGCATTTGCTAGTGGCGACCAATTCACGATTTCCAAACAACTCACTGTCCTGCCCTACCCTTTGTGAAGGGTTAGAACATCTCCACCAGGCCTTCAGTTCTCTAAGTCAGACAGTGTATATTAAATGTCTCTGAACCCCCAGAGCCTGTATATTATAGGCTTTCAGTAAACCTTGGTGGAAATTAACTAAACTGTTGATAACTTCTTAGGAGACAGATCTCATTTATTTGATTCATTATCTTCATGATTTCATAGGCAGAAACCTAAGCCAATGATGTTTCTTCTTTGCCAGACTTCCATATTAAGGACTCAGAGATTCATCAGGGGGAAGAGGGGACAGCAAGCTGTCTGGAAATCACAAATTCGTAAGAACTCAGCAAGTACCTGGAAGGAATTAGGGACAGGAGAGGCAATCAGGATTAAGAAATGACAGTAGCTTATAGCCAAAATCGTCATGAAATGAGACCTCATATTTTGCCTAAATAAAAACATTTTAATTTCAAGAAGAAAAATTTTCTAAGTTAAATATATATATATATATATATATTTTTTTTTTTTTGCTGGTTCAGTGCTCTTATTTCATGAGCAGCCTGGGCATTTGAACAATATCATCAGTCAAGGCCCAAGAGGAGACCAACAGCAGCTGTAATTGGAACTGTAATTGTGACAGTAACTGAGGAAAGATCAACAAAGGGACCAACGACAAAGGTGTGTGTGTGTGTGTGTGTGTGTGTGTGTGTGTGTGCTCAGTTGTATCTGACTCTTTGCGACCCCATAGACTGTAGCCCACCAGGCTGCTCTGTCCATGGGATTTTTTTCCAGGCTAGAATACTGGAGTGGGTTGCCAGTTCCTCCTCCAGGGAATCTTCCCGACCCAGGGATCAAACCTGTGTCTCCTGCATTGGCAGGCGGATTCTTTATCACTGTGCCACCTGAGAGGCCCTTGACAAAGGTGAGAAGGGGTTAATTCTTGTCCAGTGAAACCAGTCAGGGGTGATGAGGTGCCCAGAGCTTAGCAACATGGGAAGTTGGTCCTGCTCCTAGGCCTGAAGGGGTTACCAGAACCTGGGAATAACAGACGGCAGGGGCTTGCCCACAGGAGCCGAGAGGGAGCTGGAGGGAATAAAGACCCATCCTCACTCTCTGTCAGCCTTCTAGCCTTTTATGAGAACTCCTTGGCAAACCCAACCAGAGGCTTCGAGGACCAAGAAGCCTGTGGATACAAATCTCCAGCCTCCTGGGGCACAGAGCATGGTGGAAAGGAAGGAAAACCCATCTGAAAAAGCAAATGAGGATTATGCAGTGATCCCTTGATTAAAAAATAAAGTCACATTCCTTTACTTAATGTCCATATCATAGCAACTCAGAGCCCCAACTTCCCTCAAATGAGTCTCTTCTCAAGCCCTGAAGAGGGTATGTGCACCCAACTTCACCAACTAGTAGTATACAAGTCCTAGGCCCTTGCCTGCTGCTGGCTTTTAGCAACATCTGTGATATTGAATTATATTTGTTCTTTTTGAATCCTAAGAGAGGCTAAGAGAGGATAATTTTAGAGATTTTGTGAACTTCCTGGTCACCTGATCTGTGATAGTCATGGATCTAGCTGTCTGCTGAGGTAAAACTATCTCTCATTGCCCTCACACACTATGAGTATAAAATACTAGATTTCCAGAGTACTGTAGAAAGAAGAGCTGCTTCTGGGTCATTTTACTGGACATTAAAATAGGAAACATGTCTTCATCTTATAGTCAGAGAATGGTGATATATCAGATGTCTAGGTTTTATATGAGAGTTAAGGGAGAAATCTTTCAAAATTTTATAACCATTTTGGATTAAGCTTAGGTCATTTCTTAATCTAAATGGCATTGACTCTCCTTAAATGGAACTGGAATTGTGATTTTTATGAGTTTTAGAGCCAGATTATCCACATCATCAATTATTACTAATCTTGTCTTGAACTGAAACACTACATGTTATTGTAATAAACTAGTAAAATTTATTGGCACCCAGCACCCGAGAGTGAGATAAATAGCTGTCTGAAAACATTTGGTGTGCCAAAAATTATAATTTTTGAAGGCTTACCACCAACATTTGAAGTCTTGAGCTCAGAATCCTGGTTTCGAGAATTCCAGGCGACATTTCTCAGAACTAATTTGGTTGATGTGGGATGTGTATCAATCAACGCCACCTCTTCCAATCAATGTGGTGAAATTCTGTTTAATTTGTTTTCATAGCCAAGATGCCTCTTAGAATGTTTTCCCTGGGAGAGAGGGAGGAGGAGAGGAGATGCCAGATGCTTCTAACATCACCTACTGCTGGCCAGAAGCTCTTTGGGTATGAGAATATTGGGGGATTGTATTAAAATGTTTTTGCCTGCAAGTAACTGAAAATTTCAAGTCAAAAAGACTCACACAACAAGAAGCATTTCTTATTTTACATAACAAAAAGCCCTGTGATAGGGTGGCTCCCAAGTTAGTGACATCACTAAGAACCCAGTTTCTCTCCATTTTTCTGCTTTGCCGCCCTCTGCGCAAGTCTACTGCTTTGCCCTTACGTTATTAGCTTGTGGGGATAAAATGGCAGCCACTGCTGTAAGTATCACGTAAAAACATAAAAATGTCAAATAAAAGAAATATCCCTCTTTCTCTTTTAAGAAGGAGCTAATCTTCTCGGTTCTTATTGGTCTGAAGTGTATCACATATTCAGGCTTACACTGTCTCTAGTAAGAGGAAGAGTAAGGGTCACTCGAAGTAGCTTAACTTCATCAAAACCCAGCCTCAGGAAGCTGGGGATGGTCACAGCCCACCTGGAAGCACAAGGGCCTCACTAAGGAGGGGATACTGAATAGAACTGGGATTCAGTTAGGAAGGAGGGTGGTACCAGGCCCATGGGAGGAGACAACCAACTGTGCCCGCTGCAGACACCTAGCCACATACCTGAGAAAGTGCCGCGGGAAGGATGGAAGGTGATGGGCAAGTCAGTACACTCAGGGCAGGATGCTCTTTTCAGGGGTGCTGCTGCCTGCTCCTCATTCTCCACACAGGTGAGGGGAGCTCTGTTTTAGGAAACTGTATGGGCAAGGAACAAAGGCAAACCTAGCGGATGTCCTTTCAGTATATGCTTGCATGTGTAACATAGTTTTGCATTTTTTATCTGCATAAATATCTTAAAGTATGTACCCAAAAGATGTATGTATTTTATCTGTATAAATGTCTTTAAAGTATGGAGTTAAAAGGGCTTCCCAGGTGGCTCAGCAGTAAAGAATCTGCCTGCCAAAGCAGGAGACCCGGGTTTGATCCCTGGGTTGGGAAGATCCCCTGGAGAAGGAAATGGCAACCCACTCCAGTATTCTTGCCTGGGAATCTCATGGACAGAGGAGCCTGATGGGCTACAGCCCATGGGGTCACAAAGAGTCGGACACAACTTTGTGAGTAAACGACACCAGCAACATGCAGTTAAAAAGATGAAAGGGGTAGAATTCTCAGTGTCAAGCACTCTCTACCTGGGCTGTAAGATTTCCTGGCATGGTCTTCTACAAACTCTGACTCGTTAGATGACTATGTGTCAGACCACTTGTACTAATTCTTCATTGGGAATGTGCGATCCCTGTACCTGTAAGGAAGCCAAGACCTTTCAGGTGCCATTTCCACATCATCATAAACTATCTCCAGGAAAAAAAGCTATGTTTGCTTTTCTGGGTCACACCTAGTCCTGCTCTTGCTGTTGGCTGGAGGACTGTTATTTCATGAAGTCTAGACTTGTTATCCCTCCCCAAGTGCACACCTGCTCACCTATGACTCAACCATGAGAGAGCCGCCCAGCAGCCACCTGGCCTCCCACTCCAGTCCGCCTTTTGAAAGTCACTTATAGCTCCCTTTTGCCCATTCTAATCTCTTCTATTGGGCTTTCCAGGTGGTGCTAGTGGTAAAGAACCCACCTGCCAATGCAGGAGACGTAAGAGATGCAGGTTTGATCTCTGGGTCAAGAAGACTCCTAGAGGAGGGCATGGCAACCCATGACTTAGCATGCACTCATGCATCCCTTCTATCACCCTGAAGTTGGACTTATCAACCTTGTATTGCAATTTTTAGAGTGCATGAGTGCTCAGTTACTTCAGTCATGTCTGATTCTTTGTGACCCCATGAACTATAGCCTGCCAGGCTCCTCTAGGCTAGTAATTTTCCAGAAACACAAGTTATCAAGACGAGTGAATGATCTTGCCAGCTAAACTGCCAGTCCTTTCATGAGTAAAGTCAATATTTTCCCAACCAGGGGTCTATTGGCTGGATACCAAATCAACTCTACCTTGAAAGGTCAAAAATGAAACACCTTAGCTGCATGTTGCTAAGGGGCACATTGTTGTTCATTAGAGGCCCTCCAGACGTCATTTGTTAAAGAATGAATCTACCAGCAGCATGTGGCCTGTTGGGTCAGTCCTGCTTATAGCTGGCTAACCTCCCTTGAGGACCCTAATAGGGCCTTTCCTTCTACCAAAAGGTCCTACTTTTCCTGGGAGGCAGTATGGTTTAGAGGTTAAGGGCTCTATGCTAGAGTTACTGCATTCAAATCCCGGTTCTGCCACTTACGTGCCATAGGATCTTAGGGAAGTAATTTCATGTCTCTGCGAACGTGTTCTCATCTGCAGGATGGTACAATAGGTGTGTCTACTTCGTATGCATGTTGTAATTGTGACATGTAAAGTGATTGGTATATACCATGCTCAATAAATGTCAGCGGTTAATATCATTATTTTTTAAATGTTTATGTTCTTTAACCCAGAAATTCTGCTTCTAGGAATTTTTTCTAAGAAAGTAACTGTAGATGTATTTAAAAAAAACACAACTATTCCTTTAGCATATTTCATAACTTAAAAATCTAGGTACAATTTAAATATCCATGGATGAGGAATTGGTTGAATAAATTACAATATATCCAAAAAAACGAAATACTATTCAATAATTAAATACCAATATATCTCTGGATATGACATGAAATGATGTTCAAGATAAAAGTGAAAGAGGAGAGTGAAAAAGTTGGCTTAAAACTCAGCATTCAGGAAACTAAGATCATGGCATCTGGTCCCATCACTTCACGGCAAATAGATAGGGAAACAGTGGAAACAGTGGCAGATTTTATTTTTGGGGGCTCCAAAATCACTGCAGATGGTGACTGTGGCCATGAAATTAAAAGATGCTTACTCCTTGGAAGGAAACTTATGACCAACCTAGACAGCATATGAAAAAGCAGAGACATTACTTTGCCAACAAAGGTCCGTCTAGTCAAAGCTATGGTTTTTCCAGTAGTCATGTATGGATGTGAGAGTTGGACTATAAAGAAAGCTGAGTGCCGAAGAATTGATGCTTTTGAACTGTGGTGTTGGAGAAGACTCTTGAGAGTCCCTCGGACAGCAAGAAGATCCAACTAGTCCATCCTAAAGGAAATCAATCCTGCATATTCATTGGAAGGACTGGTGTTGATTGAAGTTGAAACTCCAATACTTTGGCCACCTGATGTCAAGAACTGACTCATTTGAAAAGACCCTGGTGCTGGGAAAGATTGAAGGCAGGAGAAGAAGGGGACAACAGAGGATGAGATGGTTGGATGGCATCATCGACTTGATGGACATGAGTTTGAATAAATTCCAGGAGTTGGTGATGATAGGGAGGCCTGGCATGCTTCAGTTCATGGGGTCACAAAGAGTTGGACACGACTGAGTGACTGAACTGAAATGATGTTCATGAAATATGGTTAATAAGTGATAAAAAAACCAAAAATATAAAATGATATAGTAGATATCATTTTATTAAAAAGTATATTTTAAAAAATATAAAAAATAATGAGCATACATACATGCAAGGAAAAGGGTATACCAAGGTGTTAATGGTATTTAGGATTCTAGACTAGTTTTCCTTATATATGCTTTTAATTTATCTATAATTATAAATAATCCATGTAAAAATCCAAAGAATTCCAAACTGTTGTATTCTTCCTGTCCTGAGCATGCCTGACTGACCCAAATCTGCTCAGGAAATTAGAGCAAGGCTGTTTCAAGAGTAGGTACCTGGTCAAGGGCAGCTCACCCATGGGCATATCCAGTGACCCATGAGGTGTGAGGGCCTCTGCCCAACACAGGGACAGTGAACATCTGACAGAACCACTCTCTTGGGATCTGGATGACAGAGTGAGGAATGGAGGGGGGGGAGTCTGGCAGTTGAAGAGAACAAACTTGGACCTGTGAGTTGGGCCAGAGGCTCTACAGGAAAGAGAAACCATGGGGAAAAGGAGCAGAGGGGATTTCCATTGCGGCCTTTGGCTCCTCATGGCTTACTGGTTCTTGGACCAGCTTTAGTTAACAGCTGTCCTTAAAATCAATCTCAGTCCTGAGAGTATTTTTGAGTGAGTTCCTGTGTCTCACAGCAAAAACATATGAATGACCAGTTCCCCTACTACTGTCTTCCCAAATGGATCATGCATTTCTTTAGAGCAGACAGCATATCTTCTACACCATGCACATGTAGCTCAAGTCTGGGCAGAGTTTGCACTAAAGTCACTTCAGTCATGTCCTATTCTGCAACCCCAGGGACTGTAGCCTGCCAGGCTCCTCTGCCCATGGCGATTCTCCAGGCAAGAATACTGGAGTGGGTTACCATGCCCTTCTCCAGGGATCTTCCCGACCCAGGGATCAAATCCATGTCTCTTTTGTCTCCTGCATTGGTAGGCAGGTTCTTTACCACTAGCACCATGCAGAGTTTAGTTGTTCATTTAATGCTCCATGTATTCATTTCCACACTCAACAAATATGTAATGTGTGTTTATGATGTGCTAGGTACACTTCTGAGCTTTAGGGATATAAGGATACAACAATAAACAAAATAGACAAAAAAAATCTCTGCCCCCTGAATTGGTAAGATATAATAAATAAAATATATATAATTATGTTTTAGGTCATGAAAAGTGCTCATGTGAAAAATAAATCAAGAGAGGGAGCACTAAGGTGGAGGGATGGGAGGAAGAAGGAGTTGGAAATAACATAGTCAGAGAAGAGAGAAACATGGGAACAAAGTCCTAAAGGAGATAAGGAGGCATGCCATACAATTATTTGGGGGAAGAGCATTCCAGGCAGAGAAAACAGCAAGTGCAAATGCCCTGAGGCAGAGAGAGCCTGGTGTGTTTGAGAAAGATCAGTGACACCAATGTACTGGAGCAGAGCAAGCAAGGAGGAGAGAAAGGCTCTTGGAAATGGATCCATGCCTAAAACATGACGGGACCAGAGGGCAAGGGAGGTGTGAGGAAGGCAGAGGTTGTTCCTGAGAGGGATGCGTTGAGGTGAAGCCTAGACCGCCAATCTAAGATTGGAGAGTGAAACCTGAGCCCTTACTTTGGCTCCTACCTTTGGGTAGGAGAGGAGGTCAGCGAGGGAAGAGAGGGGCTAGATCACACGGTTGGGTCATGGAGGGTGCAGAGGACCCTGGCTTCTACTTCTAGAGATGTGAGGAGACACAGGAAGCTTTTGAGCAGAATAGAGGCATGTTTGACTCGGGTTTAACAGATTACCCAGGCTGCTGTGAGGAAAACGGCCTGGAGGGAGGCCAGGATATGGATATCTGCGCAACACCAGGGGAGATGACGGGCGTACAGATGAGCTGTGGTGAGAAGAGGCAAAACCACATTCCAAATGTGATTTGAAGGTGGGTCATAGCAACAAACATGATATCCTAAAGAGATATGGCCCAAAACAAAGGCTCTGGCTCCAGTTCCAGGTTTAGGTCGAAGGTCAACATGTCCCTCCCAGGAACAACCATTATCTGTTCTCGTATGACTCATTTTGGTTTTGGACAACAGGGCATTTCCACAGGTCTCTGCCTGGATGAATCTTCTTTATCAAATGATGCCCAACTTTCCTCCCTTCTGACTGCTCACCACCCATTGTCAAATAATTGAAAGAACCTCATTGTCCTTTTTGTGATCTTATCAAGTCTTTGGCAAGTTCAGACGAAGTAGCAAAATGCCCCTTTAAAATTAATTTACACATTTTTGTTGAAGATGAAAAAACAGATTCTGCATAGCCTTGGAAGCGAGCAGGGCAGGGAGACACCAAGGAATGCTCAAGGCCAGTGTTCCTAGAGAAAAGTTGCCCCTGGGTTGAAAGCTGAGAAGCAACTCAGGGGGGTGATGACAATACCTTCTGTGTCCTGAATCACTGCTGATGCATATCAAACAGTGCCCTGTGGCCTCCAAAACTTAACATGCCTCCAAATATAGCTAATAAGTTACTGGGAAGAGTGTTAGCCCCTTGATAAACATCTCACTGAGGCTGAACAACGTAACTTCTGGAAATTAATAACCAGACCTCCTCCCTCAGCTTCACCTCCCACGAACAGAACACTGTTCATCAAGAGAGCGCAGACAGCTTTGAAACATACATTGTCCCCATCTTTCCAGCTATGAACAAAAGATGAATTAATAACCCAGGAGACAATTATGCTCAGAATCATGCCAGGAATGGGGCTGTTGAGTTTCTGAGTCAAACAGTACCAGAGCTAATGTCTGCCAGTGCGTGTGGCTCAATTGCTCAAAGTCATTTTCAAGGAGCTGTACCAGAGGCTGACAGGCTTTGTTGGAATTATCGGTATTTTTTCAGGCTCTGTCTTGCTGGCCTACCTCATGCAGGAGTCAGATGAAATGTCAGAGTTGCAACTGCCTAAACTCCAAGTTACAAATTTCCTGCCCTGCCTGTGCTCATGGTGTTTCTCTGAAGTCCTTTGATTTTGGGGTCAAATGATCTGGTTTTGAAATTTAACTTCACCACTTCTAGTTGTATGGCCTTTAACAAGAGACTTAATTACCATCATTCAATAATATTTATTGAATACCTACTGTGTTCCAAGTACTGTACACACTGATGAGTACACAGTTCTTGGAACTGTTAGGTAGGTAGAATAGGGAAAAGGAGTCCAAAATGGCGGTGGCTAAAAGACAAGGAAGGTCCAAGGACCAGAGTGAAGACTTCAGGCAGAACAAACAGAACAAACAGCACTCCTGGGCCTGCCCTATGCAAATTGGGCTTAGCCAGGAGTGCTGTTTGTTCTGCCTGAAGTCTTCACTCTGGTCCTCGGACCTTCCTTGTCTTTTAGCCACCGCCATTTTGGACTCCTTTTCCCTATTCTACCTACCTAACAGAACCTTGATTTCCTCATATGTTGATACCACTCATATCCCCTCCTTAGAGAATAATCTTAGTAGAGAGCAGGGTTAGTGAAAAGATTAAGTGAGATGTTTGCTAAGCAGTCAGCACAGGGTAAGTACACAGAGAATGATATTCATTATTGTAATTTTAAGGGTGTATTCATGGGACTTATCTGCTGGTCCAGTGGCTAAGATTCTGAGCTCTCAATGCAGGGGGCTGGGGTTTGATCCTTGGTCAAGGAACTAGATTCCACATGGTGCAACTAAGAATGGGTATAGCCAAATAAATAAATATTTTTCTTTTCTTTTTTTAAAATGATTCTCCAGAAAGTATTCATATTTTACAAGGGGATTAAGAAAACCTGGTCCTCTTTGAGAATGTAATCAGAAGTCCACTCCAGAATTTCACACTCTTTTGAAGCAGTCTTTCACTGGTCCTTGCCCATGTTTCCAGGATGATTAATTTCATGGCAGCCTGATTGGACCATGGGTCCTCAAATATTTGGTCAGACATTTTCTGGGTGTTTCTGTGAGCGTATAAGCCAAGTAAAGCAGATTTCCCTCTTCCATGCTTGTGGGCCTAAACATTAACTGAAGCCCTGAATGAACAAGAAGACTGATCGTCTCCTGAGTAGGAGAGAATCCTTTCCTGTCTGAGTGCTTTCAGAATAGGACATCATTTTTTTTTCCCCTGCCTTCAGACTTAAACGGAAACATAGGTCCTTCTGGGGTCTTGAGGCTACCATCCTTTGGACACAAACTACACCATCAGCATTCCTGATTCCTAGGCCTTTAGACTTGGTTTGACTAACCCCCCAGCTCTCCCAGACCTCCAGCTCGCTGACTCATCCAGCAGGTCTAGGGACTTGCTGGCCTCATAACTGCGTGAGCTGTAAGAACTTATTAACTTTTGTATGGTGTTTGGTAGAGAACTCAGAAACAATAAGAAGTTACTACCCCAATTAACTGGGCTTTCCAGGTGGCATTAGCAGTAAAAAATCTGCCTGCCAATGCAGGAGACGCAAGAGACAAGGGTTTGATACCTGGGTCAGAAAGATCCCCTGGAGGAGGAAATGGCAACCCACTCCAGTATTCTTGCCTGGAAAATTCCATGGACAGAGGAGCCTGGCGGGCTACAGTCCATGGGGTTGCAAAGAATCTGACATGACGGAGCGTCTGAGCCACTTAACTTAACTTAACCCAATTAACTAAGTTTGCTTTGAAATTTTTTTCCACTTTATTATTTTCAAGATAGCTTTAGCTTAAAAAGATATATATATATTTTCATCTCTTGATTTTCAGAAAGTGGATAAAAATATCTTACTACTTTAGATTAAATAATTCTCTCCACAGTCAAACATGTATCAAAGAGAACTGCATTCCCTTGTTTCAGCCTCTTTTAACATACCTGCCTTTAACAAATGTGTGGATTAAGCATTGCATACAGTATAATATTTCAGTATATTCTAGCCATGAATTGCCCAACACTTAATCAGGAAAGTAAATAGCACTAGGATTAAAATACCTCAAGCAATCTGGGTAAGTAGTTTTCATTGTACAGGATCCCTTTGCTAAGGCAGCATTGCTTATACATCACAGATGATTCTAGGGTCCACACATCCAACTCTGGCCTCGGTGGTTTCCTGGTGTCAAGGACAGAATCCTCCTTGCATTATACAGTTTAATTGCCAGTGGGAAGAAAAACATTGTCTTGTTTTTCTTTTCTCCAATCACACCTAAACTCATGTCACATGAGACCTATAGAAGCTGTGTCTCAGCTCAAAGAAAAGTACAGTGATGTCCCCCACATGCCTGCTGAAAATCTACCTGGATTGAGATGAGTGAAGGCCCTCCTCAACCTTCTCAATGCCTCGCCCACTTCCCCTCCAACCTCAGGGTCAGTCCCTGCTCCCAGTCTGCCTTCAGGGAGGTCCTGGTTGTAGCCAGTCCTGGGAGAAGGGTTGCTTTTTCCTGGGAGAGCTTTGGGAAGGCTAGCTGAGGCCTGGATGGCCCTTGTCCAAGCGAACACATGGTACCCAGAGTCATCTTTTGATGACCTTTGCTCAGGGAGGAGGTGGGATGTGAACAGTCCCCAGATCCTCCTTCTTTGGCTCTATGATGTGCTATCTTATGATTTCCAGATGTTTTTATTCCTAATAATAGCTGCTTGATCTGAAGTGAGAGTGAGTGTGCATTCCCTGAACACACAGTGGACATGGGGAAATAATCTAAAAAGAGTGGGAAAATAGAATATTTGCAATTAAAAACATTTTTTTTTGGCCTGGATGATTCTCACAGTTGATAATCCACCCATGATGGCATACATATTAGAAAGGAAAAAATAAAACTATCCTTATTTTCAGATAACATATGTTTATGTAGAAAATCCCAAAGAATCTTTTCTAAAAAGCCCAAAACAAACAAAAATGAAGCAAACAAACAAAAAAACCTTCTAGCACTAATAACTTAGCTAGGTGACAGGATACAGGGTCAATATTAAAATATCAATTGTATTTCCCATATATTGTCAATGACCATGTGGAAGCCAAAGTTAAAAAAATAATACCATTTACACTACATCCCTTCCCAAATAAAATATATGGACATAATTCTAACAAAACATGCATAGGACTTGTTTTCAAAAGATTATAAAACGCTGATGAAAGGAACTAAGGAAGATGTAAATAAATGGGAAAACATGCCATGTTAACAGTTTGGAAACCCAACCTAGTAAAGATGTCAATTCTCCCCTAGTTGATTTATAGGTTTTAACACAATTTCTATCAAAACCCCAGCAAAATTTTTATTGATTTACACAAGATTATGATAAAATATATGTGAAAGGCAAAGGAATTAGAACAGAAAATGATTTTAGAAAAGAAGAATAAAGTGGGAGGAATCACTCAATTTTAAGATTTACTGTACAACTACAGTATTCAAGATAACGTGTCTTATGGAGGAATAAATACATAGATCAATGAAACAAAATAGAAAAGCCAGAGATAAATGCACACATGTACAGTCAACTGATTTTTGACAAAGGAGCAAAAGATACTCAATCGAGGAAGGATAGGTTTTTTTAAAACAGATGAGGCTAACAATTGAATATCCATAGGCAAAAAAAACAAAACAAAACTCAAACCACACACTTTATACAAAATTAATTCATAAAGGATCATAGATTTAAATGTAAAACTATACAACCTTTAGAAGAAAACATAAACAACCTTCGAGATCTAGGAAAAAGTGAAGAGTTCTTAAACATGACACTAAAAGTACAATCCATAAACGGAAACATTAAGTTGCACTTCATCAAAATTAAAATCTTGTTTCTGTGAAAGATGCTGTAAAGCGGATGAAAAGACATGCTATAGACTAGCTATAGACATGCTATAGACATGTTATAGACTAGCAGAAAATACTTGCAAACCATACGTGTGGCAAAGGACTCATGTCTAGAACATAAAGGACTTTCAAAACTCACTACTAAACAGCGGTTGGGGAGTTGGGAAGGGTGTGACTATAAAGGTGAAGCACTGGGGATTCTCTGTGATGACAACATGTTTTATACCCTGATTGAGGTGGTGGTTACACACATTTGCACATGTGAAAAGATCTCATAGACTCATATGTAAACAAAGGAAATGTGAATAAGATCTGTGCCTTTTACTCATGTCAGTTTCCTGGCAGTGACATTGTCCTGCAGTTATGTAAATATTACCAACAGGGGAAACTGGGGGACAGTGCACACAGCCTCTCTGTACCATTTTCTGCAACATTCTTTGAATCTCTAAATATTTCCAAAGTGAAAGTCTTTAAAAATTGTTGCCTAGATGGTCCCCACCAGTAGATAATCCTCAGGATTAATGTGACTTTCCCACCATAGACAGCAGATCTTTACAGGAACGGACTGGGGCTTTTATCTCTTTATGACATCCATATGCTGAACACAGACATGCTCAGTATGCTTCTAAATGACAGCTGTCCTTGACCTCCTTTGGTTCCCTCCTCCTACTGGGGTATCTGCCTCCCTTGCCTTTACTTACAACTGCCTGAGATTTTCATCACCCAGTCCCAGAGGAGCTCCCCTTCTTCCAGATTCTTCAGATTCTGACGGCAACAGAAGGCTAGTCCAAATGAATTCTACATCTTCCACAGGAGAGTAAGTTCTTTGAGGTAGACTCTCTTTCGGTCATGTGCACCCCTCTATCTCCGTCCCCTAGAACAGCGCCCAACACATAGTAGGGACTCCGGAAATATTTATGGACAGAGGGCCTGCCTATCCATTAAACAAATACAAAAAAGAAAGAGCAGAAACAATCTTGCATGCAAATTAAGGAGCAGGTCTACAGGTCTCTCCCCAGGAAGGAGACAGCAACCTCCGTTACATATGTGTACCTTACATAAGGCCACCTAACACACATGCAAGGGCCACCCTGTGTGCAGCAATTTCTCCCTCAGGATGCCTACAAATGCTGCAAAGAAGGGGCGTGGTGCAGTGCCCTCAGGTGAATTCTACTCAGAAGCATTTACTGAGCCCTACTGCCAACCACAGGGATTCAGAGGTGAGCAAAGCCTGCTTCCTGCCCTAAAGAAGCTCCTGGTACCACTGGGGGAGACAGACGGGCAAGCAGACCATTCCAGTAGGTAAGCCCAGGGTGCTAGGACAGTGAGCAGAGTGGACTCCCAGTTGAGCTCGAGGGTGACAAGGAATATTCCCCAAGGCATCTGACAGATGGGGAGGTGGAAAGATAATCATTCCTGAGAGCATAGTGTCTCTCAGACTCTGGGCTAAAATGCCTCAGTGAGCCCCCTACTAACCCCAAAGGAAAATTAATTCTTTCTATTCACCTGAATCTGGAGAATAAGTGGCATCAGGCAGGAAAGAGGAAGGAAAGGGTGCTCCCAGGTCAAGAGAGCAGGAGGTAGTGCTACATGATATCCGAGGCCTGTCAGTGCAGATGGCTTCTATCATTGGGTTAGAATTTGACTGTGATTAAGGTGAGAACGCAATGGCACCCCACTCCAGTACTTTTGCCTGGAAAATCCCATGGACGGAGGAGCCTGGTAGGCTGCAGTCCATGGGGTCGCTAGAGTCGGACACGACTGAGCGACTTCACTTTTACTTTTCACTTTTATGCATTGGAGAAGGAAATGGCAACCCACTCCAGTGTTCTTGCCTGGAGAATCCCAGGGACGTGGAAGCCTGGTGGGCTGCTGTCTACGGGGTCGCACAGAGTGGGACATGACTGAAGCGACTTAGCAGCAGCAGCAGCAGCAAGGTGAGAACGAGAACCAGGAATCACTGATGGGAGCCACACCCTGGAAAGCTTCATTTGATGCTCCCATGAATGCCAACAGCCTTCAGACCAGGCCCTGTGGAAGCCTGGCATTTGAGGGACTGAGCCAAAATTGCTGCAAATGTTTGGTCAACTTCTTTCTAAATGTTTTTAGGAGAATGTTGTAGCAGATGCTATACAGATACCTCCTGCTCCTTAACATTTCAGGCCATACCTGCATGCTCCAAAGTGCCAGCTCTTGCGCTGACCAAGAACTTTTTCTGACCACCCGGGTTCATTGAGCCTGGCCACATGGCTGGTTGCCCACACCCCACAGACCTCAAACAATGCAGTTGGTTATAAAACACCAGCTTCATTTCCCTTTGGGAGAAATAATAGTGGGCCACGTGTCCTATGCTGGCTCCCAGAGTTCCCCAGTGAACTTATGTTCTGTTTGTCTATGGTGGGATTTACAACATGATCTTCCCTTTATTGGCTGCCTTCCCTCCCCAGTCTCATGCCCCAGTCCCTGCAGAAGTTTCCTGGGAGCACTTCCCAGATAAATAGCCGCATTTCAATCCTTATGTCAAGGTCTGTTTCTAGGGTAGCCTAAATTAAGACACACTCGTACACTCACACACTCATACACACACACACAATCTCTGGTTGGAATAAAAGAAACTAGTAACAATGAAGAAAAGTACTGGGGAGAACACTGGTTGAGGATGAGGCAGCAGAAGATTTGTCACTAAATATCCTTCTCTTATCTTTTGGGTTTTGGACCATGACCATGGATTTTCTATTTAAAAAATAAAATACTTTTTTTTTTTTTTTTTTGAGAGTTGTGAGTTAAATTTTATCTGGGGAAAAATGAGGACTGTAGCCCAGGAGGCGGCATCTCAGGTAGCTTTGAAACACTGCTCCAAAGTGGCAGTGGGGTAAGGTCAATATATAAGGTTTTGGTGAATGGGGAGTTCAATACCATTAAGCACTCAGTTTACAAAAGGGTTTTCTGTTAGTCCTGAGGCTCTAATGTCACCATGAAGGAATTTAGTGCTTCTCTAGATATAAGGAGATGCAAGGACTGAGATCATAAAATCGGTTCCTAAAAACCTCCAACTATCTAAAGACCTGTCCCTGGAGCACAGAGTGCCTCACTCCACCCTGAACTCCCTCAGGGGGTGTTGAAGGTCAACAGCTACAGCAGTGTGGGGTTCCGTCTCATAGAGGCAGATGGCAGATGCCTTTGCTGTTCAGTCGTTGGCAATGCTCTTGGTAAGTGTCAATTTGTAGTTGACACGGCCCCCTTGTGGTCATAAATCAGACCATACCTTGGGGGGCCTTTCATGACCATTCTCACATTACTGGGAAGGCTCGTTCCCAGTTCTGAAAGTTTTTGCTGATAGGCCGCTCAATGTGCTATTATTGGACTAGGTCTTAATAGTCAAAGACCGCTGGACACCTGTCTTCTAGTCATGGTCCAGGAAAGTATTCCCTTTTGTTGCATCTTCCCATATCTAGAGTTACACTATTACAATCATTGATCATATATATATCAAGTCTAGTCATCATTATTTTCATTGGAGGCTCAGTCATACACTTGGTAATACAAGAAACAATAATCTTGTGAAACGGGCAAAATACAAATAGTATAGTTAATGACATTAGTGGAATTAAAACTAAACATTTTAGCCATGAGCCTCCCACACCAAACCAGTTTTTTAAAAGATTGTCAAGACTAGGGAATGGGTCACTTAGGCAGAAATATGATTTTTCATATGGTTCATAAAATGTATTACATTAAAGGATTTATCAGGAATGAAAATATAGCATTCACTTTGGATTGTAGCACAGCTATCTTCCTGTGGTGCTGTAAAGTGTCAAGGGCCTTGCAGTTGTGTAGCACTGCCTTTCTTATCATAGAGATCTCAGAATTCAATACGCTAATAGCCCAGTTACTATCATTTAAAGCTTATGAAAGTTGTTAAGGCTTCGATATGGCCAATTATATCCTCCAACCTCAATGAAGACACACACACACACAAAGCTGCTAAATGGTCATACCAGTAGAATACAGAGCTTTGACCAACTGGGATCATACCAATGGTAGATTGGTTGGGGTTACCTCTAATTTGTTAATGTGTATGACCTTAAATTCATGGAAATCCAGGCTACACCTTTGTATCCATCCCTGTAGATATCAAGGCCATAAATTAGTGCCACAAATCCACTGAGTTTCATACCAATTTCTCTCTCTAAGGGTAATAATAGGCATAGTTCATAAAGCACCCAGCTTTGTCTCATAATATTACCAGGTTGGTCATTTTTAGTATGATTTAATTGTTTCCAACATAGAGGAGCTTTTAAATTTAAATGATCATAGTCTGGTGTTAAGCATATAGATTCATCCCATAATTGTGGGAGTTTTCCTTTTAAGAGATGAGAGGTTAGTTTTTTGATTAAGACTTAGCTCTCATCACTCTGATTGAGTTTGAATGACCCTAAGAGAAAACTTAAATCTATGGCCAGGATCAGAGCAGGTATTAAGCAGGTATTATTAATTGGCCAGATGAGAGGATCTCATCTAGTAATATCATGAATAGACAGAACAGGACTGAACTCTCATCTAAAATAAATTTCCTAAGGTGTATCCAATCAGAGTCTTGAAAGAGGGAAATCCACCAAGGTAACCCAGAATTACTAGACACAGGTTATTGGCCACAACTCAACAATTGAATTGAGATTTAAACTAGTGTAGAATCATATCCATGATTCAAACCATTTGACTGATAGGCACAGGTCCAAGGAATACAGAAAACAGTGTAAATGATCATATGAATCAGATCCAGCATCTTGGGCAAGCTGTCTACTTCTGATCTTGTCGTCTTCTCACCCTAGTGTAGTGCAGCTTCCTCTTTGAGACTCGTTTTAAAGTGAGTTTGAGGTCAGCAGGCCTCTCTATAGACCAGTCCAGCTTAGGGGCCTTTGGAAGTCGGAGTTAATTCAAGAGTCAATTTCCCTTCCATTTCACTGCGCATGAGTCAGTTAACAGTATCTGACAGAAAGGTCCATCCATCCAGGTTGGAGACAGTTTCTTAAATTATGTCTTTTTCCAGTCTTGGTTGCAGGTCATGCCTGAGGCATCCAAGTTAGTCTGCTGAGGAGGCTGATGGGTGCAAGGGGCCACAGCTGGTACCAAAGCTCCAGTTCCTCGTAGAGTCCAGGTGAAGGAAGGAAGTCCATTCTGGGTCACTTCGTTGCGCCATAACTGTCGACTAAAAACACGTACAACTTTAGAGTTGTGAGTTAAGTTTTACTGGGAGCAAAATGAGGACTGCAGCCTGGGAGGCAGCATCTCAGATAGCTCTGAGAGACTGCTCCCTATTTAAAAAATAAAATAATTTTTAAAGAAAGCGACTCAAAATAAATACTTTAGTAGTGTAAGTTGCTCAGTCATGTCTGACTCTTTACGACCCCACAGACTATAGCCTCCGAGGCTCCTCTATCCATGGGATTCTTCAGGCAAGAATAGTGTAGTGGATTATCATTCCCTTTTCCAGGGGATCTTCCCAACCCAGGGATCAAACCCAGGTCTCCTGAACTGCAGGGAGATTCTTTACCATTAAGCTACAGGGAAGTCCAATAAGTACTTTAAAGAACTTTAAATCATTAAAAGTACAATAAGTACTTTAAATCATTAAAAAATCAACTGTTATTTTACATCAACATAATCACATGTGCTTTATATCAAATACTACCATATTGGAGACCACCAATGCATTAATTTATGTAACTGGGCAAATGCTCTTTGATAGAGTGAGAATTGATCTTTTCTTATGGTTTGGTTCATGATTTTGAATATTTAATACAAGTGACATTGATTAGAAAGACCGTATCTCTGTACAGGTGATCTCCTAAAATTCAGGCCAGTGTGTGTCCTCTTGCATCAATTTGCACAAATGCACAACCTCAGTAAACTGAATAACCAGATGCAGGCTGACAAGACCTAGTGATTACATTCACTCCCTTTGCATAATGGTCAGCTGTAGAGTCAAGATAACACCGCACGTGCACCTCTCCTGACTTTGAGCTACTTCTGATGGGACTTTCACGTTTAACATAAGCAATGAAAGCAGATACTGTTAATGATTCACTATTAGACTCAAAATTGTTCCTCTGCATTCCAGATCTCAGATTTGTTTAATTAAGAGCATCCCAAGTTGGCAAGGCAGGCTGTGTATAAATAAAACATAAAAATGTTGCTAATTTTATTACTTATATCTTGAATCAAACTTTCTCAACATTGGGCAATAGAAAAAAATACAGGAATACACTGATGCCAAGGATGATTTAAAACTGCAAGTGCATCATCATCAAAGAGTCTACAAATAATAAATGTGGAGAAAAGGGAACCTTCCTACACTATTGATGGGAATGTAAATTGGTGCAGCCACTATGGAGAACAGTACAGAGGTTCCTCAAAAAACTAAAAATAGAGTTGTCATATGATCCAGCAATCCCACCCCTGGGCATATATCCAGAAAAAAACAAAAACTCTAATTTGAAAAGATACATGCATCTCAGTTTTCATAGCAGCACTACATACAATAGTCAAGACATGAAAGCAACCTAAGAGTCCATCAACAGACAAATGGATAAAGAAGATTACACACACACACACACACACACACACACACACACACCTACAATGGAATATCAGTCTGTCCTAAAAAAGAATGAAATTATGCCATTTGCAGCACCATGGGTGGAGGTAGAGATTATCATAGTAAGTGAAATAAGTCAGATAAGGATAAAAAACCATATGATATCATTTATATAGAGAATCAAAAAAATGATACAAATGAACTTATTTACAAAACAGAAGTAGACTCACAGACATAAAAAACAAACTTACTGTTACCAAAGGGGAAAGGGGTGAGAGGAGGATAAATCAGGAGGTAGGGATTAACAGATCCTTAAATATAAAATAGATAACCAACAAGGATCTACTGAAGAGCATAGGAAAGCATATGCAGTATACTTTATATACTGAATATATAATAATTGTATATAATATATATAAATCTTTTAATATTTATATTTATTTTAATATATTTTAATATATTATATTTTTATAATACATATTTATTATAAAATATATAATTTTAATAGAAAAGAATTTGAAATAGAATATCTATGTATATATGAACCACTTTGCTCTACACCTGAAATTAAATTAACATTGTAAATCATCTACACTAAAATAAGTAAATAAATAAAAAATATAAACTGCAAGTGTATCCATGACCGTGAATTTTCAAATATTTGTGCTTTTGAAATTAGCCTCATTATTCAGAGGGGCTGGCTTCATAACAAGCAAATGTTATAAACATAGCCTGTAGAGTACATGTCTACTAATAAAATAACTTTCCATCTGTTTCTTCTATGAGTGTTCAGTGTAATATTTTAGTTGAAAAATGAGTTACATTTCCCTGTTTGAACCTCTGATATGGAGGACAGCAACTAGTACAGGCTGCTGCTTAGAGCAGAGCTGTGGTTAGATATACGTGTTTCAGGCAGGCCACTCCCATCAACTGTGTGGAGAAGGGGTATCAGGGAGTGTGACCACAGCTCTCTGCCTCCTGGAAAACCACCCAGGAGGTAGTGGAAAGTCAGACTGGAGACTGATTTGCCACTAAGCTTGACAGAGGGTAGTTGATATCTCGAGTGTGTGTGTGAGAGTCTCTCTGTGTGCTCAGTTGCTTCAGTCGTGGCCAACTCTTTGTGAGCCCATGGACTGTAGCCCACCAGACTCTTCTATCCATGGGATTCTCCAGGCAAGAAACTGGAGTGGGTTGTCAGGCCCTCCTCCAGGGGACCTTTCCAATCCAGGGATCGAACTGGCATCTCCTGTGTCTCCTGCATTGGAGGCAGATTCTTTACCACTTGAGCCATCAGGGATGCCCCTAGGGAAAGCGTATTAAATAAGCAGAGAAGTAATCAAGTGTAGGGCCCAAGAAGCAATGCCATGGCACCATCAAGCACTCTCTCCACAGACACAGGCGCTGACTTCACAGCCAGACCAGAAAACGCCTCCAGGACTTGCATTCTGAATATGGCAACTGTGCTATAAATGCTTCTTGGTTGATTTATTCCCAAAGGCAAAAGATTGCATTACAACTAATCCCACTGAAACAAATTTACCAAAGTTTCAATATCATATCCAAACTTGCTCAAATGTCTCCACCTAGACAGAGATAACAATTGGCACTTTAAGAAAAATTATTATGATTTTTTTAATTGGGAAAGGTCTACATACATTGGCTACTTTCAAATGGGATCTTTTCTCATTAATGAAGGAAAAAGAGAAAAAGAAGGGAGGGAGGGACCTAGGACCACCCCAAGCATAGGCCTCAGGTCCACTGCTCCACCACTGGGAAGTTAAGGAAACTGAGCTCCAGGGATCCTCGCTTGCAGTTCCAAAACTCTGTGCCTAATTTAATATTTGTGATTTCATAGCTTTTCTTAAGGCATGCCCACATTATATAGACTCCTAGGACCCCCAAACCAGAGCCAGCCTTTGCCACCAGCTGATTTTGAACCCTCTTTCTCCTGCTGTCACCTGCCAGGATTGCTTTCCACACCTCACCCTGCTCATTTCCCAACTCACTACTTTCCCCCAGCCACTCCAGCCACCGGTCTCCTAATTCCTCGAGCGCATCAGGCGGTGGCCAGGCCTCAGGGTCTGTGCACTGGCTCTTCCCTTCTGCAGGATGTTCCCCTGCTCCCTCCCAGGTGCTCGCCGCCTTGGGGTTGTCTCAGGCGCCACCTTCTCCATGGACCTCCCCATGGAACCTGCTCCTCCTTCCCCCTGCAGTCACCCTCACCCTCCCCACCCAGTCAGCTTCCCACATCATTTGTCATCTGCTAACACACTTCACCCTGAAGAAGGAAATGACAATTCTCTCCAGTATTCTTGCCTGGAGAATTCCATGGACAGAGGAGTCTGGTGGGCTATCGTGCACAGGGTCGCAAAAAAGTTGGACACATCTTAGCGACTAAACAACACACTTCGTAATCTAGTTCTTTACCTTTTCTTTTCTGTCCCCCATCGTCCCCACATTAGAATGGAAGTTCCATGAGGGAAGGGAAATTCAAAGTCGGTTTTGTTCACTGGTGCATTCCTAGCACCTAGTACAGAGTGCACAGTAGTCACTCAGTTAACATTTATCTCATAAATGCATGTAGGGCCTGAGGCAAGCACCCTGCCTGCTGCAGCTGGGGGCCGGCTCTGGCCAAATGAAAGGAAAGCTGCTTCTCAGAGGTGACTTGGTTTTGTGGGCTGGGTCAGGTGTCTGACCCACGGCTGAGGCCACGGGCGCCACTATATCCTGTCCCTGCCCGTCTGCCTCAGGAGGCATCGTGGAGCCCTGGACACTGCTGCCACCTAAGAGTGAGCGCTTCCCAGAAACGTTGAGGCTGGGATGGGGAGGGCTGGAACGTGTCTGTCTCGTCAGGGCGGGGGGCCGTGGGACTTCCATGAGTCCAGTACTACGACAGTGCAGAGATGTTTATTCAGAGCTGGTGCTAATTTCCTGCCTTCGCACATCTGGCAGACACCCACCAGCCTGACTGGGGGGTGCAGTGGTGGCGCTCCTGGGAATGAGAGCCTGGTGTCATTCTAACCCCGCCGGGGACACATCATTGAGTGGTATTTGATCCTGGCGCCACGAACAGGGCGTTTGTCTATGAGGTACAGGGTGTGGGTGACACCGAGATGTCCATGGAGCCAGGGATCCCCAGTCAGCTAGTCGGGCACCCTCCCGCTGCAGACAATGCTGATGACATCATGACGGTCAGGGATTTATATAGCAGTTTAAGACTGCCAAAGCTCTTCGTCATAACCTCTTTCGTGTCATGGTCATCCAAACCCGGTAGAAGCAGAGACCAGGAAACACCGTCCTGCTTTCCACAGGAAGAACACGAGGCTGAGTGGTTGCGGGGTGCGGGGATCACAGAGCCAGCGCGCGTCACGGCTGGACAGGCTGTGCCCTGTCCTGTGTGCTCAGTGCGCTCACGGGCCCGCGATACCCTGGGGTTCTCACTTGCGGCCATATTCCCCAGAACCTTCAAGGCGGCTGAGTGCAGAGACTCATCCCCAGGGCTGCGTGAGGGGCAAGTCGTTTCATAGGCTGAATAGCAACACTGGCCTCTCAGCACCCACAGCACACCCCCAGCTATTCACCAGTCTCTCCCGGATGGCAGCAAAAGACAAAAACAAAACCACTTGTTGCTTTTTGGAAAATGGTAATCAACTGAGAGTCAGTGAAAATTGAAGAGGCAATCACCGGAGTAATCTTGTAATCAGGAGGATCATAGCTGTGATGGCAGGCGCATGCGCAGCTGTCTTCTCTTCTGCACTTGCCAGGAGTCAGACTTGGTGCTACGTGCTTAACACATGTACCTCATTTATGGCTTCCAACTGCTCTGTGATGCAATAATATTGTTACTCCCATTTAACTGAGGCCTTGAGGTGCATTCCTCGCTTAAAGCCTTACAACTAGTAAATGGTGAAGCCCAGACTCAAATTTTGAGTCTGTGGCAAAGCCCATGTTCTGAAAGTTTATGTTGTATGGCCCCTCAATGCACGTGAACGCTAGAAGAGGCCCCTCTTCTAGCAGCCTGTGTAGGCTCCCACGCTTCGGAGTAACCTGCAGAGGAGAACAGTCTCAGACTACATCCTGTCTCTTCTCTCAGTTCATTCTGTGTCTCTCCTCCCATTCCCTCCCCCCACCCTTCCCCCTCTTATCTCAAGGTCTTCTTCTCTTACCTTTCAGACCAGGAAAATAAAAATTCTTCTCTCCTGACCATGCAGAACAGTCCATTCATTCAACAAATGTTTTGGGTGACTGTTCCATGTCAGGTCTTTCCTAGACACTGTGCACATGGAGTGAACAAAACTGATGTGAATCCCTGACTTAATGATGTGATCATGCTGGTGGAGAGATGGACAGAAAATACACAAGGGCAAGCCAGACAGGTACTGCTGAGAGGGAAAGAAGGCAAGGGAAAGTGGACGCAAGGATCGGGCTGCCCTTTAAGGTGAGGAGGAGGTCAGAGGCTTTTCTTCAGCCTCCTCTGAAGAAAAGGCATTAGGACTGAGATTGGAATTCAGATAGGAGCAGGCTAACTGGAGGGGATGGCATGGGGTGCGAACTGGGAGCCAGATATGAAGCCCTAGAAGGGGCTGCGGACTCCCCACCGCCCCCCACGATGGGCTAAGGTAAAGAGGTGGAGTTGCAGGTGCGCAAGGTCTCCTGGGCTCCAGGGCTCCTGATGGCTGTGGGCAGCCGGGGAGTCGAGCGCTTGCCTTTGGTGGGGCAGCTTATTTGGGCATCTGAGCTGGGAGGAAGCCTTTGGAACTGATCTGAGCCCTATGTAATGTTAAGGTTGAAAAGCAGAAAACACCCTTTGAGGTTAAAATATAAATAACCCAAGGGGCCTCAGCCTGGCTGATCCTGGGCTCTAGAGAGAAGCCAGATAGATCAGAGCAGACATTTCAGGGAAAGTCCACTATATACCCAAATACTGACTTCACAGATCACCTTGAGAATTAAATGAGGTGATATGTGTAAAACCCTGTGCTTCATACCTATGACATTAGATATTAAAATTTCCTTTTCTTTTCTAACTAAAGAAGTTACCTCCTTTCCTAAGTCCTGAGCCCTGCATGGACCTTGAGGGCCTCAAAAGAAAAAATAATGAAACTATATTGGATCCCCAACATCTGGCTCTTACCTTTCCTGTAAATAGTGACCCTATGAGATTACCAATAAATTGTGCTCACTGAATAGCCTGGAAATAAATGGTTTCCTTCTTAAGGTTCTCCTGTAATGAGATTTCTCATATTCGAACCATGAGAAGAGGAAGTAGGGCCGTCTGAGTGGGGCTACAGAGAATTGAGAGTAGGCAGCCCCCGCCCTTCCCATTCAAGGACATTGCTTCATCTCCCAAGTGAAACGCAGGCCAGGGAAGCCTCTGGGGGGCCCAGCAGCTGCCTTATAAGGACATTCGTCATGCCTGCCAGGTGTGTCATCCTGAAGTCCCAAGAGCACGCTGTGGTGGCCCCAGTGAGTCAAGGCCTGGGTGGGTGAAACAGCCTCAGGAAGCCATGTAGGGGACAAGTGAGAATTTTCTTAATCTTCCCTCTTACATGTTTGCGTATGTTTTAAATTATTAGCTCATTAACCTTGGCAATTGAGGAAACAGAGAAAAAGATTTTTGAGTTTAAAAAACAGTCCTCATAAGCTTTCACTTCAGTAGTGGAGGAAAGTCACCGCTTTTGGGGGAAGTCAGGTGGGGGCAGGGGGTAGCAATGAAATAAAGAAGATGTAGGTCTGTGGAGAAATCCCCTTGAGAATTAACGCACAGCAGCCCCTTCAAGTGGGCTTCCCAGGGGGCTCAGTGGTAAAGAATCCACCTGCTAATGTAGGAGATATAGGTTCAATCTCTGAGTTGGGAAGATCCCCTGGAGGAGGGCATGTCAACCCACTCTAGATTCTTGCCTGGGAAACCTTATGGCCAGAGGAGCCTAGTGGGGTACAGTCCAGGGGGTTGCAAGAGTCAGATACAACTCAGAGACTAAACCACCACCACCACAGCCTCTACAAGACAAGACAATATATACAGTGATGCAGAGCTGGCCTCAGCCCCATGGTGGCCCCAGCGAGACCCAGGCTCTTTCTGTTGTCTCCCAACAAAAGCCAGCCAGGGATGGGTGGAGCGCCCTCAGAGAATAGTGGGCCTTTTGAAGTATTCTAAATCCGACACAAAGAGTTGGCCATGACTGAAGCAACTTAGCATGCGTGCACAAAGCAAACGAAGGTGCAGTAGGCCTGACCAGAGGTGGCGTAGTGTCATAGTTGAGACTGACTTTTGAAATCTTATAGGTCTTGGCTTTACCATTTTAGCTGGGTGGATTTGAGCAAGTTAATTAATCTTCCTAAGTCTTGACTGCTCCTTGTACCTGTGAAGTACCTGTTCATTTAACAAATATCTACAAAGCATACCAATGCTTTACATAAACTCATCAAATTTTCATAAATAGCTAACCATTTTAGCTGGGTGGATTTGAGCAAGTTAATTAATCTTCCTAAGTCTTGACTGCTCCTTATACCTGTGAGGTACCTGTTCACTTAACAAATATCTACAAAGCATACCAATGCTTTACATAAACTCATCAAATTTTCATAAATAGCCTGTGACGTAGACTCTATTATTATCCCCATTTTATAGGTGAGGGCAGTAACCTGCCAAGATCACATAGCCAGTCACTGGCAGAACTGCAATTTGACCCCAGATAGTGGGGCTCCGGGCTTCCCTAGTAGCTCAGCTGGTAAAGAATCTGCCTGCAATGCAGGAGATCTGGTTCAATTCCTGGTTTGGGAAGATTCCTTGGAAAAGGGATAGGCTAACCACTCCAGTATTCTTGGGCTTCCCTGGTGGCTCAGACGGTAATGCGGGAGACCTGGGTTTGATCCCTGAGTTGGGAAGAGCCCCTGGAGAAGGAAATGGCAACCCACTCTAGTATTCTTGCCTGGAGAATCCCCACGGACAGAGGAACCTGGTGAGCTACAGTCCATAGTGTCACAAAGAGTCAGACACGACTGAGCAATTAAGCGTTGCACAGCACAGTGGGGCTCCAGGATCTGTGCCCTTAAGCCCTAAGCTCTGCTGCTGAGAGTTTATTCAGCACATGATGGGGTTCTGGAGAATTCAGTGGACCCTGTTACGTAAGAGCTCTCACCACAGTGCTGTGCAGAAGCCAAATGCCACCTATTATTACCTCCGTTTATCTACATAAGGGGTAGGAGACTACCCAGAGCAGACTCTGAGAGGAAGATTCCAGGGCTGGTGGCTTAGCAAGACAGGCCCTGGAAGAAACTGATAGGAGAGTGAGGGAATCAGGCCTGGAAAGGTAGGGACCCTAGGTTGTAAGATTTCAGGTGAAGTCTCATGAGATACAACTTATAAACTGGTCCCCATCAAAGCCAGGGGCTGGACTTTGTGCTCATAAACTGTCAGCCCTGGCTAAAGGGGGCCCTGAAGAAATGGAAACTCCCAGGCACCTCTGGGCAGGCAGTGTAGTGACCAGGTGGCAATCTTCCAAAGAGATTGGCTGG
The DNA here is from genome assembly GCF_003369695.1 of Bos indicus x Bos taurus. Taxonomy (NCBI): domain Eukaryota; kingdom Metazoa; phylum Chordata; class Mammalia; order Artiodactyla; family Bovidae; genus Bos; species Bos indicus x Bos taurus. The sequence goes on along the minus strand of NC_040078.1, from coordinate 48,997,720 downwards.
TATGGGGCCATTAAAAGAAAAGCAGCTCCCACCCACCACTGCAGCTGGTCCCTTGGCTGGAACTGACCTTCAACTTCTCCTTCCTCCACCATTTCCCACTCTCTCCACCAGCCGTTCCACCAGTCTAGGTGCCTTGTTTGCTGAAATGACACAAACTTTAATCCGTGAAGGATCTGAACCCTTGGTTGCCATGCTCTCATCAGGTATCACCCATCTTCAGCTAAAACCTGGCACCAAGTATTCCCTCCAATAAATCCCCGAATTTCCAAACTATTCCTCCTTATCCCCAGGATGCAGCAGCAACCCTACCTCCTCATGATGATCAGGGTCATTTACTCTGCTACGCTGTATCTGTTCACTGTTCTCATATCTTTTACATCTATAACCTTTGTGACTCCATTCACAGGCCCACTGTACCAGCACTGGGAAGGCTGAGAGCAGGTCACGTCATCCTGTCCAGCTGGTTGCTGAGTCTCTGATTCTATAGTAGAGTCTCTCTGGTGGGCATTCATATATGATATAATAATCCCTACACTTTGGGACACCTTTGTGTGCTCTTCCCCTACATCACCTCATCCCCAATCTTCCAGTCTTATTGCATCCAGACCCTTGACCCAGCAGCCAAACCACCTGCCATAGCTCAGGATTAAAGCCACGTGTCTCTCTTCACAAACAGGATGACTGCTACGCTGCCTGCAGCTCTGCCCACGGGCAGGATTTTCTCCTGCCCTCCTACTCTCTTCAGACTCCCCTGAGTGGAATTGTGATGCAGCACAGTCTGTTTTTAGCTCACACCAACGGATCCAGTCAGCTCTCCATGAGTCAGGGCTGGATTTTTTTCCCCTCCTTTGCCAACTGGTCACAGGAAACTCCTGACCATTGGTTTAATGTTATAGGGAAGTGTCAGTTCAACACAAGCGGAGAAGGAAATGGCAACCCACTCCAGTATTTTTGCCTAGAGAATCCTGTGGAGAGAGGAGCCTGGTGGGCTGCTGTCTATGGGGTTGCACAGAGTCAGACACGACTGAAGCGACTTAGCAGCAGCAGCAGCAGCAGCTGATATGTGAGTCTGTTCAAGTTGGTCAGAGTATTCATGCCCTCTGGACCTGGACCTGCTCAGGCCCACTCCTAGCTGCATCATGACCTCTGTAGGATGAATTATGCTGGGCCTCTCCAGCCTTATGACTTGTGTGAATGACAGCCCTCAGTCTCTGAAGGGTAGTTCTGGATTCACATGTATTTGATGACTTCTGGCAAGATGTTCAGTCTCTTCCCAGGTTTAGTACCTTGCCAAGGGCTTCTGTTTTAAAAGTGCATTATTTCTTGCAACAGATAGCATGTCCTTGCTCTAGAACGTAGATATCTGCACTGCATCTCCTCTAATGCAGCTTGTCAGAGACATCGCACAGTGCTCTCCTTTACTGCAGGTACCTCCAGCACTGTGGGGTTTTCCAGTTCACATGGCCCTGGAGGCAGGACACCTTATACTGCAGCTTAGACCTGCTGCAGAGCCCCATCTTTCTCTGGGACCAAATCAAAATTGCCGGTCATGTGAAAGTCCTCTGATAAATGGGATGAAGCAGTTGTCACAAGGGCAATATATACTGCTTCCAGTACCTGAAGGACTTCCCAAGATCTGTGCCTGCTTCATGGTTGTAAAGAGGTGCAGATGTATTAACTGATCCTTTGCTTTGGAGAGAATGTTCAGCATAGTTCAGAATACTGGAGCCTAAAAACTTTACCATATAGCTGACCCCTGGAATCTCTGTAAGGTTTATTTCCAACACTGTCTTGAGAGTCCCTTGGACTGCAAGAAGATCCAACCAGTCCATTCTGAAGGAGATCAGCCCTGGGATTTCTTTGGAAGGAATGATGCTAAAGCTGAAACTCCAGTACTTTGGCCACCTCATGCGAAGAGTTGACTCATTGGAAAAGACTCTGATGCTGGGAGGGATTGGGGGCAGGAGGAGAGGGGATGACAGAGGATGAGATGGCTGGATGGCATCACTGACTCGATGGACGTGAGTCTGAGTGAACTCCGGGAGTTGGTGATGGATAGGGAGGCCTGGTGTGCTGCGATTCATGGGGTCGCAAAGAGTCGGACACTACTGAGTGACTGATCTGATCTGATCTGAGAACACATATATCATCTTACCAGGGCATCCAGAGATGCCACTTCCAGTTTATCAAGTCTTATCAACATAAAGACATCAATATTGTGGACCAAAGGGCAAAGCACTTATAGCTTCTTAAGAAGGGAGAAGGTTGAATTTTCAGGAGACATATTTAGATGAGCATGCCATCAATGCCAAGGAAAAATGTACAGTTGTATTAGTTAACCTTTTGTGATTGGATAGAAAAGAAATTAGTGGTCAGTAGGAATTGGCAAGAGTTCTCTAAAAATAAGTCTGGCCAAGAGCACTTGGGGCACAAAAGAGAAATTGGAAATCAGTTCATTTTGTCTTGATAATGCATACAAAAGAATGATTGAGAGGAGAGGAGGTAGAAGAGATAAAATGCATGGATAAGATGTTTATTATTTATATGCTGTGTTTACCCACACAATTCTTATTCATCAATAGTTGGAAATTAAATGTAATTTGTTCCCCTTTGTTGGTGTAGGAATGGACTATGAAAATGTTATCTTGTATTTCTTGGGACTTAGTGAAAGCTGGAGTCAAAAATGCAGGACAAATTCCATATGCTGTGAAGTTCTGCCACCAGGGGCTAATCTACCAAGCCAAGATGCCTCATGATGAGAAATTATCCCACATGGCAACATGTTCCCCAAGTGGCAGCAAAGATAAATCTCTCATATTGCTCTTTTAATCAACAGGAAGAAAAACTTTCCCCCATTTTGGCAAATTTATTGTTTTTGCTATTATAAGAATAATACATCACACTGTTAATTGTAAATTTTTCAAAATATGAAATAAAATATGAAAAAGTAAAAGTGTTAGTCACTCAATTGTGTCTGACTCTTGTGACCCCATGGACTGTAGCCCACTGGGCTCCTCTGTCCATGGAGTTTTCCAGGCAAGAACACTGGAGTGAGTAGCCATTCCCTTCTTCAGGGGATTTTCCTGACCCAGAGATCAAATCCGGGTCTTCTGCATTGCAGGCAGATTCTTTACCAACTGAGCTATAGTGGCTCAAGATCAAAATAAAGTATGAAAGTCACTAAAAAGTCTAACTTGATCCAGTGATAATCACTGTTAATGGTTTCATAATACTCTTTTATTATTTTCTTGCTGAATGAAAGGAAGAGTGGGTAGGTAGATGGATAAAAAGCTTTATAATCTGTCTCTCTTACTTGATATATTGCAGGCATTTTTTCCTTATATTAATAAAAATATCATGTAGGGATGTGAGAGTTGGACCATAAAGAAGGCTGAATGCCAAAGAATTGAAGCTTTCAAACCTTGGTGCTGGAGAAGACTCTTGAGAGTCCCTTGAACAGCAAGGAGATCAAACTAGTTAATCCTAAAGGAAACCAACCCTGAATATTCATTGGAAGGATGAAACTCTGAAGCTCCAGCACTTTGGCCACCTGAAGTGAAGAGCTTACTTATTGGAAAAGACCTTGATGCTGGGAAAGATTGAGGGCAGGAGAAGGGGGCAATAAAGGATGAGACTGTTGGATGGCATCACCGACTTAATGGACATGAGTTTGAGCAAATTCCAGGAGATAGTGAAGGACAGAGAAGCCTGGCATACTGCAGTCCTCAGAGTCAAAAAGAATTGGACACGACCTAGCAACTGAACAACAACAATAGAAATGCAAAGATATAGAGATTGCTTCTCTTCTAACAATCGCATAATATTCCATTATATGGCTGTTACCATGATTTATTTAACCAAATCACTATGACAAAAGATTGACTTATTTTCATTTTCAACTGTTTTATTATTAATGGTGCAATTAATATTCTTGCACATAAACTTTGTACTCTTATCCAGTTATTCCTAGAGGACAGAGTCCTTGGACTATTGGGTCAAAGATCCTGTAAATTCGAAATTTTGAATTACTATTGCTTAATTGCTTTCAGAGTACATCATGAGAAACGCTGGACTGAAAGAAGCACACGCTGGAATCAAGATTGCCGGGAGAAATATCCATAACCTCAGATATGCAGATGACACCACCCTTATGGCAGAAAGTGAAGAGGAACTCAAAAGCCTCTTGATGAAAGTGAAAGAGGAGAGTGAAAAAGTTGGCTTAAAGCTCAACATTCAGAAAACTAAGATCATGGCATCTGGTCTCATCACTTCATGGGAAATAGATGGGGAAACAGTGGAAACAGTGTCAGACTTTATTTTTGGGGGCTCCAAAATCATTGCAGATGGTGATTGCAGCCATGAAATTAAAAGATGTTTACTCCTTGGAAGGAAAGTTATGACCAACCTAGATAGCATATTAAAAAGCAGAGATATTACTTTGCCAACAAAGGTCCATCTAGTCAAGGCTATGGTTTTTCCTGTGGTCATGTATGGATGTGAGAGTTGGACTGTGGAGAAAGCTGAGCACTGAAGAACTGATGCTTTTGAACTGTGGTGTTGGAGAAGACTCTTGAGAGTCCCTTGGACTGCAAGGAGATCCAACCAGTCCATCCTAAAGGAGACCAGTCCTGGGTGTTCATTGGAAGGACTGATGCTGAGGCTGAAACTCCAGTACTTTGGCCACCTCATGTAAAGAGTCGACTCATTGGAAAAGACCCTGATGCTGGGAGGGATTGGGGGCAGGAGGAGAAGGAGACGACAGAGGATGAGATGGCTGGATGGCATCACCGACTCGATGGATGTGAGTTTGAGTGAACTCTGGGAGTTGGTGATGGATAGGGAGGCCTGGTGTGCTGCGATTCACGGGGTCGCAAAGAGTCAGACACTACTGAGCGACTGAACTGAACTGAACTGAATTCTTTCAGGAAGGGTTCTATAAATTTCTACTTCCACCAACAGTGCAAGAGAGTTCCTGTTTTCCCCACCTCCTAGAAACAGGAACTGTCATTGTTTACATGGAGGTCAAGCTCTGCCATATGTTTCATGGCCATTGGTATTGTTTCTTTTGTAAATTGTTTTCTAAATTATCTATTGTCTTTGGTCAACTTTTCTCTTAGGGAATTTCTTTTTTTATTACTGATTTCTAAGTACAGGTTACTTATTAGGGACATAATCTTTCTAATTATAGGGAGATATTTTTAGAAAGCTATTTTAATAAATGTTCCCGGTTACTGAGGAAAGGATGTAATATTATGATTAAATAATTGGCCGTTCATATACTGAGATCCTCCTCAGCTCTAGGCTAGAAGATATGCACTGGGCAAAGATATGGAAGATGCATGCAGATGCACCTTCCCCGAACTCAAGGTGCTGATTGTTTAAAGTAAGAGATAAACCAAACGACAAATAAATAGATGCCACATCACATGAAATGTCATAAGAGAGTTACAGGCAAGGTTCAGTGAGGGCCCAGCAGGAGAGGGTTGGCTCTGGTCCAGAAGAGCAATAAAGGCTCCCGCTCTCTTCCCTGGTTATCCTGGTTGTCTACCATGATTGGCTTAAGCTGTTTGTATTTTTCTTTCTTCGTTTCTTTCTTTTTTTCAGTAAAGTATTTTTTTTTAATTGAAGTACAGTTGATTTACAATGCTGTGTTAGTTTCAGGTGTACAGCAAAGTGCTGTGTGTGCATGTGTTTATGTATGTTCGTGTGTGTGTTTATGTGTTTTCATGTGTGTGTAAGTGGCTTCAGTCATGTCTGACTCTTTGTGACCCTATGGACTGTAGCCTGCCAGGCTCCTCTGCCCATGGGATTCTCTAGGCAAGAATACTTGAGTGGGTTGTCATGCCCTCCTCCCAAGGATCTTCCTGAGATAGGGATTGAACCCACCTCTCTTTTATCTCCTGCATTGGCAGGCTGATTCTTTACCACCAGCTCCACCTGGTAAGCCTATATATATGCTTTTTCAAATTCTTTTCCCATACGGGTTATTTTCTTACTGATTTGTCAGTGGGTTACTCAAATGTGCTATCATAGAAACAGCATCTTGGACTCTGCCGGGATGTTTTGAATTCAGAAATATGGTGGAGTGGGGTTGTTGGGAGAGAGAGAAATTTTCATTTAACAACTTCCCCTCTTCCATCCCCTACTCCTATCAGAGAATGCACAGGCCTGGAGTGAGGCTCCCATAAGAACCAAGTCCCAGACCACTGGAATAATACACCAAGCTCAACTTAGGAATGGTGCTTTACACTGAATGAGTTTAGGCTAAATCCCCAAAGCAACTGGCAGGCTTTGAGGAGCTTTAAGTAGAGGGTTGTGCCTCCTATTCATGCTATGAAAGCGCTTTAGCTGCTATGTGGAGGGTGGGTTCAAGGAGAGCAAACTGGAAGGTAGGAAGGCAGAGCTGCTGTAGGATGTAGATGCAGGCCTGAACTGAGGCTCATCCATGGAGTGGAAAGATGGTACAGAGGTGGGAACTGGTGACTATCTGCACATGGGGGATGGTGAGGGTTAGTGATGGTGCCATTCACTGAGCTAGACAGCAGATGGGAAGAAGCAAGTGTGGGAGTTTAGTCGAGAAGAAGTTCCTGTGGGATGCGGAATGAAGATACCCAGACAGCAACCACATATGAGAGTCCACAGCCCATGGCCAACTCTCAGCTGGAACTCCAAAACTGGGATTAAAATATACACACTATTGGTGGCTCAGACAGTAAAGAATCTGCCTCCAAGATAGGAGACCCAGGTTCAATTCTTGGATGGGGAAGATCCCCTGGGGAAGAAAATGGTAGCCCACTCCAGTGTTCTTGCCTGGAAAATCCCATGAACAGAAGAGCCTGGTGGGCTACAGTCCATGGGGTTGCAAAGAGTCGGACACAACTGAGTGACTTTCGCTTCACATATACAAAACAGATAACCAACAAGGATCTATTGTACAGCTTAGGGAACTATTCTCAATATTTTGTAATAACCTATAAGGGAAAAGAATCTGAAACCGTATATAATACACAATAGGTCCTCCCTGGTGGCTCAGTCAGAAAAGAATCCGCCTGCAATGCAGGAGACCAGGATTCTTTCCCTGGGTGGGGAAGATCTCCTGGAGAAGGAAATGTCAACCCACTCCACTGTTCTTGCCTGGAAAATCCCATGGGGAGAGGAGCCTGGCATGCTACATACAGTCCATGGGGTTGCAAAGAGTCAGACACAACTGAGCAACAAAAACAGCAACAAACTGCTGTACACCTGAAACTAACACAACGCTGTACGTCAACCACACTTCAATAAAAATGTAAAACTTTTAAAATTTAAATGAAAAGTTAAAAAATAAAGCTATGAGGCTGCAGCCTGTCAGTGAGCACTGACATCCTGGAATCACCCTCGCAGCGGCAGGATGAGCAGCAGAGGCGGCCCAGAACCCTAGGGAAACCCACAGAGGGAGCGGCCCGCTGGACGACCAAGGACCCCTGGATGGATGCCGCCGTATGCGTCAAAACAAACTGAAGACTTGTTCTCCAGCCCAAGCTCAACACTTTAAAATACTGTCTCCAGGATTTCCATTCCCAGTTCAGTCAAACCACGTTTCTCACGTCTACATAAATGGCTGAAGAAACCAACCTCAGGGTGTGTGGTGTCTCTGTCACCAGGCTCATTCAGTGACTTTTGCGCAATCCCAACTAGCCTTCTATTTCTGGGGCTCTGCTTTCTCACCATACATCCTCTTCATCTCATGCATAGCCCCGTGGAGAAATATTTCAACATAAGGAAGCATATAATGCGGAGGAAGAGAAAACACACCCTCTAAGTGCTGATGCTTTCGTTGAAATGAGGTGCATCCACCAGCTGCGCTGGGGCTGGGGCCAGTTGGGCAGACTGGGAACCAGATGGCAATGATTTGTCTGCCAGACAAGTGTGTCTGACCCTTGCCTAACAGAAAAGTAATTTTTAGCACTGAGTAGGGAGGATTTGCTCTTGCTTTAACATGATCTATTTTTCCACTAGTCAAGACTCATTCAACTGCCCTCCCAGAGCCCTTTCTTATACTCTGGTCTGAATCACACTTTGAGAAATTAATTATTCACCATCTTGTATCATCAGTTGTGCCCCCAGATACATTAGAAGTTCCCCAAGGGGGCCAGAGACCGTGATATTACTTCTCATGGAGACTCCAGGTACCCGGGGCTGGTCTGCATCCGTGGGAGGCCTTGGTGATGTATGGTGAATCAGGCACTGTGACCACTGTGACCCACAGTCCTGTTCCTCACAAGCAGGGAAACTGAACCCCATGGAGGCTCAGCAGTGTGTCCACAGAGCTGAAGGAGCAATACCAAGATTCTCGAGCAGAGCTGTGACTGGTCACAAGCACAGCTCTGGCCAGCCCCCCTGCACTTATTAGCCATATGAGCTGGGGCAAGTTACCCTGCCTCTGTGTCTACTTCTGCAAAACAGAATCTGTGTGAGTAGAGCTCAGGGAAAGCCTGAAGATTGAGTGGGCAGATCCAGAGAAAGCCAAGAAAACCATATCATTTCAGTGAAATATTTGCTACTTCTAAGTATATAGCACAAGTTCACTGAACAACTACATTTTCAATTCATCTCTACCCAGAGTGAAGTTGGGAGTGGAGCTTCTTGTTCCCCAAGCACAGGACTTTTCCTTCCAAACACAGGGGTCCTTGTGCCTTAGAGCACTGTCCAGGTTGCATCAAAACTGAAACATCTACTGTCAGGGCAGAGACCTGCGCCCAGGCCCTGAAACTGGGAGAGAAGTGTGAAGGCAAGTAATCAGAGGCAGAATGCACTGTGAAGGAGGCAGGGTAAGCCCACGAGGACCACGCCGGGTACTGGTGGTGGGAGAGGAAGGACAGGTTGCCTCACTCCCCAGAGCCCCTCCCACTCCTTGAATCCAGGCTGTGTTCTCTTGTAATATGGAAGAACATGTGTGACTCCATATTGGATCTGCTCCTTTTACTTTAGCCTTTGTATTCTATTGCTTTTGCTACAAGTACAGAATGTTGCCTACAACCTGAAATATATATGATAGCCAGTTCTCAAGGATCTAACCTTCAAAGGTATAACGCTTCATTCAGAAATGATATAATATATGAATAGTATAACCATTCATACAGAAATTAAAAGTCACAGAACAGAGAATAACATTTGTCTTGTTGGAGGTTTACAGGAATATTGTGATCTGACCTATGGAAACAGCAGCAAGAATAAAGGATTTCCATGCCAAGAAGTTTGTAGCAACCAAACACACCCCCTCCACTCTTAGTATAAAAGAAACCTGAATTCTAACTTCGGTAAGAAGGTTCTTTGGGATACTAGTCCACCATCTTCTCAGTTTGCTGACTTTCTAAATAAAGCCACTATTCCTTGCCCCAGCAACTGGACTTACTGGCCTGTCTTGCAACGAGCAGTATGAGTGTAGACTCGGGAACACACTCAGTTACACCCCTCTGCTGAGTTATAAATAAATCCCCATGATCTGTGTATGCCACCTCTGTGTGCTCTTATCCTCATGCCCCAGCCCATCCTCCTATCTCCAGAACTTCGGCCACTAGCATATCCTTTCTCCCTTCCACCATCATTGCTGCTTTCATTATATAGCGTTTGTACTTATCTATTTGCTTTATTCATTGGTTGGTTTTAGAGTATGCTTCATTAGCACACAGTTTAAGAAAAAACTAGCAAACTAGACCGTGTTTGCTAAGGGGTGTGTATTTAGGTGATACACTACAAAGAGACGGGCTTCCCAGGTGGCCCTAGTGGTAAAGAGCCCACCTGCAATGCAGGAGACGTGGGATTGATCCCTGGGTCAGGAAGATCCCCTGGAGAAGGAAATGGCAGTCTACTCCAGTATTCTTGCCTGGAGAATCCCATGGACAGAGGAGCCTGGTGGGCTAACAGTCCATGGGGTCTCAAAGAGTCAGACACAACTGAGCAACTTAGCACGCATGCTAAAAAGAGCACCCATACTACCCAAGGCACCGTCGCAAGCACCACACACATACCAACTCAGAGTCAATCTTTTAAACAGCCTCATCGGCCTTCATTCTGTTATAATCTTCACATCACATTTAAAGAAAGTGAGCACAGAGAGATAAAGTATTCTTCCCAAGGATATGCAGAAAGTGAGTAGAGGAACCAAGAAGTGAATGGACACCTTCTGTCCTCAGAATCCATGTTCTTACCACTGCACTATGCTGCCTTGTAAAATACAAACAAAAACACGTGGGAATGATTGTTTCAGAAGTCAGCACAGTACTTACCTTTAGGGGAGGAAAGAGATAGATGTCAGAGAGGAATGAAGGGGAGATGGCCAAGGTCCCCTCATGGCTTAGGTGGTGGTTGCATGCATGCTCAGTCCATCAGTCATGTCTGACTCTTTGAGACCCTATGCACATTAGCCCGCCAGGCTTGTCTGTCCATGGGATTTTCCAGGCAAGAATACTGGAGTGGGTTGCCATTTCCTTCTTCAGGGGATCTTCCTGACCAGGGATCAAACCCACACCTCCTGCGTCTCAAGCATTGGCAGGTGGATTCTTTACCACTGAGCCACCTGGGAATCCCAGGTGATGGTTACATAGGATTCGTTTTGTAATGATTTGTTGAGCTGCAGGTGCCTCTTATGTAACACACACTACTGAGGGCTAGAGGAAGGAGCGCCCTGAGCTCGCAGCTGTGGTTTCTAACTTGGATGGGTGGAAAGCTAGAAGCTACACCTCAGGATTTGCTTCTCAGCCCGGTCCTCCCACAGCACGTTGGGGTCCCCTGCTTCATGTTGTGGGCACTGTGGCACAGCCTCCTGGGCACCAAAGGAGCCAGCGTGCCTGAGAGGCTCATGTGATTGAAAAAACTGCTATCCTGGGCTCCCTCATTCTGGGCCATGAAGGCAGGGTAGGGGCTTCTTCCAAACTTCCCTGGAAAGTCCTCCAGAATAATCCACCAGGAAGACCAGAGCAAGGCTCAGCCCAAGGCAGCCAGGGTCAGGGCGGGGCTGGGTCCGGAGGGAACGGGCAAGGCCCCCAGTCCTCCACGTGCTCATCTTGCCTGACTGTGACCTCCCAGCCTTGACCCTCCTCTCCATGCCATCTGAGACCCCCACAGGCACAGACCCCTCAGACCTCTGCCCTCATCGTTGCTCTCACTTACTCTTCACTGGCTGGTGGCAAAGAGCCATTGTCCACTCTGCCCAGAACGAGGCTCGGCTCTTTCATGGGATTTTCAGATAGTGAGGCAGGGGACTTGGGCCTCCAACCCTAGTCCCGTTTGAAGTCAGTGGGACCCTGACAAGTCACAGTGTTCTTCTCATGGCCCGTGGTTCCTCACAGGGGGGCCCCCACGGTGTCATTTCTCCCGGGAGGGATGACTCGTCACTTTAGGGAGAGCCTGTGTCTGCAATTTTGGATTCTGGCACTGGTACACTGATGATGACACCAGAATTCCCCTTCCATTCCAGACTTTAAAGTCCAGCCTGCTTCCTGGCTCCCCCTCACGGGGTCCAGCCCTGTGAATTCAGCAAGGTCAGCACAGTCCCCTCCCCTCACTCACAGTCTGCTCACTCCCCCTGGGCCAGTACACTCACTCCCAGATCAGCCCTGTCTCCTGACTGCCTAACACTCTTTCCCTGCCAGTGTCAGGGGGGTTTGCAATATGGGATACACCATGTCAACTCTTCTATTAATTCTCTCGTCTAATCCTTATTTAAATACAGCTCCTGGCACACAGGAGTGGGCCCATAAATATTTCTTGACTGGACACCTCCTCACAATGATCTTTTATGGGAGGTACTATTAATGTCTCCATTTCATAGATGAGAAATTAAGGCTCAGAGATGTTAAATAACCAACCCAAGGTCACAATGACTAGTGTCAAAGCTCAAATTCCAAGGCCATGTCTGTTCCTAGGTCTTATGTACTCACCCCATTGGTCTTCTTGGTCTTCTACAGTTCATTCATTTATTTAACAAATATTATTTCAGTATCTACTATGTGCCAGGAACCATTCCAATTTCTTGGACGCAGTAGAAAATAAAATAGAGAAAATTTCTGCTTTAAGGAGCTTACATTCTAATGAGGGACACAGACATAAAATATGATAAATAAGTAACATTTATAGTATGATTAATAGTGGTAGGAGCTGATGAAGAAATAAAGAAGGGAAAGAAAGAATGGGGTGTCATTTTAAATGGGGTGAGCAGGAAGGCTTCACAAAGAAGGGGTAGCTGAGTAAAGACCTGAAGGAGGTGAGGGAGACGCCTCCTAAGAAACCCATGGGGAAGAGCACCAGGTTCAAAGGCCTGAGGCAAAGAGGATTCTTGGTGAGTCCCAGGAATAGTGAGGGATCCCACGTGGTTAGAGCAGGGTCACCGAGGGAGACGGCAGTGGGGCTCAGGGTAGCGGGGCCAGGTTGCATAGGGCCTTAAGCCATTGTCCATAGTGGTGTGAACCCTGAGGGCCACGGAATTCATCAGAAGACTTTGAGGGGCAGCATGCTGTGTTCTGATGTGCTTTCGACAAGATGCCTCTGCCTGTAGATTGAAACTTGAGGAAAAGCCAGGCCAACACATCAGACAGCTAGGAGGCTGCAGTGCTGACCCAGATAGGATATCACGGTGGTTTGATGGGGTGGCGGCAGTAGAGGCGGTGGGAGATGGTTGATTCGGAATAGAGTTTGTAGATGGTGCTACCAGGATTCCAGACCTCCGTACCCACTTGCCTGCTGGACACCTGCAAGTTCCCTGGCACCCCAGACTCATCATCTCCCCCAAGAAACTGTCATCCCTGCTGTACTCTAGTCTCTGTTAATATAACTCCACCTAGACAGTGGTCCATCACCCTCAAGCTTCCACATGCAATCAGCCACCCTGTCCCATCCAATCTGCTCTCTCCCACCTCATTCCCACTCCTCTCCCTCCTCCAGTGCCACGTCCCTCTGCCTGGATTCTCAAGTCTCCTTCCTCTAGCCTGGGCTCAGCAGTCTCCACATTGTACCAGATGGATCTTTATGGGAAACAGACCACATCTGTTTAAAACTCTTGTAAGACTCTCTGTTGCCTGTTGAATAAAGACCAAATTCTCTGACCCAAAGCCGTCTAAAAGAAATAGATTGTGAGCCACACAGGTAGTTTGGCTTTCTCTAGTAGCCACATTTTTAAAAGTAAAGAGAAAACAGGTAAAATTAATTATAAATATTAATATGTGGTTTAACATGTAATCAACACAGAGATATTGAGATTTATATATATAGTTATATATAAATAATACACACACACAGTCTTTGAAATCCAGTGTATAATTTACATTTACAGCACATCCCCATTTGGAACAGACACATTTCACACAATCAGTATCAATGTATGGGTACCAGATTAGACAGTCCAGTTCCAGCCTTTCAGCCAGATCCCTCTCCCATGGTCTTTTCTTCCTCCTCTCCTTTCTGATCCTTGTCCCCATTCCACCTTCCCCTGCCACTTGTTCCTCTTGCTCTTGCAGATCCTACCAGCCTAGAGTACCCCAAACACACACGCTATTTCCTGACTCCCCACGCTTGCATATAAACACAGTGATGCACAGCAACAGGTCTGTACCTGCTCTCAAGAGCCAATTCTGCACATCTCTTCCCCACGTCCCATTCAGTGATGCCATATTAGTGGCTTGACATGAACTATGGTGGGAGTATTTACATCACAGAGATTGGTAAACACTGTAAATCAGGCTTTTGGGGAGGATGGGGACCACTTGCTAAACATACGACTGCACATAATGCCCTTGTATAAATCCTCTTCCTGCACTCCTAGTTCATCTGACACAATTATCATCTAGTGCACTGTCTGTGGAGATTTGCCCTCCTACTCATCTTCAAGTTTGAAAAAAGAGTGTAGTTTTCTGTATCCAACTCTTAGCATATGAATTCCTCCCTCCTCCTCTGTTTCTCATTTCTCTGAATACCCTATCATAATTATCACAGTATATAAGAGACCATAAAGAGAAGAAGTTTATAAGTTTGAAAATGAAACCCATCTGGGAATGAATCCTGCCTCCTCTACTTACTGGTGATGTAGCCTCAGGCAAGGTACTTAATTACAATGAACACTTATTTCCACACCTGAAAAGAGGTTTAAAAATGCATCACCATGAAATTATCGTGATGATTAAATTATATAAATTGTTTAGTCTATTACCTGGCACATACCAGACACTCAAAAACATTTAGATATTATTAAGTCTTTCAGTATTTATCACTTGTATAAAGTACTTGCTCAAACACTTTTGTTAAAATAAATGTTGAATGAAATTTCAGAAATTCTTCAAGTCTAAATCAGAGAGCGTATGAGTCAGAATTCCAGCTGGAGACAGATGGTACATACACTTAAAGAGATGACTAAGACGGGTTTGTTAAAGGACTCTTTACAAAGGTCTGAGCAGAGCTAGGTTAAGTTCAGGCTTGGCAACAGTCTGTTACCACCTCTAGACATGAAGATGTGATGGGGGAGCACTGCCCTGAACCCAGTGAGAACCATAGCTGTAGGAAAGGCCACCTTTTCCTACAACCATAGCTGTAGGAAAAGCTACAGCCTCCATGAAGGAACCTAGCAGGTGTCAACCATCGAGCTGGGGTTGGAGAGACAATCCACCTCAACTTCCTCCAGCTTATCTGGAGGACCCCCAGATGGTGCTTCCCACTGGCTAAACCCAGGTCAAGCCCAGGGCACGGAGCCCTCACACAGCTCCTAAAGATCAGCCTCTTGGGCAAGGTGGGCTGGAGGCTCAAAAGAAGACTCGAGAGAGAGGTTTTAAATGGATTGAAGCCCCTTCAGCCTGCAGGTGTCTGGTCTTGCTTACACACCAGAGATAATAACCAATGAGACTGAGTCTTGAAGGATAGAATCTGATAGCAAGCATTCATATGGGCCAAGTTTGTTTTCTCAACTGTAAGAGGGTTGATTGCATTCTATAACCCTCACTTGGTTGGCACCTAACCATTCTTGGAGTCAGGAAGTCCTTCCCTATGTCTCACTTCAAAAAATTCCCACCACAACAGAAACATATTGTATTTAAAGAATTCTCTATAGAGAGGGAAAAGAACTGGTGTGTAGATAGACTGATAGCCTCAACTGAAACACCACTATAGAAAAGCCTGGTGGGCTGCAGTCCATGGGGTCACAAAACAATCAGACACAACTTAGCGACTAAACAACAAACAACAAAACGGTGTTTTACCTTTGCAACAGATCATCACAGTCCTTTTAATTTTTCCTCTGTGGTCCTCTTTTCCAACTTTCTGGTCCCTCTGTAGAAACGGCCTGTTGAATATTCTACTGATTCAGAAGAACTGTTAAAATGTTGGTGTGATTATCTTTGCTGTTTTTGTCCACCTGGAAGAAGACGGTTTTCTTGGAAATGGCTAGGAGGAGATTGTAATCATTTCCTGGTTTTTATCGTGGAAGCTCTTCGGCTTCTCCACAAACCCTTTATTCTGGAGAAAACAGTTATGGCCGCATCAACTTCACTTCCCTGCCTGCCCTAAAATATGCTCTTCTGAGTCTTCCCTTCCCTGCTAACCATTTCTAAAAGTACCGGCTGAAGCCCATTCCACACAAAGGGGCCCCAGGAGCAGGTAGGCAGTGAAGGATCCAGACGCATCCAGCATGCTGACTGCTCCAGTAGAATGTAAGCCCCACGAAGACAGGGGCCGCATCTGCCTGCTCGCCTGTGTCCCCAGTGCCCAGTCTACTGCCTGGCACGTACCAAGTGCTCAGTGTTTTTACACACTGAATAAATGAATGAATGCACACTGTGTGCCAAACACTCTCGTGTATAAAATACGGAGATCTTGTTTTTCACATGTGCAAACTGAGAGTCCAATATTATTTAAAGTGTCAGCAGTGGGCAAGGCCTCAACATCAGACCTTCTGGCTTTTGTAGTCAAATGCACCCCACTTGCCATCTAAGATCCTTCCTTCAAACAAGCCACTTTGCTTCACCTTTGCTATTCCCTCGGCCAAGCTTAATTTTTCAGTAATAAGTCCTGGACCACAGGGGATGCCATGATCATGAGCTCCTCTCTCCACAGTTAATTAACCCATATGTGTTATTGTTGTTGTTTGGTTTGTTGCTAAGTCATGTCCAACTCTTTGCGACCCCAGGGACTGTAGCCCACCAGGCTCCTCTGTTCATGGGGATTTTCCAGGCAAGAATACTGGAATGGGTTACCATTTCCTTCTCCAGGGGATCTTCCCAACCCAGGAATCGAATCTGAGTCTCCTGATTGGCAGGCAGATTCTTTACCACTGAGCCACCAGGGAAGCCAGTGCAGGAGACTCGGGTTCAATTTTTGAGTCAGGAACATCCCTTTGAGGAGGAAATGACAACCCACTTCAGTATTCTTGCCTGGAAAATCCCATGGACAGAGGAGCCTGGCGGGCTCCTGTCCACAGGGTCGCAAAAGAGTCAGACACGACTTAGCAACTAAGCAACAACAACCCATATGTGTTATTGTCTCTTTAACATTTGTCTTGGCCCAGGATCTTCCCCATCTAATCCTAAGATCTGCAGCCACTTTGGGGGAGATTCTGAGTATAGCCTAGAGGCTTCTCTTTGAGTAAGCTACTGTTGAGATATCAGAAACCTTAGCTGCCCCAGAGCCACCACCTGCCAGTGGTGGGCTTCACGACCCAGTGGTCTGGCAGCTTCTGGGGTATCCCTGGTCTGGGTGGAAGCCTGTCTAGTTTCAGGCTCTCCTAGGGTACCACATCAAGCTGTAACCTGGCTCCAAATTGAGATTTCCCGGAGTTTCTGCCTCCAGGCACCTCCATAGACTCCTGGACATCCCTGGCCTAAGAGCCCCAGGGAGTAGTGGCCCTCCACCCCTACCCTTCCATGCAGTGCCTCACCATCCAGGCTGTCTCCTCACACACAGTCAGGACTACCTGTACCAGGACTCCTGTAGCCTTTGCCTGCCCTGGCTGTGTTTTTGGCAGAGCCACCTGTGGAGCTAGCAAACCCTTGAGTGAAAGGCATGCTTTCATCCGTTTGCAGTCCCTTCTCCTCCACTAAGAATCTTACAAAACTAACTCTTATGTGCTGGCCTCAGGACAGTGTCACATTTCAGAAGCACAGGACAACAGCTAAAATATAATTTTAAAAGAATTTCTTTCTTTCTCATTCCTCACTCAAGTCATTACAGAAGCTAGACAAAGACAGGAATTCGTGAACATGCACATTTTCGCTTCCATCTCCTTGGCTCAGAGTTGTTTTGAGAGGCTGTCCTCCTATCCCTGAAGAAATCTCCTCTATCCTCTGCCTCCACCCCCATTCCCTTTCTCCCTGGGACCGTGTTCTATGGCTCCATGTGGCTTCTCTCCCAGCAAAAGGATCTTTCCCAAGTTGGGGAGAAGTCAAGAGTACACAATTAGAGAATTCTTTCTAGATGCTGGGAGGGAGGGAGCAGTGAGTGCACACACTGACATCAACTCTCATCCATCAGTTCAACAGTTTTCAGAATAGGAATAGCCTCATGATTTCAATCTTAGCCACTAACCACTAGAAACATGTTTCTTTCTAAGCTTTCTGATGTTTAAAGTGTCACGTTAATGATTACCATCCCTCCTTGGTGACAGAGCCAGCTGGCTGGTGAAAAACACCAACTCTGTGCTTGAAGCTGGCTCAGGAGTCCTAGTTGGTTGGTTGGTTTTATCTGGTAGAGGTGGGGAAAAGCTGCAGCCCTGCATCAGGGCTCTAGCTTGTGTGGCATAGCCTGTTCACTCATTTATTCAGTCAGCCACTATTTTCTGTGCAGCCATTATTAGTCCTGTTCTCTGCTACTAATACAAACAGAAGAAATAGAGATGAGTAAGTCTCAGCCCTCACCTTCAAGGAGGTGACTGATCCTCCTTGAAGGTGATTGATCACACGATTGCTGCCTTAGCAGCAGTGATCTCATCAATCATAACACAGTTCCAAGGTGTTAAAGCAGACATAGAAGCAGGGCACCATGGGGTCCTTAGGACAGAACAACTCACTCTGATGTAGGATAGAGATTGATCAGTATAAGAAGTCTTTCCAGATGGCTCAGTAGGTAAAGAACCTGCCTGCAATGTAGGAGATACAGGAGATGCAGGTTCAATCCCTGGGTCTAGAAGATCCCCTAGAGGAGGAAATGGCTACCCACTACAGTACCCTGATGATGGGAAAGATTGAGGGCAGGAGGATAAGGGGATGACAGAGGATGAGTTGGTTGGATGGCATCACTGACTCAATGGACATGAATTACATCAGATTCCAGGAGATAGTGAAGGATGGTGAAGCCCAGCATGCTGCAGTTCATGGGGTCACAAAAAGTTGGACACAACTTAGCAACCAAACAACAACAACCAGTATTCTTGCCTGAGAAATCCCATGGACAGAGGAGCCTGGTAGGCTCCAGTCCGTGGAGTCGCAAAGAGTCAGACACTACTGAGCAACTAAGCATGCAAGAAGCGTGCTTATCACTTCAGAGGAAGTGATATTTGAGCTGAGTCAAAAGAGAAAAGTAGAAGCACTTCAGAGGAAGAATGAAATACAAGTATTTCAGGAAAAAGCCATGGAACAGGCAATGCCATAGTTGCATGAGAGGGGGTGCTAAGTTTGGGGAAGGGTGAAAAGTTTAGAACAGTTGGAGGACATGTGAAGCAGAGTGTGGGAGGGGATACTGGGAAGTAGGTGGGGGCAAGAATATGAAGGACCTTGGACAGTTTTACAAATATATTGGAGGAAAATAGAAAAAATGAAAAATTACCTGTACTCCTCATCCTTTATCAAATGTTACAGAAAGTACTACACAATGGAAATTTCTTCTTTGCACATCCAAAATCATCATACCAAGGAAACCTCTGCTAATAGCTTAATAAATGTCCTCCCCATCTCCTAAATTTTGGCAGGTATTTTTATGTATTCAAATTTAAATCACATTTTAAAAGATCGTATACCTATTAACCTGCGTTCCCTGCCAACCCCCCTAGTTAGTAACATAGGAGATATTTTTACACATCAGTTTAAAAATAGGTCAACAAAACAGGCCAGTTTATACAGAACTATTTTGTTGTTTTTAATGGGTAATGAGGAACCAGTAAAGGACCCTAAATTTTGGGGTGAGTGGATTGGATCTGTTTTATGTGGAGGCTGGATAAGAGAGAAGAGGCCAGGGAGCCCACTCAGGGAGGGTAAAGATGAGAACCCCACTGAAAAGCCCATAAGGATGAGATGCAAGAGAGGTTTCTGAGGAAAAATCAGCAAATTGGGATTTCCCTGGTGGTTCAGTGGTTAAGAATCCTTCTGCCAATGGAGGAGACGTGGCTTTGATCCCTTCTCTGGGAAGATCCCACATTCTGTGGAGCAACTAAGCCTGTGTACCACGGCTACTGAAGCCTGCGGGCCCTAGAGCCCGTGCTCCACGAGAGAAGCCGCCACAGTGAGAAACCCCTACACCACAGCTAGAGAGTAGTCCCTGACTATCACAGCTAGAGAAAGTTCACACGCAGCAACAAAGACCCCAAGCAACCAAAAAAACAAGCAAATAGAAATAAATTAATTAGTAAAACCATAAGCAGATTGCAGTGACCAGTGTTGGCAGGGCTGTGAGAAAGCCTTGGTAAAGGTTCACTGTGTGGTAGCACATCGTGTACTCAAAGTAGCTTCCGAAGAAACATTTTAAAAGGAGGATTCAAGGGCAGGAGCTAAGTGAGGCCCCAGGGAGCTGGAAATCTGGAAATAGAAAACTATCATGGGTCAAAATCACTGTCTAACTCTTTCTAGAGTGAGAGTTTCTCATTCCAGTTTCTCTCTGAAGATCCACTTCAAAAACACTCCGTGTGTCTGCCTCTCTGCACACTTGTGCCTAGCTGCCCTAGGAGGCTCTGCAGAACAGGCTGTACTGAAAACAGATCAGGGGTGCATGCGTGTGTTGGGGGGGGGGTGGGGTGGGTGGTGGTGGTTCTGAATTCCCTGGGCAATTTCAACACAGAGCAAAGGTAAAGAACCTTTAGTGGGACTTTTTCCATGCCTCTGAGGCCCATTTCCAAATTCTCAGGGAAGGCTGTGATTGGCCCAGCCAGGTCAGGTGTTTACTCTGGTCCAGTCAACTACGGCCATGGTGGAGCTCCAGGCAGAATAACTGTGATGGTAACTCAGCCTAAGGCAGAAGGAAGTGGAGGGGGAAGCAGGAGGGTGGATGCCAATCTTGGCACTGAGATTTTGCAGTTCCACACAGCACAAGCCAATCAGATTTTACGTTTACCTCTTGCCCCTTCCCCTGGGGACAAAGCCCAGGGCTGAGAGGACAGAGTCTTCTATGTCACTGACATGGGTACCATTATGCCATCTCCACCTGAAAAGACAAAAGGAATGATGTAGACAGCTCAGTCTGAATTGGGGCGGGGCGGGGGAGGGCGGGAGGACCAGGCAAGTAGAAGTGGAAACAAACAGCTGCGAAATGACATTTTGTTGCAATCAGCTTCTGTCATCAGAATGAGTAACCACCAGTGAATGGTGGCTTCATATTTCCACCCAGGTTTGGAGGAGGAAGTGAGGTGGGCAAGAGCTGATCATTGGGAGGCATTTCTCAGGAACCAGCTGCCTTCTGTGCTTTCCTCCACATTCACCTGCATCATAGGCCACTCCTCCTACTCACCTAAGCATCTCCCTAGATGGAGATCGCATCCCGACTTCCAGGAGAGGAGTGGGAACTTGGCCCAACCGCAAGAGATTTCTGTTAGCTGCTCCTCCAACTCAAAGTCAGACTCCTCCTGGGTCCTAAAATAATTACAGACCTCAAGACAGCCCAGGGATGGGTTTGAAACCAGTGGCATCTAATATCCTACTCTTGACCTTTCAACCATGTTTCTATATTAATACTCCTACCTGTTCCATAAACTATGGATAGATTTAAGTGATTTTCTTCAGTTTTGTTTTTCAGTTCAGTTCAGTTCAGTTCAGCCGCTCAGTCGTGTCCGACTCTTTGGGACCCCATGAATTGCAGCACGCCAGGCCTCCCTGTCCATCACCAACTCCCAGAGTTCACTCAAACTCACATCCATAGAGTCAGTGATGCCATCCAGCCATCTCATCCTCTGTCGTCCCCTTCTCCTCCTGCCCCCAATCCCTCCCAGCATCAGAATCTTTTCCAATGGGTCAACTCTTCGCATGAGGTGGCCAAAGTATTGGAGTTTCAGCTTTAGCATCATTCCTTCCAAAGAACACGCAGGACTGATCTCCTTTAGAATGGACTGGTTGGATCTCCTTGCAGTCCAAGGGGCTCTCAAGAGTTCAAAAGCATCAATTCTTCAGTGCTCAGCTTTCTTCACAGTCCAACTCTCACATCCATACATGACCACTGGAAAAAACATAGCCTTGACTAGACAGACCTTTGCTGGCAAAGTAATATCTCTGCTTCTTAATATGCCATCTAGGGTGGTTGTAAGTTTCCTTTCAAGGAGTAAGCGTCTTTTAATTTCACAGCTGCAGTTACCATCTGCAGTGATTTTGGAGCCCTCCAGAATAAAGTCTGACACTGTTTCCACTATTTCCCCATCTAGTTCCCATGAAGTGATGGGACCAGATGCCGTGATCTTCGTTTTCTGAATGTTGAGCTTTAAGCCAACTTTTTCACTCTCCTCTTTCACTTTCATCAAGAGGCTCTTTGGTTCCTCTTCACTTTCTGCCATAAGGGTGGTGTCATCTGCATATCTGAGGTTATTGATATATCTCCTGGCTATCTTGATTCCAGCTTGTGCTTCTTCCAGCCCAGCGTTTCTCATGATGTACTCTGCATTAGCAGATATGCAGATGACACCACCCTTATGGCAGAAAGTGAAGAGGAACTAAAAAGCCTCTTGATGAAAGTGAAAGTGGAGAGTGAAAAAGTTGGCTTAAAGCTCAACATTCAGAAAATGAAGATCATGGCATCCTGTCCCATCACTTCATGGCAAATAGATGGGGAAACATTGTCAGACTTTATTTTTCGGGGGCTCCAAAATCACTGCAAATGGTGACTGCGGCCATAAAATTAAAAGACACTTACTCCTTGGAAGGAAAGTTATAACCAACCTAGATAGCATATTCAAAAGCAGAGACATTACTTTGCCAACAAAGATTTGTCTAGTCAAGGCTATGGTTTTTCCTGTGGTCATGTATGGATGTGAGAGTTGAACTGTGAAGAAGGCTGAGCGCTGAAGAATTGATGCTTTTGAACTGTGGTGTTGGAGAAGACTCTTGCGAGTCCCTTGGACTGCAAGGAGATCTAACCAGTCCATTCTGAAGATCAGCCCTGGGATTTCTTTGGAAGGAATGATGCTAAAGCTGAAACACCAGTACTTTGGCCACCTCATGCGAAGAGTTGACTCATTGGAAAAGACTGTGATGCTGGGAGGGATTGGGGGCAGGAGGAGACGGCAGAGAATGAGATGGCTGGATGGCATCACTGACTCGATGGATGTGAGTCTGGGTGAACTCCGGGAGTTGGTGATGGACAGGGAGGCCTGGCGTGCAAAGAGTTCATGCAAAGAATTCATGGGGTTGCAAAGAGTCGGACACAACTGAGCGATTGAACTGAACTGAACTGAACTGAACTCTGCATTAAGTTAAATAAGCAAGGTGACAATATACAGCCTTGACGTACTCCTTTTCCTATTTGGAACCAGTCTGTTGTTCCATGTCCAGTTCTAACTGTTGCTTCCTGACCTACATATAGGTTTCTCAGGAGGCAGGTCAGGTGTTCTGCTATTCCCATCATTTTCAGAATTCCACAGTTTATGTGATCCACAGAGTCAAAGGCTTTGGCATAGTCAGTAAAGCAGAAATAGATGTTTTTCTGGAACTCTCTTGCTTTTTCCATGATCCAGCGGATGTTGGCAATTTGATCTCTGGTGCCTCTGCCTTTTCTAAAACTAGCTTGAACATCTGGAAGTTCATGGTTCACATATTGCTGAAGCCTGGCTTGGAGAATTTTGAGCTAATTTACTTTGCTAGCATGTGAGATGAGTGCAATTGTGTGGTAGTTTGAGCATTCTTTGGCATTGCTTTTCTTTGGGATTGGAATGAAAACTGACCATTTCCAGTCCTGTGGCCACTGCTGAGTTTTCCAAATTTGCTGGCATATTGAGTGCAGCACATCTTTCACAGCATCATCTTTCAGGATTTGAAATAGCTTCACTGGAATTCCATCACCTCCACTAGCTTTGTTCGTAGTGATGCTTTCTAAGGCCCACTTGACTTCACATTCCAAGATGTCTGGCTCTAGGTGAGTGATCACACCATTGTGATTATCTGGGTCATGAAGATTTTTTTTGTACAGCTCTTCTGTGTATTCTTGCCATCTCTTCTCAATATCTTTTGCTTCTGTTAGGTCCATACAATTTCTGTCCTTTATTGAGCCCATCTTTGCATGAAATGTTCCCTTGCTATCTCTAATTTTCTTAAAGAGAACTCTAGTCTTTCCCATTCTGTTGTTTCCTCTATTTCTTTGCATTGATCGCAGAGGGAGGCTTTCTTATCCCTCTTTGCTATTCTTTGGAACTCTGCATTCAGATGCTCTATCTTTCCTTTTCTCCTTTGCTTTTTGTTTCTCTTCTTTTCACAGCTGTTTGTAAGGCCTCCCCAGACAGCCATTTTGCTTTTTTGCATTTCTTTTTCTTGGGGATGGTCTTGATCCCTGTCTCCTGTACAATGTCACGAACCTCCGTCCATAGTTCATCAGGCACTCTATCTATCAGATCTAGGCCCTTATCTATTTCTCATTTCCACTGTATAATCATAAGGGATTTGATTTAGGTCATCCCTGAATGGTCTAGTGGTTTTCCCTACTTTCTTCAATTTCAGTCTGAATTTGGCAATAAGGAGTTCATGATCTGAGCCACAGTCAGCTCCCAGTCTTGTTTTTGCTGACTATATAGATCTTTTCCATCTTTGGCTGCAAAGAATATAATCAATCTGATTTTGGTGTTGACCATCTGGTGATATCCATGTGTAGAGTCTTCTCTTATGTTGTTGGAAGAGGGTGTTTGTTATGACCCGTGCATTTTCTTGGCAAAACTCTATTAGCCTTTGCCCTGTTTCATTCTGTACTCCAAGGCCAAATTTGCCTGTTACTCCAGGTGTTTCTTGACTTCCTACTTTTGCACTCCAGTCCCCTATAATGAAAAGGACACCTTTTTGGGGGTGTTAGTTCTAAAAGGTCTTGTAGGTCTTCATAGAACCATTCAACTTCAGCTTCTTCAGCTTTACTGGTTGGGGCATAGACTTGGATTACTGTGATATTAATGGTTTGCCTTGGAATTGAACAGAGATCAATCTGTCATTTGAGATTGCATCCAAGTACTGCATTTCAGACTCTCTTGTTGACCATGATGGCTACTCCATTTCTTCTAAGGGATTCCTGCCCACAGTAGTAGATATAATGGTCATCTGAGTTAAATTCACCCATTCCAGTCCATTTTAGTTCACTGATTCCTAGAATGTTGACGTTCACTCTTGCCATCTCCCATTTGACCACTTCCAATTTGCCTTGATTCATAGACCTGACATTCCAGGTTCCTATGCAATATTGCTCTTTACAGCATCGGACCTTGCTTCTATCACCAGTCACATCAACAACTGGGTATTGTTTTTGCTTTGGCTCCATCCCTTCATTCTTTCTGGAGTTATTTCTCCCCTGATTTCCAGTAACTTTTTGGGCACTTACTGACCTGGGGAGTTCCTCTTTCAGTATCCTATCATTTTGCCTTTTCATAGTGTTCATGGGGTTCTCAAGGCAAGAACACTGAAGTGGTTTGCCATTCCCTTCTCCAGTGGACCACATTCTGTCAGACCTCTCCACCATGTCCTGCCCGTCTTGGGTGGCCCCACAGGGCATGGCTTAGTTTCATTGAGTTAGACAAGGCTGTGGTCTGTGTGATTAGATTGACTAGTTTTCTGTGATTATGGTTTGTGTGTCTGCCCTCTGATGCCCTCTCACAACACCAACCATCTTACCTGGGTTTCTCTTACTTTGGACGTGGGGTATCTCTTCACGGCTGCTCCAGCCAAGCACAGCCGCTGCTCCTTACCTTGGACAAGGGGTATCTCCTCACTGCCGTCCCTCCTGACCTTGAACGTGGAGTGGCTTCTCTCGGCCCTCCTGCGCCCATGCAGAAGACCTTAAGACAAGTCCCAGTTTTGTTTTTACATCTCCGGAAAAGCTATACTGTTATGCCAAGACAGAGGACTTGGCTTAAGTCTCAAAAGACCTTAAGACAAGTCCCAGATTTGCCGATTAGTAGTTCTGTAACCTCAAGCAGATGACTTCAGTTCCCTCCTCCGTTCTCCCATGACTATGTTTATACTTCTATTATTATATGTATCAAATCTCTGTGCTGCCTAGGAGATTCAGAACTTCTCAAGACTGAGCTGTTATCGGTCTGGGGGGAAATGGCAGTGCCTAGTACAGTGCCTGACACATAGTAGACGTTCCAAAAACTAAAACATAGCCTCTTGAAGTTTATAAATTGGAGTAATTATACCAAATTATAAATATTTAAAAGGCAATTCATGTAATTTATAAACTGTAAAGAATAATATGCATATCTAAAGGTTATAACAATGACATTATAGAAATCTGTATAGCTTTTAAAATTATGGTTCCATTAAATTAGTCCTTCTTCATATTTGAGAAATTTAGGGTAAGGGATTTGTGAGAAAAAGCGAACATTGCTCATTTACAGTGATTTTTATTAATCACATGACTTATTCAACTTCTAGTATAAACTTCTGTTCTCACATGTACTTTTTAAAATTCAATTAGTTACATTGTTTATGGGTTGATATACTTGGTATGTGTGCCTGCTAGTCACTTCAGTCCTGTCTTCAGTCGTGTCCGACTCTTTGAGACCCCATGGACTTTAGCCCACCAGGCTCCTCTGTCCATGGGATTCTCCAGGCAAGAATACTGGAGTGGCTTGCTGTGCCCTCTTCTAGGGGATCTTCCCAACCCAGGGATCAAATCCAAGTTGTCTTCACTGCAGAGGCAGATTCTTTATTGCTGAGCCACTGGGGAAGGATGACAACTCTAAGCCAAGATTTCTCAACCTCTGCACTATTGACATTTTGGGCCAAATAACTCTTTGTTGGGGTGGGGAGCTGTCCAGTGCATTTTAGGATATTTAGCAGCATTACAGCCCCTTCAACCCACTAAGTGCCAGAATCACTCTTCCCTCCTACTCAAGTAGCAACCCCAAAATGTCAAATGTCAAATGTCCCTCCTGGAAGGAGACGGGGACAAAATTGCCCTCCTCTCTTCCTTGTGAAGCACTACTGCTCTGAAGTTTTTACTTATCTTTTTTCTCTTGTATCTTTAAATATTAACTTTCTCAATATTTGAAATGTAGGAACTCAACTCTCTTAAGTGCTGCAGAATAAGGCCAGTCTGAGTCCTACTTGAAGCATTTTTCACTGACTTGGATTTGAAGGTACTCATGTCATGTCCTTCAGCGTATATGATGAGTCGGAGAGAATTTTCTAGCTTGCCAGAGAAATTCCCTCTTTCTTCCTTATTCCTCTTCCATACTCAGGGTTGGGACAGCCTCAATATCTAGCCTTTACACCAAGACGCTGAAGATCAATCCGACAATTCCATCACCATTTCTTCTAAGAAGCAAGTAGGCTTCTTACCCCTAGGGGCTGTGATGGCCTGGCTTCTTAGAGTTCCCCAAGCAGACACAGAGTCAAGTTCCCTCTGTGAGCCTCACTGCACTAGAGGGACCTTGGGTCTGGAGCATGTGTACATTTGGATGTGGTCCCTTTATATTACCACAAACAACTCTCTCCTAAGTGCACTACACCTATTTTCCTTTTCACATATGTACTTTTGCTCCTTACCTCCCTCCCTTCCTCTGCGTTTGGTGTCTCTGTGGACTTACCCCAATTCACAGGCAATGACATAACCTTTCCATCCCCTTGATGCCTTGGGGCCAGTCCTCTCATTCAGACAAGATGTCTACTTTCTTCCCCACCTCCTGTCTACCTTCCTTTGAAGAACACAGTCTATGGTTCTGATTGACATTCATTTTCTCCAAAGTGCAAACGCTGTTATTAATAGTCTCTGCTTGCTTGCTTATGAACCTGGTAACCATGAATTTACCAAGTACAAATGCTCTGAGC